>NW_022103908.1:10188013-10221206 GCF_000313985.2 Echinops telfairi | reverse complement strand
TCCTTGTAATCGGTTCCCTATTTCCAACCCATTCTCCCTCTACCCTCCCAGTATCGCCACTCACATCATTGGTCCTGAAGTGATCATCTGCCCTGGATTCCCTGGATTTCCAGTTCCTATCTGTACCAGTGTACGTCCTCTGGTCTAGCCAGACTTGCAAGGTAGAATTCGGATCATGATAGTGGGGGTGGGGGTGAGGGGGTTGGAAGCATTTAGGAACTAGAGGAAAGTTGTATTTTTCATCGTTGCTACATCGCACCTTGACTGGCTGGTCTTCTCCCCTAGACCCCTCTGCAAGGGGATCTCCAGTGGCCTACAAATGGGTTTTGGGTCCCCACTCCGCACTCCCCCACTCACTCACTATGGTAAGATTTTTTGTTCTGATGATGCCTTATACCTGATCCTTTCGACACCTCGTGATCGCACAGGCTGGTCCGCTTCTTCCATGTGGGCTTTGCTGCTTCTGAGCTAGATGGCCGCTTGTTTAGAAAGGTAATCTTTTCTTTTTGTCCTACAAGAATGCTGACAGTACACATTTCTTTATAGTCAGATAAAATTTTTCAAATAAATCTCCTTCACTCAGTTAAAAAATATCATATTAATTTGGTTAAACTTTGAAAGATTTTATTAAAGCTCTAAGTAATCTAACTTTTTAACTAGGGGACACAGAACTGATAAAATCACTCCAGTCCCTTAACTTTTCATCCTCAACTGTGAGTAAAAAGATCATTGTAGATGAAGTCTTGCTGATCAGTTAGAAAACTAATTTTAGCATATTTTCTATGTTATATTTATGTGCAAAACATTTCCCATGTTGTCCCTTTGCAACTTCAAACTCTCTTTAGCTTGCTGATTCTGCAGGGAATCCAGAAAATCTGGCAGGTCGATTAATTAAGTTTTTATAATTTCCCAGGTGTGGCTGTACTTGCTGGTATCAAATAGAAACTGTTGTGTTATCACTGACAGTTCTAATTAATTCTTAACTGGGTAACTGTAATATTTATGTTTTTACTAAAATCATGTATTCTGACTTCCAAAGGAGAACATGAAAATGTATGGTGGAAAATATAGAAAATACACAGAGAAGTATAAAGAAATTTAAAACTACCCATAATTTGACTATCCTGAGTTAGCTACCAAAGTATACACGTTTTGTTTTCATCTGTGTGCTTACAAAACCTTTCTTTTTCTTAACTATTATGAAATGTTTTCCCATGTCCCTAAAGTATTCTTTTTTTATTTTTTAATCATTTTATTGGGGGCTCATACAACTCTTATCACAATCCATACATACATCAATTGTATAAAGCACATTTGTACATTCATTGTCCTCATCATTCTCAACCCTCATCATTCTCAAAACATTAGGCTCTCCACGTAAGCCCCTGGCATAAGTATTCTGTAATAACATGATTTTTAGTGGCAAAAAATGAACCATTGTATAGAGATATTATTAATTAACTGTCATCAGTGTTGGATATTGAGGTGATTTCCCATTTTATTATAATACATGTAATATTATTGAATATGTATTTTATAACGATATGTATAAAGTATATTGCATGAATAAACAGTTCAGTATATAAATTTCTAGGAGGGGAAGAATTATAACTTTCAAGGTTATTTATATGTTTAGCCTCCTTAATACTTACTGCCAAATTGACCTCCACAAAAGGTGAAAAGTAACAGTGGCAGTAAAAGCATGGAAAGTCATTGTTGGCGTCAGCATTCTTTTTAGACACCTTGTGCGTGTATAAATCAACCTGAAGAGAGGTCTTCTTCCCTTATCACCCAGAACAGTTCCTCTGAACATTTTCTGCATCTGCCCTCCACCCAGGACCACCACTGCTTTGGTTACAACAGGAGCAGCCATTGGCTCAAAATGCTGCCCATTGTGATGCTGATGATGTGGTCTCCTGCAAGTTCTAAAAGATTGTTGGGTGTACCTGTTTAGTCCAGAGTTTTATCTAATGCTTCTCTATCACATATAGAGTCAGAATTCAAATACTGGACAGTTTAAGCTACAGGATGCCTGGCCCATAACTTGGTTCAAGGCATTTATATTGATGTCGTGTTTTTTTGTCTGCTTATTATACTAGCAAGGTGGAAAAAGCTATTGCAGTCTTCCCCCAAAGGTAAAATTCTACTGT
Source organism: Echinops telfairi (assembly GCF_000313985.2). Lineage (NCBI taxonomy): Eukaryota > Metazoa > Chordata > Mammalia > Afrosoricida > Tenrecidae > Echinops > Echinops telfairi. The sequence goes on along the minus strand of NW_022103908.1, from coordinate 10,219,056 downwards.
CTTGGATTTTTGCATGTGTTGAGTGTGTATGTATGTGTGACTGTTTCTCGAGTTTTTAAATTAGGCTAGGTAAATTACAGTATAAATAGGAATCAGTGCACAATGGGTGCTTTATGAGCCCTTCATAAAGAACACATTCAAATCCAAGCTTACACAGAAAATTTAAGAACTAGTAGACAGTACAACGCCTCCCTCCAAACCCTGAATATTATGGGGCTGTTTTCTTCTTAAAGACAATAAGATTTTCATCTCTATATCAATTGACCAGTTCGATTTCATTTACATACTATTTTCATCAGAAAGGAAAGGGACAAAGGATCTCCTCTTGTGTCTATCAACCTTTTGAGTCAAATGGCTTGGATTCTGACTAATTTTCTTTGAAGCTTCTATTTCTTGTGTTCTTTTTTACCTCACCCCTTTTAAAAAAAATATGGCTTAATGCAGGGTGGAAAAGTAATATTAAAGACATGTAAGATCGAGGGCAATAAATGTACAAATGTGCTTGACACAATGGATGGATGGATGGATTGTGTTAAGAGTTGTACAAGCCCCCAATAAATGATTTAAAAAGAAAACATGTAAGGTGCTTTAGAGGATATTAATTTGGTTCTATGCGTGCATTGATACAAATCATAATACTAAGTAGAGAATCAATGAACATCAGAAAGTAACACGTAACTGAACCTTCCCCTAGAAAAGAGCATATGCAGTCTCTTGTACAAGAGACTGTACTCAGTGCCCCCTGCTTATTCGGTGATCCAAGCTCACAAGGTGGTTTGATTCTGATTTCACAGAAAGGGACCAACAGTCCATCAGCATGTTCCCTTATCAACATGAATAAGGTGTTGGCCGCAGCATTCTAGATTCCTTCATTTCAAGCGCTGGCCGTTTTTCCTAACAACTGAGCATGAAGTTCTGCTGCCCCTGTCTTTCTTTACGAGAACACAGCCCTAGTGGAAGCTCCCATTTCCCTGTGTCTCGCCCTACAGAAGCTATTTCTCCTTTTCTTCCCCCCCCCTACCCCTCCCTCAAATGCCTCCTCCCCCTATCATTTGTTGCCTGCTCAGCCCCCACACATTCAGAGGTATTTATTCCCGTAAAGATAGTGACACTTAAGGTTTATTCTAAGACTAAATCTGTGTTGCCCGGTGACTAAGGACTTAAGCATGCACTGCTTCTATGCGCACCCTCCCACCGAACTTGACTATTCCACTTTTTTTTTTTTTTAATTCCTTTCTCTCAGAAAACCTCTCTTTTGGCACAGTTCAGTTAACACACCTCTGCCAGGACACTAATTGATTTCTGAAACCTGACATTTGTTTTCTTGTTTTCTCCTATCTTGCCTCATGGTACAGCCTACTAACTAAGCAGGAAGGAATGCAAAGAACTAGAAAGTTCAAAGTGATTGAGGATCTGTCCATTCACACTGCCTGGCTTCACGCCAGTGCAGAACCTGAAACATTTTGCAAAATATTTATCGTGTTTTAACCCTTGTTTGCTACATTGCTGAAGCAGGTCTTCAGCTGAGTGTTTGTGTTGACAGCCACAGCAGTACCCGTGGCTGGATGTGTTCTTCCCATGTTCAGAATCGCCTGGCAAATGTCTCAGAGCAGGATGACTGTCGGACGTCCACAGGGTTATTGCACAGTGTGGGGCTAGTGATTTCCTGGGAGCGGGGCAGGGCTGGGCCTTTCAGAGAAGACCAGGAATTGAATGTGGCGGTCTTATTTCACGAATCTTTATGCCCGAAGTGAAATGTAAATAAATGCTTCTGTATTTGAGCTAAAAAGAATGTTTTCCAGTTTTCTACTGCACATGGCTTGTTTTGAACCAGTCATGGCTAGCGTCATGTGTATTCTTCATTAAGAAAACTGGAAAATATGAAAACATTGAATGATTATGCACATACAATGTTAAAAATGTATTAAATAGTTGCTGTGTGTATTTGTCGTTCTTGTTATTTTGCAGTGAGAAAGCCTTTGTAATGAAAGCATGTTTTAAAACATTATGCCAAATTATATAAGCATTTCCAGCTAAATAAAATGGATTTTATCACAGTCAAAAAGGGTTGGAATAACAGACCACTGAAACTCTGATAGAAAGACAAAAGGAAAGCTCTACATTGATAATTCTTTTAAAAAATTAAAATATAAGTGGATATGGAATTGTACTAAATCTAAATTAGATCTACATCAGAGCTAAGAGGAAAAAAAATTTAAAAGATCTGCAAAAGTTCTATTAAGAATTACCTATGTCACACATAGGTGTGGTCATGCTAAATAACTAAAAAGTACTCAACAGTAATGTATTAAATCCAATACCAATTCTATAATCTGTTTTTAAGTGTTTAATTCAAGATGCAGGTTTAGTATTAAAGAAAACCAGGACAACTTTCTTCTTCTTTTTAATGAAGGTGCACAGTATGGGATTGTTTGCTTAGCAAAAACACTTATTAAATAGTTTGGTAACATGAAAGTAGTCATCGACCATTCTCTGAAAGCAGTGATTATAGCTATAAAAACGAATCAGGAATTAACAGGAAGGAAAAGAAAAGGAGGGGGGAAAACCCATTTTGCATCATAATTGTATTTTTTTCTTAACTAGTAAATACATCTGATACTTTACGTGCATATTAATATTTTTATCCTAACATCGAACATGAGATCCATACCTTGGATAGAGATTACTCTATGAAGTGAAGGTTTTTCTAAGAATTCCTTTTTATGAAAGGTGCCTTCCTGAGTGGGCCATTGTATATGTAAACCTGCCTAATGGTAGTGTACTGTCAACTTACGAGTACATATGCAGTAATAATCCAGGCGTTTTTATTACAGTTGAAAATTCCAGCTTCCCAATAAATCAGATAAAATCATGTACAAGAGCATTAGGGATTAAGGGAAGTTGTTTCCCGAGGCGATTGCTAGCCAATTCCCCTTCCCATTATACTAACATAGTAAATGGACGGTAATATTCTTTGGCTATTACTTTGCTACACAGTTTGATTCCTAGCTCCGAGCTTCTTCGACGGTCTGTCTTTCCATAGGAAAAGGTGTAGCCAGGGTGCTTGTTAAATGTGCTGCGCCTGTCTTGTAAATAGGCAACTCCATTTCTCGAACACACAGGCTAGGAAAACGAAGTTCGAGCTGGGATGCCTATTTAAATACATATTTCAAAAAAATACATATTTCATCTTCTCCCGAGTGCTTAAATTAGATTAAGTGCTTCGGGTGGATGAACTATTCTAAATATTAAACACTTCCAAGATTTATCGGGCCCATCCCCCCCGCTTCTGGCCACCATTTGGGATACCAGAGAAAAATAGATGTGAAAACTTTGAACCCATTTAAATTCAGAAGGAAAATCACAGGCTTTTATGCAAGGAGTTTTTTTTATTACTATTATACTGTTTATTTAGGACATTCTGAATTTGTTTCGCTAACTGGCTATATCTGTTTTAAATCTGTTTACCACCCTGCCCGCCGTTTTCCGCCCAAGGAGAGCACATTTTGTACACTGACGCTGTCTCTGGAAAGCCTAGCGCCCCCGCCGAGCCATCGTCTGGGCTTGAGCTTTTGAGTTTCAGGTCCTTGCACAACACCTAAGAAGTGTAAAATGCTTCTCCCTACATCTGGTAGGGAACGGTCCGTTGAGATCTCCCTAGGACGGTCCCCCCTCTTTCTGGATTCCACCCCGTTCCCTTTCTTCCTTCCTCCGGCCCAATCTGTCAGAGAAGTTGTGTACAAACTGCGCGGCCACTCTCCGCGCGCAGCTCGTGGCGCGAGAGGGGTGCGGTCGGTCTGGTGGGGGCGGAGCCTCGGCCAGGATCTCCCTCCTCATAGGCTTGTAGATCCGGCAGGGCCGGCCTTCCGGCCTCTGGATTGGCGGATGCGCTGCCAGTCAGCGCAGCGGACCCCGCCCCCTCGGAGTTGGGTGAAATACGGGCGCGCGTCAAGTGTCAGTAGTCGCGGGGCAGGTACGCGCGCTCGGAGCTCGTTCGTAGCGATCCGCGGCGGCAGGAGCGGGCTCTGAGGAGAGAGCGCGGCGGGGCGGGGCAGGGCAGGAGAAAGTGGCCGCCCGGAGGACGTCGGCGTGGACGCGTGACCGAGCGGAAGAGTTTTGCTTTTTCGTGCGCGCCTTCGAAAGCGGCGCCTGCTGCTGGCCGAGGGGTCCGACCGGAGCCCCCTCCTCCGCCCGCTGCCCCGCGCCGAGCTCGCCGGCCCGCGCCAGAGTGGGCCAGGTGGGAACCCGCGCTCGCCCCGCGCCCACAGCCGCCCCCGGCCCCCGAGTGCCCATGGCTACGCGGGTGCTGACCATGAGCGCCCGCCTGGGACCCGTGCCCCAGCCGCCGGCCCCGCAGGAGCAGCCCGTGTTCGCGCAGCTCAAACCCGTGCTGGACGCCGCGAACCCGGCCCGCGACGCGGCGCTCTTCCCCGGCGAGGAGCTGAAGCACGCGCACCACCACCCGCAGGCGCCGCCGCCCGCGCCCCCGCAGCCCGCGCCCGGCCCGCGGCTGCCCCCGGAGGAGCTGGTCCAGGTAGGAAGAGCCGCTCCCCGCCCCGGGCTCGGGCGTGTCCGCCGCGGCGACGGGCGGGCGACAGGGGCCGCTCCAGGCTGGGGCGCGCGTCGGGGCGCACCGGGAGCCTGCGCGGCCGGCCGAGCCTGGCTGCGCCCGGGCGCGCGCACGCGCGCTTGGCGGTGGGGCCGGGGCCGAACGAACGGGGTCCTCACCCCCGCCCCCCTTCGTTTCCCGGTGTCTGGGCGATACGAGCTCGGATCCCACGGCCGAGTTGACTTAAATCTCGCTATCACGCCCCCCTCTCCTTCCCGGTGCCAGGATGTTGGGGAGCCCCCCCCCGCACCCCTGACGGCGCCTCGGGTTCAGTAGACACGCAAGGTGGGGTGTTGGCTGGGTTCTCTTAGGGGTGCCAGTGGGAAGCTTCGAGCAGGTTCGGAGGCGATGGCGCGGCGGCCGCGTGTTTGGGAAAGGCGAAGGAAGGAAAGCTGAGGTTGTGGTGGCGAAGTTCTTATTTTTCCTGAAGAAAGGGCAGCAAGAGAGAAAAATGGGGGTGGTGGTGGTGTGCGCGTAAATTTCCTCCCTGAGCCGCGTTGAAAGCTGGCAGTTGGCTTTGCACTTGCCCAGCAGCCGAATTAGAGCAACCGCCTGTTTCTTTCGCCCACGCAGGGAGTCATATAGCCTAGAAAAACTTCCCGGGACTTTCAGCCTGTCCGAGGAAGGGGGAGAAAGGAAAAGGAAAAAAAAAATTGGAAACATACCCACATGCAAACAGCTGGAAGAGCTAAAATCAGAAACCACTAACCGCCACGCGAGCGCAGTGCACGAAAGGGTTTTAGGTCGGTTTCTCTCCGGGCAGTTCGCTTCGGGAGCTCGGTGGCGGGCCGGGCTTGTCGCCCAGTTCAGCGCCCACCCACCCCGGGCGCTGTGCTACGAGAGGGCAAGGGCGTTTGTCATTGCTGTGATTCACAGGACTGAAGCGTTCCTTTTATTTTTAAATCGAGTCTATTGGGGAAACCTCTTCCTCATCCACACCGGAGGAGGTTAGGAAGGAAACGCTGTTGAAATGTAGTGGCGAAAAAAGTGACTGGTGTGTTTACCGATGAAGCTGAATGTTAGGGCTTCTTTTCTCCTTCTGGAAGTAGCCTTTTCGGTGTTAAACAGAAGTGAGTTTATGTTGTACTGGGCGAGGAGATAGCTCAGAATCCACGGGGACATCCACGCTGACTGCTGTCCGAAGAAACCACCATTTGAAAGCTCTTGGATTAATTTCAGTTTGTCACTTTTCTGCTTGGGGACCCGGGGAGGAGGATTAGGGATGACTGAGCTTTTTTTACAGAGGAAGGGGGAATGTAGCATTGGGGCACTGAGAAGGACATGATAAATGTTTTGCTGATGACTGTGCTAGCAATATAGCAGCCTCTCCCCACCCACGGGCTCTTAGCACCACTCTACCAAGGGAGTGATTTTTCCCAACTAGGTAATTAAAGATCTGTTTCAGATAGGGATATGAATAGGAACGTTTCATTATCGTATTAACCAATTACAGAATCTGCTGATTAAAATCAACATTCAGATCAAATGTTGAATGAGAAGTCCTCCTTTTTTTCAGTGGATACTGTGTTTTGGTCAGAACACTGTATTTAAGTTTCCATTGAACTTTAAACAAGCAAAGGCACTGAAATAGCCAAGGAATATGTTTTAGATTAGGTTTTTCGGCAGTCTCTCCAAGTGAAAATCTTTGCCATGAATATTGAATATGTTTTTTCTTCTGGAGGTTTGGGGTGCTTTTTTAGGCAGTATTAAAATACTTTACTCTGATTGTAAAGCATCGAGGCAGGGAATCTCACTTGTATGTGAGTGATATTGTATTGCATCAGAAAGGAGAAGGGATGCCTTTCTGCTTCTCTTTCTTGATTTGCCTTTCACTTTGGGGTTGCTGGGGAAGCGATTTTGTCAAATGCAAGTTATATACAGAGTTTCACAAGGTTTTAAGGAACCAATTATTCCACAAATTGACAAAATAAACCCGGTGTGTTTATAAAAAAAACTCTTAGAAGGAGTTTGCCATTTATATTTAAAACAAATTGTGGGGCTGAGGGTGGGCAGGGTGGGGAGTTCTTTAGTGAGCAGTTGGGCTTCTCTGAGCTGATGATGGATCAGGTGGCTCACGTATGTATTTGTATCTCTCTCTTTTTTTTTAGACAAGATGTGAGATGGAGAAGTATCTGACACCTCAGCTTCCTCCCGTTCCTTTAATTCCAGAGCATAAAAAATATAGACGAGACAGTGCCTCGGTTGTAGACCAGTTCTTCACTGACAGTGAAGGGCTACCTTACAGTATCAACATGAACGTGTTTCTCCCTGACATCACTCACCTGAGAACTGGCCTCTACAAATCCCAGAGACCGTGCGTAACACACATCAAGACCGAACCTGTTACCATTTTCAGCCACCAGAGTGAAACGACTGCCCCTCCTCCGGCCCAGACCCAGGCCCTCCCCGAGTTCACCAGTATATTCAGCTCCCACCAGACCGCAGCTCCAGAGGTGAACAATATTTTCATCAAGCAAGAACTTCCTACACCAGATCTTCATCTCTCTGTCCCTCCCCAGCAGGGCCACTTGTACCAGCTCCTGAACACACCGGATCTAGATATGCCCAGTTCTACAAACCAGACAGCAGTAATGGACTCGCTTAATGTTTCCGTGTCCGCCGCCATGGCCGGCCTTAACACACTTACCTCTGCTGTCCCACAGACTGCAATGAAACCGTTTCAGGGCATGCCCCCTTGCACATACGCAATGCCAAGTCAGTTTCTGCCACAGCAGCAGGCCACTTACTTTCCCCCATCACCACCAAGCTCCGAGCCTGGGAGCCCAGATAGGCAAGCAGAAATGCTCCAGAATTTAACCCCACCGCCGTCCTATGCGGCCACCATTGCTTCTAAACTGGCAATCCACAATCCAAACTTACCTGTCAGCCTGCCCGTGAATTCACAAAGCATCCAGCCCGTCAGATACAATAGAAGGAGTAATCCCGATTTGGAGAAAAGGCGCATCCACTACTGTGATTACCCTGGTAGGTAATTTTACCTGGTTAAAGAAGCGATAGCTGTATTTGGGTTCTGTGTGCACAAGCACCCATCTCATAGCCACAGACTTGAAGAGATTTTAAATTTCCATAGGAAAGTATAGTGCTTGACAGTTGAAGAGAAATCGACTTTGTACTTTTCATATTCCAGTCGTATCCTTATTTGAATATGCAACCATTTAATTATCTGTTGCTTATTTTACATGTTTAAACAAAAATGGTTAAGTTGCTTTGGGAGAAAGACTGACCAGACTAATTCTTCTAGCCCGATGTTGGGTACAAGACTGTCTACAGCAGTGGTTCTCAACTTAATGTCCGCGACCCATTAATACAGTTCCTCCTCATGTTGTGGTGACCTCTCCCACAACCATAAAATTAATTTCGTTGCTACTCCATAGCTGTAATTTTGCTACGGTTATGAATCGGGCGAGTCCTGTGAAAGGGTCGTTCGGCCCCCAGGTTGAGAACTGCTGGTCTACAGGCTAGATTTAAGGATGGTACTAAAATAGGTAGCCCAGCAGTTAAGTGCTCCTCTGCAAACTATAAGATCTGGGTTGCACCCACCAGTGGGTCCACCAGAGAACTCTTCTGTAAAGAATTACGGCCTTGGGAGCCTGACGGGCAATTCTCCCCTTTCACCTGAGTCAGAATGGACTCAGGTAGTAGATAATGGAGTAATGCATGTATAAATAGTTGGCATATTCATTTCTCTGGTTAATATGGTGTATAACTTATTAACTGTGGTACATAATAAGGCATGACACGTGGAATTGAAAACACGAAATGGAAAGATGCTGAAATAGAGTCATGTCTGGTAATGCTTTAAGATTGTCATCCCTAGAGCCATTTCCATTTATCTAGCCTACATGCCATATATACTATGGTAGCTCTTGGGTAACTACTGTATGTGTTACTAGTTTGTAGCACCTGCTGGAGTGCAAACACATTTTCTGTTTGTAGCTTTGCCTTTTCTGCGGTGGTTGCTGAAAAGGTGATGGTGGAAGATGGATTGCTTTATGCCTTTTTTAATAAGGCAGTGGGGGAGGGCCCTTTAAAACTTCTTTTAAACCTGAAGCTTCAAATACCTCAGCTAGCATGAGAGATTTCTTTTAAAGCCAGATTTTAAACACTGAATCATCCAGTGTGAAGATTTCAAAAGGACCTCCGAAATGACAAGCTATTCTTCCTCTCTTTTATTTTAGGCTGCACAAAAGTTTATACAAAGTCTTCTCATTTAAAAGCTCACCTGAGGACTCACACTGGTATGTAATTTTCTTGTTAATTCTATGAGTTGTGTAAATAGTGTAAGTGGTATTCATCCTTTTAAAAGCCAACACGTGTTTGATCTCTTCTTTCTTCTGTCAACTTTTATTTTTTAATGGCCTACCTTTTCAGCACTGGCTTGGCTCAGAATCCAGCTCAGTAGAAAAGTCTGGTTCCAGGAAGGATGATGCTCTCTTCACTAAGACCTTGCCCTGTCACCTCACATAGAATTAATTACTTGCAAATCCAAACAAAAGCATTCACTAATGGATTTAAGAACATGCGAAGGGCACGATTCCTGTCTCGAAGGGAGAAAACTGTAACATCTATAAGGCCGGCTTTAAGTATTAAATATTTTTCCTTGCCGCATATAAAACTTAAGTGCTTATTTTGTTACCTTTAACCTCCCCTTTAGCCCCAAATGTCTGGGTCTAGCATGTTGTGTGTGCTTGCAGAAAGGTAAGGCTGCAGTTGCAGGACCAGGCAGTCCAAGAGTGGGTTGTGACTTATAAATTATTCTATACTTCACCTCAACCCACATTCAGAGACTTCAACTTGATTCTGCTTTAATGCGTGCTTTTAAGTTTAGCCCCATTAATTTTATAAATATTTGTCAGGTCTATAGCAATCACATTCAAAGCCTTTTTTAACCCATTTAAAGATGAAAGTAGGTGGCATATTTTAAAAGCCATCAAATACTGAAATGTTTCAAATACGTATATGGTTGCTATTTGTGCCTTCCTGAGAAAGAGCAGCCCTGATGGCAACCACGTACATAAAATGATTCTCCCCATCCCCCATTAACACAGCCCTACCTAAAGTTCAAAGACTAAGTTTGCTAATAAAAGCAATGACCTAGCAAAATGTATTATTCCATCATTGCTATGGAAACCAAGTATTCAACAGTGCCTTTGAATGGGTTGTTGGATTAGTGTGAGGACTTGAATCTCCCCAGGCTAGATGTTACTATGGAAATTGAGTTTTGATAAATGAAGCAGTTATCTCTAACTGCTGCATTAAAAAGTAAAAGCATTTGAACAAAGGTCAGTGCTGCTGATACAGGACTGGGAGGAATATGGTTGCAGACATTTTGTGTGCATGTTAGGAAATATTGTTTGAGGCCCTAGCGGTAGATAAACACTGCTTATGACAATCTAAATAGTGTGAGCTACAAGGAGGTAAACCCCAGGGATTTTTTTTTTTTTCTCGTTTTACTTTTGGGAAATTAGTCTCGAGGAAATAAGTAGTTTATTTAGGCCTGAGCTTTTTAGATCTAGACAAATTGATTCTGAGAAAGGAAGAAAAAAATGACACGAGCAGCCTAAGGTAGAATTGCTTACTTTTCTCAAACAAAAACTCCCATGATTAAATGAAGCATATAATCAAAATTCCACCCGAAACTCTTCAAAATACAAATGAACACCAAGAACGGTTCCATAGGTAGCAGAGCTAGATGTCCTTTACAGAATGTGTTTGTTGTCTTACCAGGAAGTTGAGAATGGGTTTTTAATCTGAGTGCTTTGACGAAAGGGTAGTAGGGGGAAGTATTTAGAGACATTCGAACTGTTTCTTGTTTGCAGTGTTTTTTCCCTTATTTGGAAGTCCTTGAATGGGAGATAGTAAGGAGGGAACTTACTATCTTGGGGTTAAAGTCTCCTAATAAAAGGAATACAATTGCATATATTGATGTAATCATTTGCTTATTGCAGGGATGTAGTCAAAACTATCAAAAGGCCTTTCAACTGTCAAGGGGTTAGTGCTCTAAATGCTTATACCTGGGATTCAGGAACTTGACCTGCAGGGAGAGAAATTTAATACAGGCTGGCTTGACATGCTTGTACTAATTAAAAACAAAAAAACAAAACAAAAGAACTAAAAAGAGGATCCAGGCCAAGTGTGGGTCCCCTACATCGACTTTTTCACCTGATCATAAACAGTGTGGCCTTCAACGTCTCATGAATGAGGCCTTGCAATCCAGTTAATAAAGTTTTGTTTGATAGTCTTTCAAATGCCTTGGGGAGGGTTTGTAGCTGACTTGTTCATCTGGCTAAACTTGTTCTGGGTAATCATAGCACATTGAGGTTGTTTTCTCCTCATTTCTAGTTTCCAGACAATGCTTTTAAAATGACCCGTGCCTCTCTCCTTGCATCCTCCCCACCTCCCTGCTGTTTTTAACCCAATCCTGAAGCGAGCTAAGGCTTGGGTGTTTTTTTTCCTTCCTTTTAAGGCCAAGGCAGATCAAGCAGTTTTTAAAAAATCTTCTGTCATTTTATGACTGCGCCCTCCCCCAAATTCCTCCTCACCTGGACGGACAGTGTACTCTGGGGACAGTAAAGAACTATCTATGTGGGGATGTTGTGTTTTGATGACATGAAATACATTAGCTTTCACATGATTGCCGCTTTACAGGCAGAATGTGAAACAACCTACCATTTTGTTGGAATATATATAATTGCTTTAAATGTCAAGTTACCCTAATGCTTTAAAAATGCAATTAAAACAAAACCAAAAAGCAAAAAACGACATCTGTTGCTTCATATGGATTTTTAGATTTTAACTACTAATTAATGTGCCTTTCCAAGGCATAGAGCCATTTTTTTTTTAACGAGACGGAAGAGAAGATACCAGTTTCTTGAACCAGAATTCTCATAGGACTCCATATTTTCTAAGTTCAATGTTTGATTTGTATATGAGAAAACATAAAATTAATAAAAAGTTCTGCCTTCTTTTAATGATTAGACTTTTTACCTGAAACTTAATTTGTCTGTTTTTTCTCTTTCACTTAAAGGCATGTGCGTGTAAGAGCACACATGCAGGCTTGCATGGCCACTCCTTATGGCTGTTCGTGTGTGTACGTGTGTACGTGTGTACCTTGCTTTTGGTTCGAGCTGTAACTTCTAGACAAGAGTGTCAATAAGTGATCTGTTTCCAAATCATGTTTGTCATTTTAGCAGTATTTGAATATGAGCAACGTATTAATAATAAAATAGGTATATACAATGTGTGTCCATAAGGGGTTATTATTAAACCCATTGCTATCATTCAGTTGCTCTTAAAGCATCTTTACAAAAGAATCTCCTGGTCTGTTTCTGGAAATTAACGTGACTGCAGTTGGAGGAGCCCTGGTGGTGCAGTGGTTACCGGTGGGGCTGCTACGGACGGTCGGAGGCTTTGTACTCGCATAGCCCACAGGGGCAGGTCTTCCCGTCCTAGAGAGGCGTCGGAACCAACTTGGCAGTGAGTTTGAACGTGCACTTGGAGTCAGAAGTTAAAAGCCAGGCAATAATAGGGGAAAAGAATAAGACTGAGGGCTTCAAAAAGCTTGAAAATTTGAAACAGTGAAGGGATTTTTTCATGGACCTTTCTCATTTTGTCTCGTACAAAGAATTTTGCTAGAACTGGATTTTTTCCCCCCTACTATCGCTGGTTTCTTAGGCCTAAAATTATCGCTTTTACATTGGAAGTGGGAAGAGCTTTGGAAACTGAATTTGTTGGTACTTTACGAAGGGAAGATTCTGAAAAAAGCAGTGCAGCAACAGATGGAAAGCTGAACCTGCGTGGTTTTATTTTATTAAATCTCAACGTGATGAAAGCTGTTGGGAAGTTGAAGTGAGGGCATGGTAACATTTTTCAAGTATTTGCCTATCAACGGTCTGTAATGGGCCTGACCTTGGCATTTACCCATGGAATATAAATTTGAGCCTGGGCCACATTTATACTTGGCTCAAACATCTCTCAGACCTGGACTGCCCCCCTGGACACTAAATGACTGACCACTAGTTCACCCCCAAATTACCTCCACCCCACAAAAATCCTTCAGGAAAAAAAAAGGAAACGTTATACATGAAATGGGTTATGAAGGACATTGAGCTATATTCGGGATCCCCTGTTCAAGAAAGAACTCTGCAATACACCGCGGAAAGATTACGCCCCAACCCAGAACCAAGCTGCTGAGCCCCTTTGCAGGAGTCTCCTCGTGCGCAGTTGGTGGTTGTGAGCTTTCAGGTCTCAGCTCAACTGGTAACCACCCGGGCTTCAGCATCGCTGTGAAGGGAACTAAATGATTGTTCTGCACCAGGTGCTTCTTAGGTAGAACACTTGATTCTTCGTGGCAGCTGATCATGAAGATGCCATGATGTGGTCCTTAAAAAAAAATCTACTTGGGAGCTGCCAAATATATAAACTCTTATAAAATGGTATTACTGGTATTCAAGTCCTTAGGTAGAAATTTCTGGTCTAGTCCTGTGTGCTGAACTCTTCACCCACTTGAATATATTAGGTTATAAATTTCAATTTAAAAATGCTGACAGTGTTCACCTTAAGGATATTTCCATTGCACCATGTATAAAAACATTGAGAATGTTCTCAATGGAAGCAATATATTTTGGAAGCTCAGACCTGAAAGACTTTAAAAAGTAAAGCAAGGATCCCCTTTTCATCAGAAACATCTTTTTTTCTCCCCAATGGAAACTTCTTATCTAGGGAGCTGGATCTGCATAAGGTAGAAAGAAAAATAAAAAGACTAGGTATGCTGGTTCAGACCCCTGGAAGGTGTTGGTGGGCATGAGAGCATAAAACAGCAGCTTTTTAGTGACTCGCTTGAAAGATTAACTTTGCTTTCAGGACTTGTTCTTTCATCTGAAGAACATTTACATAGAAGATTGATTATGATTAAACATTGTTTTGAGATGATAAACCTTATCATAGGTTAAGAATTTTAATTTGATTCAAGCAACCTTGTTGACTGATCACTGTGGAGAGTCCTAAAATGGAAAGGAATAATCTCTTCTTGTCCTTTTGTTCGTAAACTTCTCAGGGAAGATAGCATGTAAATAGATTACAGTAACCTCCCAGATTACGGGGTCCAATTTACAGAATAGTTGATTTACCAACTCACACTTGTCCCACAATTTTAAGGAACGTTTGTCTTCACTTTCAAAACCAGCCAATCCCCATTCACAAATTATTCTTCAAAATTCATCTTCACTTGCTGCACGTACTGCACTTAAATCCTTGAAAAGGCTTGGAGCCTTTTTTTTTTTTTTTTTCCACCAGGGAAGGCTGCATGAGGATCCGAATCACCTGTTCTGGGGCACATGTGAATTGGACTAAAGAACTCAGGTTGAAACAGATCTCTTTCATAACCTGGGGACCACTGGTGAATAGAATGCTTAAGTCGAGATAGAGATAATCGGTTGTGAAAATAGAATGTTGAGAGTAATATTTTTTTTAAATCATTTAATTTTTCAAGAACTTTTATCTGGCGCAGGTACTTTTAGCTCAGTAGAATATACTAGCTGGTTTTACTTGATGACCTACATCTTTTCTGGTGAAAGATTAGAAACAAAGTAATGGCCTACTTTAGTAAGACTATCTCTGTAGCAACATTCCTATTCTGTCAGCCTCTATTATTTATATTCAGGGATATCTAACAACTCATTAAGGATGAATTGCTGCCTTGTGCCTTAAAGGTGCACAGTAGGTAACACTTAAAACTTTTTGATTGCTTTATAAATGCAGACGTTACGGGTTGGGGCGAGTCTCCAGTCAGGGTAATCATGATAAATGAAAACGAAAAGGAAAGATATCTAGTTACTCAGTGCTAGAAAAATGAAAATAAAAAGGATTTTTCAATTTGGTTATGAAATGGCAAAATTAAAATCTTGAGACTTTGCTGCTCATTACTACCTTTTTTCTTTTTGTATTTAAAAAGGAAAAAACCAAAAAACTATCACTTTGGGTTCTTAATTACAGGAAAGTGAATCTGAGTAATGACTTCTTGTCAGGAGACTCAAGAGTTGGTATTTCATTTCATTAGCCCTATTAATTGACAGAGTAGCTTTTTTCATTGTTCTTGTCAAGAACCCGTAGAAGTCCCAGTAGCTTAGCAGCTCACTAGGACAGACTGCCAAGGGCAATCCTGACAGTGGGTTCACAATGTCCCTCCTTTAGCACTCCATGACTTTCTTGGGAAGTCTTTGTGCAGCACTGAGAACTCCAGAACTTCTTGGTTTTCATCGAGTTATTCTGGGATAAACTTCAGGAGGGACAGGAATTGACTGGAGGCTATTTGCTGTTTCTGCACATTGACCAGGTCTTTCCTTGGTGGGCCTAGGCAGCTTTGAAGCCAGGCAAAGTCTTGTTGCAGGTTGGACCACAGACAAACAGGGGGGCAATCTGACAGCAGCCCAAGATGTTTTCCCCTAGCTGAAACCTGCCTTCTTTTCGTATATGAGAATAACCCAGTAACATGCTAGTGTTAGGAAAAAATACAGCCTCACAGTAGAAATAGAAGGCAGTCTCTACCCTTGAGGAACCATAAAAGCTGGTTAAGGAGACAAAATACAGCGATTGGAAGCCTTCAGAAAGCAATACTCTATGTGCAAGTGCAAATCAATAGTTCAAAATGGAGTTAAGTGATGGGCATGCAGAGAAGTGGGATGACCGCTTGCTTGTGGACTGTTCAGAGGTTTTCTGGAAGGGGCATGGTGAGTCAGATGGAAACGTTTTGAAACGGAAAACTACTGACTTAGATAAAGAAAAATAAGAATCGGCCCAAATTGACCTCCCGCTTTATCTGTTGTCTTATACGTGTAAATATTTTCCCATGGCTTTCATATCTTGTTATAAGTCTTTCCTACGTTTAACTCCCAAGTTTCATAAATATGTAATGGTTGGGGCAGGGGATCTAATTGAATTGCATGAAAATTTTTTCCTCATGAAATCAGAGCTCATTTTTGAATCTCAAGGACTCTTAAATTCTAAGATTAGATTACGGATTAGCTATTAAAATAATTTTTTCCCAAAGTGTACATTGTTTCTCAGAACAGCATATAGATCTTAAATTTCTTCGGCCAGATAGGAAGTCTTGTTGATGTGGCAAGGGCGTTTATTTCAGGTCATGCACTCCTTTGTTTACTAACCATCAGCTTTAATTCGGTTGTGTTTGTTTGTTTTAGTTTTTAATCTTTGGTCAGATAAAATGATTGGCTTGTCTAACCATCACAAAAGTGATGTGTAAATTTACTGTAAACTTTATTAAGGTGACCTACTATGACTAGGAGAATCATTTTTCACCAGCAGGTTTTTTTCCCCTTTCCCCTTTTGTAAGAAGAATCTACCTGGAACAGTCTAGGAACGGGCCTTGCTATGAATCTATTGAGTATGTTCAGTAGAGCAGAGAAACCTCCCATTCCATTGTGAATGGGTTCAAATGACATTTCTTAAATGTATTCATCGGTGGGTTGTTGGGGGGGGGCTACACGACGCTCTGGGGGGGGGGGTGGAGATAATTTTTTTTAGTCTTGAGAGTTTTGCAGGCTTTTACTCCATACTGGTAGCCTCCTGAAAGACACTTAGCCTGGGGGAAAGGGTTGCTCTTAACTGCTATTGTGACTGACAGTGAACTCAGCTGTGGTTTGGGGGACCTACCAGTCTTGTACGGTGGGTCTGCCATACCAGAGGACTGCTTCTGTCTGGGTGGGGCCCATGTTTCAAACTGTCTTGGGGTGGGGGGGGCGGTTAAGGTCTGCTGTGAGCCCATTAAGCTGTTCTTTAGCTGACCTTCACAAGTGGCTTTATAATCTTTAAATAAATTTGAACACTATTTATGTGTTCCTTAAATCATTCACAGAGAGCATATTAGTGTTTGCTAATGGAAGATTTAAGTAGGACATTAAGGAAAGTGGCAGGTCCGAATCCTTAATGTAGAGCTCATTGTTTTTGCTTCCAACTACGGGGTTGTTGTAAGGATGAAGGGATGATAAGTGCCAGTGCTGGCCTATGTGCGCAAAGCTTTGTGCTTGTTCCTTCTTTTTACTGGTAATGTTCCTCTCGTTCTGTTAATTATACCAGTGACATTATTCATATGGATTCTGTTGACCTTGAACTCCCCTCCTCCCAACATCACCAATGATAGGCATTCTTAGCAAAATAGCCTCCTAATTTTAAAACAGACGGAGAAAGTGGGTGCTTTATTTGCGATAACTATCAAAGCTTGTTTTTCGTGCTGTACAAGTGGTCACCTTTTTGTTCTCTTTGCCTTTGGAAAGTTTCACATGAACAGTGTGAGAACTTAAAAAATACAGTTGATGTTGAAAGAACTTAACTAAATATTTTAAATTGGTGGTATTGGAAAGAGGTTCTGTAAAAATCCAATTAAACTTTTGAAAGCTCTGTCCTGCTGAAAGATAAAACTTAGAGGAAGTCACTTTGGTTTCCCAGAAGTACTTTGCATAGTGTTTCTGGCTAAGGAAGAAAGGCTTGAGCCTACTATTTGGCCCAAAGTTGGGTACCAGCTTCCTCTACGATGTTTGGCTTGAGCCGGGTCGACACCTGAACAAATCCCATAGAAACTGCCCCAAATGGGAAGTAGTTGTCCTTGCTTTCATAGTAAGACTTGGCCCCAGTAGCTGCAATTTCACGTACTCTAAGTATTCTTGGCTGGACAGCCTATAGACATGCATAAATTGGGAGCAAACCTAAATGTTTTAGGAACTTTAACGGCTACTGTGGTGTTAACACCAATCAGTAAACTTTAAAAAAACTGTTGGTGTCGCTTATTGCTTCATAGCCATAAAAGTACTGAACAAAATGTCTAGTGTCCCTTATTTATTACATGAACTCTTGAAAATTTCATTCTGGTGCACTTTAATTAAACAACTCAGAAGACTAGAGTGATTTCTTTTGAAATTGAGGCACTTCAGGAACTGTCTTCTTGCCTTGCCTCAGACATCAGAAATAACCTTTCTCTTTTCATTAAATGATGGCAAAATATTTAGCCCACATGTTTGTTTTGTTGCTTGTGGTTTGTTTTTTAACTACGGAAAAACACAAATACTCCTGTGTAAAAATTGTTTTTCAGTTTGATTTTCAAGAGTGATAGTTGGAGCCCCTGCCCTGTTGACTCGTTGCCATTAGGAGATTCTGTTAGTACAAGTGGTAATATTAATGTTTCTATTAATAACGCTTTATGCAATTATCAATGAAATCATTATTTCTCTGTTGCTTAAAACGGTATCAGCTTCGGGGAAACAAGCTTATTCAAAAATAATTCACAATTTCTGTGTATGATGGAGCTTCAAAAAGCTTATGGAAGTTGTACAATTGTGCTTGATCTAATTGAAGCAAGGGATTTTATATCTGTAAGAGTGCCAAATAAAATGATTACTTAAATTTAAAAATATATGTTAGACAATGTATATAGCTAACTAGGGAAAGTTAATAGAATTCCCCCCCCCCCAAATACAGTTTTATTAGCATTTCATCTGCATGATATACAATTCAATCATACCAAGAAGAGTTGTAAATTTATCACCACATTCAGTTTTAGGACATTTCTTCTTCCTAGTACTCATTGTTCATGTAATTTTTTTTCTAATTGTGGCAAAAAATATACACAAACCATTCTCCAATTCCATGGCTTCTAATTCAGTGCTACAATTACCTTTTCCATGTTTCCAACAACCTTTGAAATCCCCTTTATACTCTATTAGAATAGAGTGTGTAAGGTATGCTTATGGAATTTCAAGACTCGGTGTGTATCTGGACAGCAAAACTAAATGAAGCACATTTTATAGAAATTTCACTTGATGTAGACAGTATTTTCTGAGAATTTAGACTCAGCTGAATAACCATAAACATGGAATATAAGGTTCAAACAAGCAGAGAGGTAGGGTGGCTTTCTCTATGGTTCATATTATAGGAGAAGTAATTGTTCAAAGCAACGTTGAGGCTCTTTCCTGGATGAAGAAAACAATTAAAAAAAAAAACCCAGACCCCCAACAGCTTTAAATATTGTGACATTTAGAAATCTTGAGGGTGTAAGAGGTCACATGTCAAGCTTCCTCCCCACCCATGACAAAAAACAGCCCCCCGCCCCAACACAGATTCTTTGAAAATTATTTTAAAAAGATCACAGGAATTAATGCTTAGTGGGAGGTCTGGGATTTATTTAGAGGACATATGGCCATGATTATATAGGATTAATTAATTCCAAAGCAGTGTAAGTTAAGACTGTATTATAAATATTGAGTGGTTTTGAAAGATAAGCTAGGAAACTTTGGGAAAACAAGGGATGATGCAAATTTCGAGGTCCTCGAGTATCAGTTCCCTGTAGGACAAGAGCGGTGAAAGTATAGAGGAAGTTAATAGAATAGTTATTGTCTTGTTAGGTCCTACATTTTATATTCCATGAGGACAGACATTTTTGTTTTTGCTGTCCTGTCCCGACTGTCTTATCTAGGACATAAGGGACACATGGCAAGTAACTTATCTAGGATATAGCATACATATGGCACAAGTAACTTAGCTAGGATATAGCATACATATGGCACAAGTAACTTAGCTAGGATATAGCATACATATGGCACAAGTAACTTATGGGATGGACCTTATCTTTTTGGTACAACACTGCAAAGAAGTAGTAAGCAGATGTTAGAATTACAGTTTTAAGACTTTGCAAAGTTAACCAGTAGTTGACTTTTTTATCAGTAAGGAATTTTGGTTAATTGATTTATCTTGGTTAATTTCATCCATCACATAAAAGCTCCTCAAAGCATGAAGCAATAAACTTCATCAGTTCATATTTCCGATTTCTTTTTTATTCCAATTGAATAGCTTGTGGGCTTGTATTGCTAGTGGGAGTCAGAAAAGAGTGGGTGTTTTAGGGACCTTTGTGTTTGAAGTGATTTCTTTGCTGGAAGCTTCTGCTTGGCTGACTTTTGAAATATCCAGGACTAGTTTCAGATAAAACATGGTGATTATGGTACATTAATTTCATTGTCTAGATGATCCAAGCCGCTCCTCTGGGGTGGGCACTAATTATTTTTCTCCCACTGGCCATCTTCTAACCATTAGCCTCATCATAATTTAATTAGCTTGTTGATAACAGAAATTGTATTTAGCTAGTGATGACATAACTACCCAAGCTTACCAAGTCATTTTTGGACACTAAGTGCAATAGTAGTACACCTTAAAATAAAGAGCACTGGTTCCTTTCAAGCAGCCAGCTCAGTCCAACAGAGGTACACGAGATGCTTTTTTCATCACGTAGCTGGACACACGATCGTTCTATGTGATGGCAACCTCTTCACTTCAGGGGCTTGGAAAGTGCTTAATATTATTTAGTCCTGAATGTAATTCATTATCTTGCCCCCCACTCTTGAACCATGACTTTTAAATTTCTCCTAATTCCTTGGGGGGAGGGGGTGGGGGAGGGGGAGACGACAGTATTTATTTGTAATACATTTCGTTAGAATTGGCGTCCTCAACCTCCTCTTTGTTCATTCATTGCCACAGGTGAAAAGCCATACAAGTGCACCTGGGATGGCTGTGACTGGAGGTTCGCCCGGTCAGACGAGCTGACCCGCCACTACCGGAAGCACACGGGGGCGAAGCCCTTCCAGTGCGCTGTGTGCAACCGCAGCTTCTCCCGCTCCGACCACCTGGCCCTGCACATGAAGAGGCACCAGAATTGAGACCTCCTGCCTGAGGGGGTGCCCCATGCCTATGCAATCTATACTGACGTTATGCAGTTAATCTGGCAAAATTTAAACTACAAACTATATATATAAAGAAAAAAAAACTGGAAATGTATATTTTGTATATTTGAGAAAACAGGGAGAATACATTGTATTAATACCAAAGTGTTTGGTCCTTCTAAGAATCTGGAATGCTTGCTGTAATGTGTCTGGCTTTCCTCGAGCAGATTTCATCTCATGACAGGCAGCCCCATCTCACCGTGCAGCAGAGGGAGGAGGGGGGGAGAAAGGCAGGGGGCCGTGTGCAGTGTTTTACCTAAGCACCATCATTTAATATGGCGGTGTCTTAGTAAGCCAATCAGTTGGCAGGTATAGGAAGAGGGAGGAGGGAAGTCTGTATGTCAAGATTTTACTTGGCAGGGGGTACTCTTTTCAATATTAAGAATAATTCCTTTGAGGTGCCGAGTGTATGTGGCAATTCACAAATAGCCATTGAACAAATGTTTGTTTGTTTTTAATATGAGTTGCATATTTTGCTATTTGAAATTTTGTAAATATGCAAATCAGCTTTATAGGTTTATTACAAGTTTTCTAGGATTATTTTGGGGGAAATCATAATAGTAATTCATTTGAAAATGAGCATGAGTATATTTACGCTTAGAATTTGTGGTAAGATGCCACTCAGAATGTTAACCAAATTCATCTCTTTAGGGTGGGGGACAGAATCATTCAAAATGAACGTAAGACAATTTCATGCACTGATCAAAAGAAGATTGTTTTTATTTAAGTAAAGACATTTTGTGAATTGTGAACTCGAGCTTAAGGTTACAATACAAAAAAAGTTTAAACCTCTTACAATAAGCTACACAGTATCATTTTTTGAAAAAAAAAAAAAAGGATTTACGACTTAGTTTTCACATGGTATTGTTGGACTCACGATGCTGTTTTCATGTACCGAAACATGTGCTCGTGTGATACTGTTGGTGCAAGGCCAGTTTATATGGATTTTGCATGTGATATACAGTGAGACACAGTAATTTTACCTAAATTACAGTGCTAATCTATTGTTAATACTGACTCAGTGTCTGCCTTTAAATATGAATGACATGTTGAAAACTCTTAAGGAAGCAAGTGTAACATATATGCAATATAAACTAGTAATGTGATGCTGATGCTGTTAACCAAAGGGCAGGATTCAGAAGCAAAATGCCAAAAGGGGTCTTAATTGAAAATTAAATTTTAATTTTGTCTTTAAAATATTGTTTATCTTTATTTATTTTGTGGTAATATAGTAAGTTTTTTTAGAAAACAATTTTCATAACTTGATAAATTATAGTTTTGTTTGTTAGAGAGTTGCTCTTAAAACCTGTGTAAATAGTTGAAAAATGGTGTAAATAATTTTGTAAGGCTTCAGATGTTTATACATGGAAACATACATACATAAAAAGCATAAATCAGTTGCTGTTTTGCTTCTTTTCCCTCTTATTTTTGTATTGTGGTTATTTCCTATGCAAATAATGGGGCAAACAGCTGTATAGTTGTAGAATTTTTTGAAAGAATGAGATGTTTATATATTAACGACAATTTTTTTTGGAAAATAAAAAGTGCCTAAAAGAATTCATGTTTTGCCTTCCGTTCTTTTTAACCTGGAGTGTGGAGAACAGCAAATTCCGCCCCATAGCAGTTACTGAGACGTGAATATTGGATCCGGGCAGTTAAAGTAACCCAGTTCTCAGACATTACCCTTTCTGTTGTGCTTCTAGTGGAGTTTGGGTTAAAAGGTTATTCTCCACTCAGCAGTTTATATCTACATTTTTGTTTTGAGGTAAGTGGTCACGATCCCACAGCTCTCGCATTGCCTCCTGGGGTTCCCAGTTTTCGCTCCTCTTTCCTGCCCTTTTCTGCTTCTGAGCCTTTGTTTTGGGGAAAGTGATTCGTGTTTGCTGTGGTTGGCTGTTGTGAGGAGTCCACTCCTCCCTGGTGTTCATTTTAGTTAACTTCTCTGGAAATTGATCCCTGCTTGATGGGTTCAATTCCAGGCTTAAAGGGTGCCTGAGAGCCACAGGGGTGCTCCACTAGTGCCTTATCAGACCAGTAAGTATGGCCTTATTAATTATTTTTGTGTTACATTTCTCCTACAGCCAGGGCATTCTCTTGTGATCCTATTTTTTTTTTTCTTCAGTTGGGGAGATAATACCAATAGTTGTATCTTAGATGTCACACTCAATTAAAAAACATTTAAAAAATCATTTTATTGGGGCTCCTACGATTGTTATCACAATCCATACATCCATTGTGTCAAGCACATCTCAAAACATTTGCTTTCTACTTGAACCCTTAATATCAGCTCTTCATTTCCCCCCCACTCTCCCCACCAAATTTTAAATTTAAAGAGTCTATTAATAAGTTCCCAAAGTAAGATATTTTTGTGAGCTGTGTTGTGCCAGTTAACTTAATCCTAAGCCCCCAAGGCCAATGACTCACTACCCAAAGTATTTGCTTATTGTAAGATGTGTTTAGGACTTTGCCAATGTGTGCTGTACTATATCCATGGATATATTTGCAGCAGACGCAAATACAAAGGGGTTTCAGAAAGCTGATGGGAAAGTAGGAAAATACCATGCAATTTTACCACAAACTCTTTGAAGTCCCCTTGTACGCAGGTAGAAATACCTTCTGTCATACCTATGTGTACTCATGGGCACACCCCCATGTGCCTTCCCTAATCGGCTCAACTTGCATGCCTACCTATTGTTATTCTTGTGAGATTGTGTATACGTGTCATTGTCTTTTACTGTCCATGCAACTCCCAGTGTCTACCTTTTGCCTTGGATATGTGCTGGTCCCTGTAGAAGTTTTCTTAAGAGCCACATTGAACCCCCAATACCTACCTTTGAGAGATGAGACTTTTTTTCGTTACAAGTACAAGAAGAGACAGGATTCATGGATACTGACATTTATTCTAGTCATGACAAGACACTGCCAGCACTATCAAAATCATTAGCTGAAAATAATACTGTAATTTGCTAGTATGGCGATATCCGAGGCAAACAAAACTGCATCTTTTAAAGACTGAACCCTTGAAATTTTTTATTTTTACCGCCCAACAGTGAAAACCATACCCAGGGCCTACCTCTTGGCTCATAACATTCCTCCAATAAAATGAAACCAGCACTTTGGGGGAGGCGGTGGGGGAGGGGCGGCTGCTTCTAAGACGAGATCAAACACCTTGCAGTGCCAGAAAGTAAGGAAATGCCCAGACTCAAGTGGGCACAGTGGTAAGGGTGTCATGCAGGCCAGAAGAAATGGAGTTGTAGTCAAAATGTAAAATAAATATTCATGGTTCATGTAAATAATTGAATCTTTAAATGGCTGAAAGAGCTCTAAAGAGGCTTGTATTCATTGTAGCTCCCTCGCCTTCAAGGAATGGAGTGTGACTTCGCAAATGCAGAGAGGATGGTGAGTCCAATCTGGAAAGGTGGGGGCAGAGTGACCACAGTGGGAAATCTTGCCGAACATTACGTTAGCCAGATGATGAAAGGGCGTATCAACGGGGATAGGCCACGTTGACCACAGGTCCCACAGATACCAGAGAATTGCCTGTTTCCTCCGATATCTTCCCCTCAGTTACCCACTAAGCCCATGGCCCAGTCTAATCATGCGAAACATCAATCGCAACTGAGGGACAAGCCTACAAAACACCTTTCAGAAACCAAGGCAAGTCTGCTACACTGTAACCGGCCAGGGGAACCTAATGAGACAATGACTAAATCAAGGGAAGGTGTTGTCCCAGATAGAGTCTTGAAAGGACATGAGGAAGACGGGGAAATCGGAATAAAGCTCTGCGTTTTAGTCAATACTCTGTCGATATTAGTTGATTAATGGTGGCCCATGACACAGCACTCTGCTGGTAGCTGGAAGGTTGGCGGTGTGGCCCCGCCTCGCAGCAGCTCTGGGGGAAAGATGTGGGGATCAGCGCCCGTTTGTAAGCATCACGGTCTCGATCCCCTTCTGGGCAGGTCTGCCGCCTTACAGGGGGTCCCTGGGAGTCAACAATCAACTGGAAGGCCCTAACAACCCGAGTGACTAACACCATGCTGGTGCTATGTTTAAGGGGCGCTTGGGTTAAACACTGAATTGCCGCCAATATAGCGAGTCACAAATTCTGGTTTCGCAGCACATATAAAAGGCACGATTGCACTCTAGCCTGTGATGTGAACCAAACCTTCAGAAAAGGTTGGAACTAGTGAGAATTACGGGAATGGGGAACGGAGAGGCAAGCGTGTGCGTGGGGAAAATGATGTGTCTAGAGTTGATGGAGCAGAACTGTCAAAAAGCCTTCTGTTTGGCACATCGAGGAGCACAAGAACGTGACCCTGGTAAACTGAGACAGGTCTCCACTGGCAACTAAAGACACTTGGCAAACCAAGTTATTAACAAACAAAAATTAAACGCAAGGACTTTTATAGAACAGAAGCTTGTAGGTAAAGATCGTAGATGGCACAAAACTCATTTTACAACTTATTCAATTTCTACTAAAGTGGAGGCCCCTGACACCTTTGGCTAGAAACCTGTGGAGAAAACCTAAGAGCGGTCACCAAATTCGGAAGCTTCAAGTCAAGAACTGACCTCAAAAACAAAACCAAGAAAATCCCAAACTTACTGCGATTGAGTTGACCTTAGAAGACAGCACGGCCGGGAGGGGTTTCCACGGCTGTAAATCTTTGAGAGCAGAAAGCTCCATCTCTTGCCCTGGCAGCAGCTGGTGGGTTCAAAATGCTGACCTTATGTTTAGCAGCCCGCTGTGTAGCACACTGTGCCCCCTACAACATCCCCAAAGGTCTCAGGAATGGGGTGCCACCCGTACTTCTGGAATTGGAGCTAAGATCGGGTATTTGAGAGCTGGTCTAAACCAACCAACCAAATTCACTGCCATGGCGCGATTCCAACCCATGAACCTCATAGGACGGGAGGAGCCCTCTGGGTTTCTGAGACTGGAGACTTTATGGGGGCAGAATGCTGTCTTTCTCCAGGTGGTGATTCCAAGCTGCTGATCGTGTGGTCAGTAGCCCAACTTGTAAGCAATTAGATCTCAAGCTTCTCTTGTCCCTGTGAATAGAGAAAATTCAGCTAGTCCCCACTCCAGTAAAAAAAGAGGTTTTAATGTCCCGTCCCCCACCTCCTGCCCCCAAGAAATGGTCTCTAAATGAATGGAAACAGGCCCAGTTGAATGTCATATAGAAAATAAATGTTTTGAGAATGATGATGGCAACAAATGTGCTTGACACAATGGATGAATGGATGGATGGATTGTGATAAGAGTTGTATGAGCCTCCAATAAAATGATTTTTAAAATATTGCCTTTTAAGGCAACCATGCTAAAAAGCCTTGCTTAGAAATAGGTAGCAATAATTAATTAATAGCCGTAGATTTGTCTTGATTTTTGGACCATGGTAAATAAGTAAGTTATATACACATAAAGGAGAAGAAGAAAAGAAATATGGTGGAACTGTACATTTTGACTGTCGCGCCGTGTCACCTCTCTTTGCTCCTTGCTTCCTGGTGCCGTGGGGTAGCCTCTGGCTGCTAGGCAGAAAGAAGGACAGCATGAACCCAGCAGTCACTTGAGGAAGAAAGATGTTGGTCATCTGTTTCCATAAAGACTACACCCACCCACTGCCACTGAGTCGAATTCAGACTCGCGGCAAAGCTCGAGGACAGAATAAAACGGTCTCGGCACGTCTCTAAGGCGAGAAGTCTTTCTTTATGGGCACAAACAGCCTCAAAGTTTCTCCATGGAGCTGCCGCTGGTTTCCCACTGCTGAGCGTCCAGCCAGCAACCTGCCACGGCCGCAGAGCTCCTGTACAGATGATAGCCCTGCGGATCCGATGGGGCAGGTCCACTCTGTCCTGGAGGGTAGCCGGCTGTCAGAGGAAGCACAACGGCAGCAGATTTGCTGATAAAATTTTGGTTCTCAGAATTCTAGGGATAGATGGCCTTCACCCGCTAAGCAAGAGACCGAAATCCACTTCAGAATGTGCTTGCCCCAGCGAAAGAGCTGGAAGACTGAAATGTTTCTAATAACATGGCCCAGTCAGGTCACCTCACAGAGAAACCCAGACACGACAGCCTCACATGCATGCTCAGAACTTCTGGTAAGCTGCTCAGTAAATTCTTTAGAAATAGTTAACAGAGGACCACGGTTTCCCAGATAGCTCAAAGATAAAGTGCAAAGAAGAAAAAGAACAACTTGGAGAAAGAGACGACTATGGAAGATGGTTAGCCTGGTAAAATAGAAAGAAAGTATTATGAATAGCTGCAGACAGATTGGGAAAATATGGTTACTGTGAAAAAATTCAGGGTACTTTAAAGAATAGCTGGAGAAAAAGACAATTAAAATTCCACAGCACAGATGAAAGGCACAAGAGTAGAACAAAAAGGAGTTATGTGCAAGGGAAAATAAATCAGACTTCCAGTCCTAGAAAGTTTCAGAATGAGAATAGAAAATATAGAAGTAAAGGAATCTTAAAATGAATCTTACAGCTACAGGGCATGACTCTCAGGGTTTAAAACCCTCTGAAAGCCCCTCCACATCAGTGTAAAACAGACCCACATCAGGTGAAATCTTAAGTCCAAGAAGAAATTCCTGAGAAAGGGAGGGCGGGGTGGGGGGGGGGAGAATGAAAGTCACATTGCAAGGAAGCAAGGACTACAGACACGAGAGAGCTGCTGTAGAATTCTGAAAAATGTTTGATCTGGAATTTCATAACCTGTCTCTCTATCAATCGAGTGTGAAGAAAGATATTTTGTGGGTTCTCAAGAAAGTTCACCTTTTTAATCTCTCAAGAAGGTACTAGAGCAGCGGTTCTCAACCTGTGGGTCGAGACGCCTTTGGGGATCGAACGACCCTTTCACAGGGGTCGCCTGATTCATAACAGTAGCAAAATTATAGTTATGAAGCAGCAATGAAAATAGTTTTATGGTTAGGGAGTCACCACAATATGAGGAACTGTATTAAAGGGTCGTGGCCTTAGGAAGGTTAAGAACCGCTGTAAAAGGCTGCCTGGGACCACAAATGAAGAAGTAAACCAAGTAAGCGAAGCGCAGGGGCTCACCAGGACCCAGCACAGATGGAGGTGAAAGGAATCCCTCGGAGCAGGGGTGAGGGGGGTGGAGAAAGGAGATCCAAGTTGGATAGCGCTGGAGCAGGTGTAAAGGGCAACCATCCAGATTGGACCAGGTTAGGATCCTTGGGACATTCTCCCCCAGGATCCAGAAACTGATAGTGTATCTGATGTGTAGGAATTCATTTGAGGCGATAAGACCAGGAATCTGCAGAATACAGCCCGTATTCCAAATCAAACCTATGACCTAATTGGTTTTCCGCACCCTCCTACCCGTGAGCTAAGAAGGAGGTACACATTTTTAAAGGGTTGAGAGAAAAAGAAAAACATCGAGAACGTGAAAGAAACTCTAGGTGGGCAGCATAAGCCAATGTGGGCAAGTGTGCAGGTTTTCCTACTGCCAGGACGTTCGGTTGCTACTGGCTGGATCCCAAATGGGAGGGTCAATCGGACCAAACAGCCCATGTGGGCACAGTTCTGAAAGCCAGTTCTTTTGGAGGCACTACCAAATTAATGATGGACGCCAAACTAATGGTGGACACCCCCCTAATGGTGCACACCCCTAATGGACACCACCCAGGAAGTGTCGAGAGTCCGACTGATCTTGAACAATAAGAAAAGGGCAGCCTCTGTGCCCAAGCAAAGGTGCTGGCATCTGACTGAGGAAACCCAGGGAGCGCCCTGGCTGCTGGGTTGGGTCTCAAGATCATGCTGTTGGGACACTCTTAGAGTCTGCTGTAAGGTTGTCAGAGGAGCCCATGTGTCCCTTTGGGCCTTATTCAAAGGCAAGAACAGGCCAAGATGATATGCTTTGGTGATGAAATTGTAGTAATACACTTTCTTTTGCCAGAAACGAAAGGAAGAGGGAATCCAGGGCAGATGAACCCCTCAGGACCAGTGCTGAGAGTGGCGATACTGGGAGGGTGGAGGGAGGGTGAAGGAGAAAGGGGGAACCAATGACAAGGATCTATGTTTAATCTCCTCCCTGGGGGATGGACAACAGAAAAGTGGGTGAAAGGAGACAGTGTTAAGACATGACAAAATCATAATAATGTATAAATTACTAAGGGTTCATGAGGGAGGGGGTGGGGAAGGAGGGAGAAAATAAGGAGTTGATACCAAGGACTCAAGCAGAAAGCAAATGCTTTGAGAATGATGATAGCAACAAATGTACAAATGTGCTTGACACAATGGATGGATGGATGGATTGTGATAAGAGTTGTACAATCCCCCATTTCTCCTCCTTCTCTTCCCCCTCCCAGCCTGATGGCCAGTGGCTCTTCTCGTGGAGACCCTGGTGTCTGCTGGGGAAGGAAAAACCAGGAGGGATCCAGGGCTTGCACTGCGTGGATCTAAGCCAGCCGGGCCAGATGTACAGTAAGTTCCTGGAGAGTCTGCCCGGCCTTGGAGAAGGGGAAAAAGAACCTGAGCCCATTAGGTGGGCAACATTATTTAATAAACAAGAACAGACTGAACAGGAAAAAAAAGAGTTGTATGAGCCCCCAATAAAATGATTTTTAAAAAAAGAAAAAGAAAAGAAAGAAAAAACTACAGTGGATAGCAAAGCCTAAAATAAATGTCTCCTTTATAGGAAAATATTTGCGAATTCTTGATGTAGACAACTGGTAGAGATTTCAAAGTTTAATTGAAAGTTTGCACATTAAATAATTTTTAAAAAGCCATGTGCATAGTTGTTCATCCTAAGTAAAATTAATCATCTTTATTACATGACTCAGTTCCAAATGAG
This sequence comes from Echinops telfairi, assembly GCF_000313985.2. Lineage (NCBI taxonomy): Eukaryota > Metazoa > Chordata > Mammalia > Afrosoricida > Tenrecidae > Echinops > Echinops telfairi. The sequence continues at coordinate 10,189,835 of NW_022103908.1, read as the reverse complement.
GAATACATACTTATAATAATGCCAGTTCTACCTCAGGTTATCAGAGAACTCTAATGGAGGTATAAAAAGAACACGTATGTAGAAAGGTAGTAGGAGTGATAAGGGAGCGAGCTAAATTTGTATTCTTTGCATTGAGAATTCAAGACAAATGCATAAATTGGAAAAATAAAGAGGCAGATAGGCAACCGTGCTGTGTAGAAATATGAAAGTACATACCTATGAGCAAGAGAAAGTTGAATATGGAGTGCCAGCAATGGCTGTTACCTGATGGATTCATGGTTTGGCCGTCCTGTACACTCTTGGGAGACACGTGCATCAGCTGGCCCCTGTCAAACCGCACCGCCATGGAAACTAGGGAGCATTTCTCCTCTGTCCTACAGGGTCGTGCGGAGGCCCATGGTGGTGGGTTTGCTTGCTTGCTTCTTGGTGACGGTGTGGGGAGATGGCAGATGGAAGGAAGTAGCAACTGCTACTTTTCATAGAAAAGGCCGAGATCCATTTAACTTTTAAAACTCTGTAAGACTCAACGGGAGAAGAAGGTGGGGGTGAGGAGAAGCTCATCAGAAAGAGTGAGTTGGATCTTCCGTGATTTGTTTAGGAACTGCTGAACCTTTTCTGGTGGTTGCCTTGAATCTCTCATTTCACCCCCCCTTTTTGATGGTGGATGTGAGGACAGGCTCTTTTTCTCGTGGAAAGGCCAGCAGTTGGGACCCCCCAAAACAAATGCAAAGCCAAAAGAACGAACACTCACACTGACACTCACACTCAAGGAAGTGCAAGTTATAGGAAGGAGCTAGGAATAAATGGCGTAGTGGTTCGTCCGCAGGTCGAGCCTCCGCAGAGGCTCCCTGGGAGAGAGACAAGGGTTCCTACGCCAGTGACGAGTCTCAGAAACTCGCGGGGGCAGTTGTACCCTGTCCTATGTCGTCATCCACTCACTCAGTGGCAGTGAGTTTTGGGGTTAGGTACAATGCTTCTTGGAGATGATTATACAGTATGGTTGCAAGCCATCTGCATTTAGATACGAATTCGGCTGTAACCGCAATGTGAGCAGGCCGAATGCAAACACACCGCGAACAAAGAGGAGGAGGCTGTCTGGTCCTGAAAAGACGTAGACTTGGGAACCCCTCACGGGGTTGCTGCGAGTTAGAATGGATGGCATGGCAGGGGATTGGGATGATTAGAAAAGATGAATATACAAGGCAGTGCTGTTATTTTGAAAAAAGTCAGCGAATGTCTATATGCTTCTTGATTGTCCATACTGAGCCTGGTCCACTATCCCTGCTCACTAAATATGTATTGAATAAATAAAGAAATCTGTAAAAATCCTGGAGAACGTGGAAGAAATGTGAGACTAAGAAAATCAGAGTTATCTAAATCTGACTAACATATAAACATGGGTCAGGAATTCCTATGAGAAACTTAAAAAAAGCTATTGTTGATGTGTTCTATTAGGAGATGTTTGGCACTCAGAATAAGATAATTCTCAGGTTTGTAGCTTATAAAGTTGCAAAATGCTTTTGACAATACGGACCTGCTGAGTTATGAGTGTACCAGGCTCCTGACAGTAGGCTTCAAGGCCACGTTGAGCATCCTTTGGACTTAAATAACTTGCTAAGTACATCGATCTCTTATATGCCTAAAAGAAACAAACATTAAAAGATGCTTGTGATCTTCATTCCTCTTTGACCCTAAAACAAGGAAAACGCAATGTCCTCCGTAATTTTTTTAAATCATTTTATTAGGGGCTCATACAACTCTTATCACAATCCATACATACATCAACTGTGTAAAGCGCATTTGTACATTCATTGCCCTCATC
>NW_022103908.1:10183601-10184968 GCF_000313985.2 Echinops telfairi | reverse complement strand
GCCATACCTTTCTCCTTTACGGAAGCTGGCGGGTTTGAACCACTGACTATTTGAGTAGCTGCCGAGTGCTCAATTGCTGCACTGCCTCGCATTTCCACCCCTCCAGGCACCTTGTGGAGCTCCGAAGCCTCGGGGAAATGATCATTGTGAGCTTCGCAGTGCCTTTCTGTCTTATTTTTCACAGGACTAGTTGGTGGTGGTGGAGAATTTAATGTTTTACAGGATTACAGTGCTGAATTATACTCATTATTGTTCTATTAGAGACTTGGGAAGCTCTCTGCCCAGCAGTATGGCTCTTTACAATAGTCCATGAACTTTATATAAATATGAACAAACGTTTTCAATTGGGTACGTGTATAATTGATTGAAGCATTTATTGCTCCTCAAAGTGTGAGACATTAAAGTTCTATCCTTTAAATACTTGGAAATAAACTACAGATGTGCGGAGTGCTATAGAACTCCAAAGATTCCCTCCACCTTCCAAGGTTGATCATTGGAATGTGAGATATTGATCTGTTGAAAGATGTGTTCAGTTCTTCAGCCGTGACAATGCAATTGTTATGAAATCATGGCATGTGGTGAGGTTGCTGTTGACTCAGTTTCCACTAATTGCGGCTCCATGTTTGTCAGAGTAGAACGATGGTCCAGAGCATTTTCAAGGGGCCCTTGGCACTGTCGGTAAGCATTGGGCTGCGAAACAGAAGGCCAGCGTCTCAAACCCACCAGCTGCTCCGTGGGAGATAGACGAGGTTGGTTGTCTGCTATGGTTACAATGTACAGTCTTGGAAACTCTCTGGGATTGCTGTAAACTGCTTTGATTTGCTTACTGTGTCCCACTGAGTGATTGCTGTAAACTGCTTTGATTTGCTTACTGTGTCCCGCTGAGTCGCTATGCGAATTGCTGAGTAGCTATGTGCCTGTGTGAGTGGCTTGGGGATGGGAGTCAACATGATCAAGCCCTGGGGGCGCTCACCCATCAGCCTCTCCAAGGCCATTTGCTCCCGTGAAGATTTACAAACTCACTCACTCACTCTCACTGCCATCCAGTCAAAGCCCACTAAGCCAACTCCTATGGGTTTCCGAGACTGTCACTGTTTACGGGAGTAGAAAGCCCAGTCTTTCTCCCCCGGAGTTTCTGGTGTTTTTGAACTGCCAACCACACAGATCACAGCCAATATGCACCCACTGAGAGACCCTAGATAGGGTTGCTATGAGTTGGAATTGACGCAATGATAGGAAGTGTTTGTTGTGTGTAAATTTTTTTAAACAATCATTTTATTGGGGGCTCTTACAGCTCTTATATAACAACCCATACATCAATTGTATCAAGCATATTTGTACATATGTTGCCATCACTATTTTATAAA
>NW_022103908.1:10170444-10182564 GCF_000313985.2 Echinops telfairi | reverse complement strand
GGATCCTTTCAGCACCTCGTGATCTGTGTGTAAATTTTTGAAAGATTTCTAAGCCTTTCTTCCAAAGTGCCTCCAGCTCTTTTGTGAGCAGTAAGTGTGTTAACTATTTGCACCACTCAGAAACTCTGTTTTGACCAAAACTAAAACAAAAATGTAAATTTAGAGTCCTAGAATAGCATCATAGAAACTAAGTATAAGGACTAAACTTCAAATATTAAAAAATAGTGCCCATCACTTGGGGAGACCAAGAAGTAACTGAGTTTTGTGATATGCGAGATACTAAGAATCATTTTAAATTATATTTTTAAATCATTTTATTGGAGGTTCATACAACTCTTATCACAATCCATACATACATCCATTGTGTCAAGCACATTTATACATTTGTTGCCATCATCATTCTCAAAACATTTGCTTTCTATTTGAGCCCTTGGTATCAGCTCCTCATTCACCCCCACCCCCGACAAATCCTTGATAATTTATAAATTATTATTCTTTTGTCATGTCTTACACTAAGAATCATTTTATGGAAGCGTTTTCCTTTAAGCAATTAGACATGTTTTACCAATGTTATTTTTGTCCCTAGTAATTTCCTTAAAATGTATGTGTGCTTGATGCAAATATAATAACATGGTTTGACAGAATTTGTAGCGTATATAGGTGTAATACATTTGACAAGAATCAAAGGACAATTAAATGTTCTTACCTGGTTGCAAGGTTTTCAGAACACTTCGTGTGCTCATCCGGAACCGATGCACGGACTTCGAAGCCACAGTCAGAGCAGAGCAAGGGCATACTGACTTAGTGGTTAACATCAGAAAAGATACCTGTCCGGATTTTAGTATTTCCACCCTACTGACTCAATCTCTATATGATGAGCAACTAATCCAAGATGCTGGGCTATGTGAAGGAGAATGTACCAGCAGGATTAGAGAAAGGCTTATTAACAATTTTCGATGTGCAGGTACCTAACCTTGCTTGCTGATGGCTTGAGTGGAATCCCTGGTTGATGAAAGCACATCGCCTTCAGTAGGGAGTGCATCTCGAAGTAAACTCACCACCCTCAGAACTCGACCAACATCATAACGTCTCCGTATCATGATAAACTTTTCAAGTTGTCAAGGATTTCATCTTGCTTGAACCCACAGTCAGTGTTCAGGGAAGAGCTGAGAACAAGTCAAAGGCTGTAGAGCTTTGGGCAAATCTGTTGCGCAAACCCTCTTTACAAAGCAGGCTTAGAGAGCAAGGATGTCATTCAGGTGAGGCTGACCCAAGCTACGGCATTTTCAGTTGCCTCAGGTGCATGTTCTGTTAGACTGAGTTGCCTAGAGAAAGAAATCCAGAAGCACTCTTTTATATATAGGAAGGACATTATATCAAAGAGTAATTGTAGCTCTTTGGGGGAGGGGAAGCAAAAAAAAGAAAAGAAAAAAAAAAGAGTAATTGTATATTAGGAAAACATCCCAGCCCAGTTCAATCAAGTCCATAAGTCTGATATTGCCCCGTATATCCAATACCAGTCCATATACTCCTCTTTAGATTCATGCAGCACATGCACTCATGCCAAATGCAGGAAGATCACAGGCCAGCGGGTGAAAAGCCATGTGGATCCAGTGGCAGTGGGAGCACCTCAGTGCTGGCACTGGTCTCCACGTGGCTCCTGCAGCGCCAGGGCTCTGGCTCCATCAGCATAGCGCCATGTGGCTCGTCAACAGGAATGCAGTGAGATGAAAGATGGACAACGAATGAGGAAAACCAGGGAAGAATGGCTGTATTTGAATTCTGGTGTTGGTGAGAATATTGAAAGTACTAGAAGAACGAACAAAGTTGTCTTGGAAGAAATTACATCCAAAGTGCTCCTTAGAAGCCAGGTTGAAGGGGGAACCGATGACAAGGATCTACATGTGACCTCCTCCCTGGGGCACGGACAACAGAAAAGTGGGCAAAGGGAGATATCAGACAGGGCAAGATAGGACAAAATAATCATTTATAAACTATCAGCGGTTCATGAGGGAGCAGGAAGCCGGAGGGAGGGGGAAAATGAGGAGCTGATGCCAGGGCTTAAGTGGAGAGCAGATGTTTTGAGAATGATGAGGGCAATGAATGTACAAATGTGCTTTACACAATTGATGTATGTGTAGATTGTGATAAGAGTCGTATGAGCCCCTAATAAAACTATTTAAAAAAAGAAGCTAGGTTGGTGAGACTTTATCTCATGTACATTGGACATGTTGTCAGGAGAGATCCATCTCTGGAAAAGGACATCGTGCCTAGTATAGTAGAAGGTCAGCCGAAAAGAGGAAGATCCTCAAGGATATGAGTGACACAGCGGCTGCTACAATGGGCTCAAACAGCACAATGGTGAGGCGAGCACAGGAAGGGGCAGTGTTTGTTCTGTTCTGCAGGGGGCCACGATGCCTCAGAACCAACTCAACTCGGTAGCACCGACCAGTAACCACGAGGTTTCTATGTTTGACAGGCACGTAGTGCAATATTAACTCTAATTAGATTGGGGAAAGTTTACGATGTATTCTACAATCCCTAAAACAATCACTAAAAAGATAGAAATATGGCTTAAAATGGAATAAAGTGCAATGGAATTTAACAACATTAAAAGAAAGTAGAATAGGAGGAATAAAAGAATGAAAGTTAATGGGAACATACATGAAACAAATAGTAAAATGGTGGATCTAGATCCTGTATATCAATAATCAATTTAATGCTAATAGATTGAAAAGCTTTGTGTGTGTGTGTGTGTGTGTGTGAGAGAGAGAGAGAGAGAGAGAGAGAGAGAGCGAGAGAGAGCAGGCTTACTCCACCTTATTTCGGGGACCTATTGTTCTTTATTTTTGGTACAACAGAACCAATCCTCTGGATGATATCTTTGGTTACAGAGATGTAAAACAAGATCCATTCATTGACGTTCTGGAGGTAAATTTTAGAAGTAGCCATTATTATTTGATCGCGGTCCAGTGATAGCTAGACCTTGGCAAGGGCCTTATTTCCTGGTTGTATTCCTTTGGTCTACGTGAGTCAGGGACTAAGAAGAGCTGAAAAAAGAGCTAAAACACATGAGCTTACCTCGTGTCTCCTTACCCTGAGGGCTAACAAAGAGAAAGTGACAATGTCTTTTTGAAACCCTAGCATTTTATTTTCCATAACCAAATTTCTACAAGTTCTTTATGATGCTATAAACTGAATTGTAACCCCTCAAAATATGTGTTGAAGTCCCTGCACCTCATGTAAATATAGCAATGTTTCTAAATAGGGGTTTTCTTTGTTATTTGTACTAACAAGGCCATATCAGAGAATGGTGGGTCCTAAACCTAATCACCTCTAAATTCTATTTTCCCCCCACCCCCAACAATTTATTCACATATCATATAATTCAACAGTTCAATCACATCCAGAAGAATCATACAGTCATCACCACAATCCGTTTTATAACATTTTCTTCATTCGTCTACTCATTGTTATTGGCTCTGCATTCCCCCCAACCTCCCCTGCCATCCCCCTAAGGAACCATGAATCGAGTTACTGTTTCTATAGATTTGTCTACCCCAGATTTCACATACAGAAACAATTAAAACACAAAGCTAAACTAACAACAATAACAGAGTGAAACAGATAGAAACCTCAATTGAATTTACAATGCTCTCTGTCTAACAACAGAGCTATTCATAGCCCTCAGTTGTGATCAGAGGGGATTCATCTGAGGCTTAATCCCTGTGTGGACCCTGAAAATGCAATTTAGGTTTCTAGCCTTATGCAAACCAGTGTTCCCAATTTAAGCTCTGATACCATTCCTGCCTTTAGATTTGGATTATATTATTCATGATCCTTTAATCACAGAAACTGGTGTGCTTCTTCCATGTGGACTTAGTGGACACACCTCACTGAGATGGCTGGTTGTATGAAGAGAAGTTTCTAAGACCCCAGATGCTATGCTTTCTTATAGCTGGGCACCATCTAGCTTCTTCACTTCAACTTTCTGTAGCACTCAGCACTTCAGTGATCTCTTCATGAAGGGGAGCATCAAGCAGGGCCATAGCAAAAGAACTAATTGTTCCTAGAATGGGGCTAGGATTAACTGCACGCCCAGAAACCATTCATACACCTACGGTTTATCTATGTCTCTGGGTCACCTAGGACACATCCTTGTCATTTTATGTTAGAGAACGTTATCAATGAACGCCTTAGGACATCACTTCAAGGCTGCATCATAAACACCACATAGGAGCCCTACATTTTGTTTCATAAAAAGACCAGAAGAGACATGAAGACACACAGTGGGGAGGACAAATGCCACCGAAGACCAAAGAAAACAAGGGATTTGGGGGTCACTAACAAAAACAGACTCTCCCATGGGACTGACGCATTGCTTTGCCCTTCAAGCCTCCAAAAGTGTGCGAATAAGTTCCTGTGACAGTGATCCAACTGACGTGGTGTGTGCCCCTCGCATTGTGATTACAGACAAGAGCGAATCAAAGTTAACAAAATGAGCAGTGCCTGGGAGAACAGAGAGATGCTGGAACAAGCAGCTAGGGACCGTGTACTGTAGTTTTTATTGGAAAATAATGCTCAGGAAGGTGAAGTCCCTTAGTGTACTCCTGTAATCGTTGCTGGTACGAGACAGAGCTGGAGTTCGGATTTCAACTCCTTGTTGGTGTCTAGTCAGGAGACTCTAGCGATTGCACAACTCTTTTAACCGATTCAATTGTACAGTATGTGAATTCTAAGTCAATGCAACGGTTAAAAAATGAGTCAGGAGACTCTCTATACATGTAGAGAAGATGATGAGAGCCAAGAACTTAAAAAGTCTGACCCAAGAGACAATTTTCAGCTCCTCTAGACGTGCCTTTCCGGCTCCCCTTGGGAGTGGGTGCCAGTCCCAGGGGACCGCCAGCCTGGACCCGGTAAGAGGAGCAGGGAAGCCCTGATAAGAAAGCGTGGGTGGATTTATCTGCTTGGAGAAAGAAAGAAGAGCAGATCTTGATTGTCCTTTCCTGGAACGGTGGCAGATCAGAGCTGCCAAGCGTAGGTTGTGCTGGATCCACTAACTTGTCTTATCCATCTCAGATAAGTCCCTGTAGGAAAAGAATGTGCAGGGCATTCTTTGGGACTCTCCCTAAAGGGGAGACAAGAATAAAGGGAAAGTGGGGGATGATCCCGGGCCTTTGATCTTCTTTACCTGCCCCTGGCCCTCTCCTCCCTCTGGAAGAGACTTCCTGAGCCAGGAAATGGTGATGTCATCCTGTGTTTGTCAGCCCACTCTTACTTTGAGTCATGGGATTGTTGGTAAAGTTATCCATAAGATTTCCAGGTAGATGATTGATCCTCCTTGCACGGGCTTGGCATGGTGCTGAGACACTTTCAGTAAGTGGCCAGACTTCCAGCCACTTCAAGAGCTCCTTGGAATGTCATTCACGGTCCTTCTAAGTGTAGTATCTTCTCACCTCGGTGGACATTCTCCTAACGTGACTAACTCTAAATTAAGGAAACACAGCCCTAGCTCGATACTCAGGAGATAATGAGGCCTTACCTGTGGCGCTTCCAGGAGGCCCATAGCTTCCCAGCCAGCCCTGGGGCAGGTGCTCAAAGACACTTCCTGCAGGCATAGCTCCTGGGTCCAGACAAAGAAAAGAGACCCCTCATGCTTTCAGGGGGTGGGCCCAGAAGCTCCTCTTTTGTCACCAGGATCTCCCAGCTGGGCTGGAGCATCCAGGGAGTTATGGAGGAGAGTTTACATAGGAAATCCATGTAGGTGGAGCAGGAGAGTTGAATGCCTTTTAGTTAATTTACTATCACTCCCCACTCCCAATATTTTGGAAATTAATACAAGTTCCTTCCTTTTTTTTTTTTGCTATTACAATGCCATTAAAAAAATCATGTTATTGGGGCCTCTTACGGCTCTTACCACAATCCATCCATCCATCCGTTGTGTCAAGCACATTAGTGCATGTGTTGCCATCATCCTTCTCAAAAGCCATTGTTGTGGTGAGAGACCATCAAACTGGATCCGACTCCTAGCACCCTATCGGTAACAGGACGAAATGTAGTCCAGTCCCAGGCCTTCCCCGAAATTGCTGTTGGAGGCCCTGGACCCACCCACGGTGTCACTGCCATACGGTCACCTTTATACATAAGTGTGTGTTAATGTGGCGACAGCATGAGGTGTGGAGCTGAAGGATCGATATAAAACCATTTTTTTCAATGAGTGGGTTTATAACTTTTTTGGTTATTCTGAAAGTTTCCAAACAAACCTGAAAGCAGCGGGAATGGTTTCATGAACACTCTTCTTCATTCACCCTTGATCTGGCTTTCACAGTGACCAACGTACAACCCACCTTAAATGACCTCTGCTTCTGCCCCCCCACCCGCTTCCCCCTCTTCTCCAGGATAGCCAATCTCAGAGGTCATATCATCTTATTCCTGGTGTAGCTCTAAAATGAGGATCACATAGGAAAAAACTAGAAAGTCACCGCCGGACCACTTTTTCAGACTTAAAAAACGAATAATTTCCTTATATTGTCTAGCTGTGTCATCTTATGTTGTATCTAGCATCTCAAAACTTGTCTTAAAAAAAAAAAGAAGTTTGAATGTGCACATCCACCGACAGGCTGCTTGCTCTGAGGGGCAGAATTCTGGAGAGAAAGACCAGGTACAAGGGAAGGAACTTGCATTAGCCAATGTGGAAATGAAGAGAACAAGACCAAGCAACAGCACTGTAGCAAGAGAGGAAGCCGGCCTACTGTGGCCTGCTGCACTCTCTCTCCCACACTGAGACCCGTCCTACTGTGGCCTGCTGCACTCTCTCCCACACTGAGACCCATCCTACTGTGGCCTGCTGCACTCTCTCCCACATTGAGACCCGTCCTACTGTGGCCTGCTGCACTCTCTCCCACATTGAGACCATCCTACTGTGGCCTGCTGCACTCTCTCCCACATTGAGACCATCCTACTGTGGCCTACTGCACTCTCTCTCCCACACTGAGACCCGTCCTACTGTGGCCTGCTGCACTTGCTCTCCCACATTGAGACCCGTCCTACTGTGGCCTGCTGCACTTGCTCTCCCACATTGAGACCCGTCCTACTGTGGCCTGCTGCACTCTCTCTCCCACACTGAGACCCGTCCTACTGTGGCCTGCTGCACTCGCTCTCCCACATTGAGACCGTCCTACTGTGGCCTGCTGCACTCTCTCTCCCACATTGAGACCCGTCCTACTGTGGCCTGCTGCACTCTCTCTCCCACATTGAGACCCGTCCTACTGTGGCCTGCTGCACTCTCTCTCCCACACTGAGACCCCTCAAGAAGAGTGTTGAATAACAGGCAACATCAAAAGGCAGCTGGGCTGTTCTCGGAATAAAACAGCTGAGCTAAACAACCCAAAGCAAACAGCTGTACTGCCTTGGGATTTACTATTACATTAAAATTAGATGTTTTCTCTCTTCAGACTTGTGCTTTTAGCAGGGGGCAGGGGGGACAACCCAGAAATAAAAACAATAACAAAAAACACCCCAAACAATGGAAGAGTTTTATTTGAGACATAAATGTTATGTTCAAATCATTTGCGCACAGCGCACAGCAAAATGTTAGCTATGATGGAAATTGGATTCACATTGTCACTTACACTCGAGACCTTCTGTGGCTTGCGTTGTTCAGCATTACTTAATTATTTAGAATTTATTTGTGTACAGGGAACACCCTTACGATAATTCATAAGTGGAAGTTCAGCTGCAAATTTTCTGATGTTTCACCCAGGAAACATTAAAAAGTGCTTGGTATAATTGATATATGAGCTATTATAAGAGCTGTAAGAGCCCCCTGATAAAAGGACTTATTAAAAAAAACCCAAAACATAAAAAAAGATTCTATCTTACAATCTACACTAAGGGGAACAATGCAGGCAAAGAACAAAACGAAAGCCTTAATTCTTCTTTATAATAAGCCTACACCGTTAAATTCCAAAGAAGGTGATAATATTCGTTCCTTCTTTGGGGATGATTCCACTTATATCCAGAACAGGCAAACTCACAGCAGCGAGTTGTGGTCGTCGGTAAGCGTCGGATCGCTCACACTGACCCAAGTTCTAAAGGACCAAACCACTGCCCGTCTTTCACCCTTCTCCCCGCTGCTGGTGTGTTTGCACCCGTTGGTGCAGCCTTTGTGTCACTCCAGCTCATCGAAGGCTTTCCTCCTCCTCCTCCTCCTCTCCTCCTCCCCCTCCTCCTCCTCCTCATCATCATCATCAACAACATCATCATCACCATTACCATCTGTGAAATGTTCTCGTCTTCAGATATTTTTCTTCTCCTCCTCCTCCTCCTCCTCCTCCTCCTCCTTCTCCTCCTCCTCCTCCCTCTTCTTCTTCTTCCTCCTCCTCCTCCTCCTCCCCTCCTCCTCTTTTTCTTTTTGCTGCCCTTGAAATACAGAAAGTAGAATAAAGCTTACCAGGGGCTAGAGAGTGGGGAATTAGGAATGAACTTTTCAGGGGTACCGAGTTTCTGTTTGAGATAAAAAATTCTTGAAATAGAAGATGGTGGTGATGGTTGTACAGCACTATGAATGGCATTCATGCCACAGAATTGTGCATTTAAAAAAGTTTAGATCGTAAACTATGCTATGTATATTACACACAAACATACACACACACAGTGCCACCGAGTCCATTCTGACTCATACGGACCCTGTAAGACAGAACAGAACCGCCCCTGTGAGTTTCCTAGGTGATCCATCTCTGAGGTGCAGAAAGTCTCATCTTCCTCCTATACATCCAGAAAGATTACGAGAGAAGAGAAAGGGGAAGGTGGAAGGGAAGGAGAAAGCATGATTGCGAGTTTCAACTCTGATAAAGTATTTGGGCAAATGGGCGGTCTTTGTCCTGAGGTTGGAAGAAGTGGCCTGATTCTTGTCCTTCCCTCAGCCACTTCCATCTCCGCGGGAACAGAATGCCGTAGAATGGTGGGGTGAATGCCCTGCCTGGTATTCCAAGGCTCCCAAGGAGAAGTGGCTGAACTGGGTATGCCCAGTCCTTTCCCCCAAACTCACCTGCCAGTGAGTGAGTTGCTGCTGCCTAGCTCCAGGTCGAGAAATAGCTCCTTACAGGCAGCTTCCTTGTCCAAAGAAGGGGCCCCTGCCCTGCTGGGTGCACTAGTGTCTTTCACCAACCCTCTATGTGTTCATGTGGAAAATGAGAACACATTACACTTTCCTTGTATTAAATATGGTTAATCGAGGGGAAGACAATAGATGGTGGGTGGACATGAACCTGGCCTTCTGTGTTAGGAACTCCTCACAGAGAATTATCTATGTCCTGCCCACGAGAGTCCCACGCAGATCCTACACTGGCTGTGAGTGGTCTTCTGAGACAGCCTAGGCAGCTGTGCTGTGTTGTCCAGTCCATTCAGACCCTGTAGAGTGACCCTACAGGAAGAGTGGGCTTCCCCACCCCTTCATTCAGGAAAAGATTGCAAGGTCTTCTCTCCCAAGGGGTCACGGGTCAGTTAGAAGTGCTTCACCACTGCACCACCAGTGGCTCTTTTTTTTTTTTCACCAGTGGCTTTTTTTATTATGATATAGTTGACGTGCAATAAATGGATAAACTCACCACTGGCGGAGAAGCCCCGTTATGAAATGGAAAGACTGGAACAGAATAATTCAGGGGAATAGCTGCTGGGAATAGTCAAGTCCTCCCTCACGGGCGGGGCAACAGGGAGGATAGCTTCTTTTACTGCCAAGGGGACATAGAGAGTCTGTCTCCAGGCCAGACTCTAACCCCAACCCTTACCAGTGCTCTCTTGTTACTCAGCATTGACCGTGAGAGCTCAAAGAGTGTAGAACACCCACCTGCTGAAGGCTGCGGTTCAGAAATTTAAAAACTCCTGAAAACACTCTTTACAGGTGATTTATATAATTAAGAATGACGATAAATAAGCCACCTGAGCCCCAAGCTGAACGCTTACTCAGAAAGATGGCTTTTCGAATCCGTTCTGCCTTAGTATGGAAGGAAAGTGAGTGGATTCCCTGCAGGATCCCAAGAACAAGCCATCCAGGCGGAATTAAATGGAAAGTATTTGCAAGCAAACGGATATAATAATGCAGACGAGCAGTCTCTTAGCAACTTGATCTGGCCTTGTCCGTCTTAGAGAGTCTAACTGGGTATAAACACCCGCCCACATTCTTCCCAGACCAAGTATGTGAGCTCCTTTGGAATAAAGAAGTCACTCTTGTGCACCTCAGCATTGGTTACCTCAGCATTGATATTTGGGGCTGCACAACTCTGTGTGTGTATATGGGGGGTGGGAGTGGGGGGTGGCATTGTCGGATATTGAGGAGCACGCTAGCTTTGACCCATGGAATGCTAGTAGCGGTCACCACCGGAAGTCTACAATTAAAAATGTCTCCCCTGAAGATCAGACTGTGAAACTAGACTGCTGGCGCAAGAGAGGTGCGGCTGCGGATGAAAGACCCTCCTTACTGTCTACTGATCCTGCCCCATGGGACTGCATTCACCTTACTAAAACACCTTTAATTAAAAAAAAAATGTCTCCACCATGACAAGAATTTCTTCCTTGGCTTTTTAAACATCGAGGGTGGTCTTTTCTTTCTTACTCATTATTTGTATTTTGATCTTTATATAATTATTTTATCCTTACCACTTGATTTCATTTTGTTTTTGATCGTTTCTATGGGGTTTCCCAATTTGTGAAGCACAGAAGGAGTAGGAGCATGGAGATAATAACTGATGCGAGAGTTTATAGGGGATGTGGGAGTGGGGGATGGGAAATGGGGAGGGTGAGGGGATTTCCGGAGTAAATACTGAAGGGGGCTGGGAGGAGGAAGCACTAGAACTGATTGTGATTACACAACTCATTTTAAAGATGATTTAACCATGGGGGGAGGGGAAATTCCAAAATTAATTGTGGTCATGATTGTACAATTCTTCTTGATCTGATTGAACGATTGAACGATTTAATTGCATGATATGTGGATTAGGTGCCAATACAAATGTCAAAAAAAAGGTCTCCAACTCTACTTAATGCCATCAAATCTATTTCGGCTCACAGCGACCCAATAGGATGGGGTAGAACCACCCTTTGGTTTCTGAGACTTTAAATTCTTAAGGGAATGGAGAGGCTGGTGGGTTTGAACCGCTGACCTTGTGTGCTTAAGTAGCCCAGACATTGCTAAATATCCCCTGGGGGTAATTGAGAAACACTGGTTGAGGTAACATTTTTCTAGATCCTAGAAAGCGTTCTAAGAGTTCACACATAACTTCACCAGCTTTTTTCATGTTCTTCAATACCTGATAATATTATGTGTGAACTAAAGTGGCTGGTTTGGGCCTGAGGGACAATCATTGGCAAAGCCTTTCCCATCCCCTCTAATCTGGCAACAGTCCACTCCCTGTGCTCTGACAGCACTGCCTATTTGTTTGCCTTCCACAAATGTTTGCTGGACCATGGTCTTCTCTGAGTGTAGGGCTGGAAAGGACAAGCAGACGTGCCCCGCGGGGTTAGTCCTTGCAACATCCCTTCTCTCTCAGAGGTCCAGTGTCCTTAAGTCCACTGGTCACTGCTGGAAAGACCCATGCATACTACAATGTTAAGAACTGATCAGGGTGAAGAAAGCTGATGGTGCCCGGCTATCAAAAGGTATAGCATCTGGGGTCTTAAAGGCTTAAAGGTAAACAAGCGTCCATCTAGCTCAGAAGCAACAAAGCCCACATGGAAGAAGCACACCAGCCTGTGCTTCATCAGAACAAAAAAATCTTACCATAGTGAATGAGGTAGGGAGTGCGGAGTGGAGACCCAAAGCCCATTTGTAGGCCACTGGAGATCCCCTTACAGAAGGGTCTCCGGGAGGAGATG
Organism: Echinops telfairi; assembly: GCF_000313985.2. Classification (NCBI taxonomy): domain Eukaryota; kingdom Metazoa; phylum Chordata; class Mammalia; order Afrosoricida; family Tenrecidae; genus Echinops; species Echinops telfairi. The sequence goes on along the minus strand of NW_022103908.1, from coordinate 10,170,693 downwards.
AGCCAGTCAGGGTGTGATGTAGCAACGATGAAACATACAACTTTCCTCTGGTTCCTAAATGCTTCCTCCCCGCCCCCACTATCATGATCCGAATTCTACCTTGCAAGTCTAGATCAACCAGAGGATGTACACTGGTACAGATAGGAACTGGAAACACAAGGAATCCAGGGCGGATGATCCCTTCAGGACCAGTGGTGTGAGTGGCAATACTGGGAGGGTAGAGGGAGGGTGGGTTGGAAAGGGGGAACC
>NW_022103908.1:10152369-10168508 GCF_000313985.2 Echinops telfairi | reverse complement strand
AACAATACACTTTTCAATGCATTCTGCATGTTATCAAGACTATTTGTATTCCTGGTCCATGGTCAACGGGGATTCACCAGGAGCTTAATCCATGTGCATTTCCCCATTCACTTCTTCTTCTTTTTTTTTTTTCTCAAACCGAATGAGCTTTAAAAAGGTCAAAAGGGAGATCAAATGATAAGATATTATATTTTGAGCTAACTCCATCTGCCATAATTGACTTCACAATGTTCTCTGTCTCATAATAGGGCTGGTCACATCCTTCAGCTATAGTCAGAGGGAGTTCACCAGAGACGATCCATGTGTGGACCTTGCTTCTACTCTGTCCATAGCCTTCTGCAAACCAGGTATTCACAATTTAAGCTCTGATGCCATTCCCTCTTTTAGATGTGGATGGAATTATTTATAATCCTTGGATCACATTGACACCTCACTTAGATGGTTGTGTATTTGACGAGAAGCCTTTAAGACCCCAGAAACTATTCTTTCTGATAGCTGGTCCCCACTTAGTTTCTTCACCACACTTTGCTATAACACCAATATCTTCAGTGATCTCTTCATGGGATTGGGTGTCAAGCAGAACCATGTCATCAGAAATACTTGTTCAAAATAAAAATAAAAAAGAAAGAAATACTTGTTCTTAGATTGGGGATAGGATTAAGTGCAAGCCCAGAATTTATTCATGCATCTATGATTTATATATGTTTCTGGTTCACCACTGAGACATATTGTCATTTTATGTTGCAGAACATTATCTGGCATCCACATGAAGCATCACTTTCACTGCCAGTAAGTCAGTGCTGAATCATGGAGACCCTATAGGGCAGGGTAGAACTGTCCCACTGGAGTCTCCAAGCCTGCAAGTCATCATAGGATTAGAAAGTCCCATCCTTCCCCGGTGGAGCTGGCTGGTGGTTTTGTACTGCCGAACTTGCAGTTAGAAGCCAAATTCCTAAGTACTACGCTTTAATAGTGTCATTAGTTCAGCCAGTGGTCTAGAATATAAAACACTGTTGAAAAAAGTTGATTATACAAGTATAGGCCAGTTGTGAACTTAAATACATGAACTGCTGACTTGTACAGATTAAACTCTTGAGTGACTGGGCACTAGGTTCACAAACAATGGGGGTTGGTGAGAGGGCAGACCTTCCAATAATATCCCTTCACGGCAGCAGATGCCCGCCTACCAGATTCATTATTTGCCCCAATGAAGCCAGGAGGGCGTGAAAAGAGTGAGTCTACAGTAGTTGCAGGCCACTGCTCCCTGGGCATTGATTCCCACTTTGAACACATCTCTGTGAGCGACGCTGAGGCAGAGTCAAATGGGGATCAGTCACGGATTTCTTAGCAATGAAATAATTAATCCTATAGTAACATGAATAGCTACCATTTAGGAGGTGCCTCTTGTGGGTCAGCTTCTGTGATAGGTGCCTTATAGTCATTGCTTTGTTTATTCTTCAAAAAGACCCTGCAGAAGTAGGTCTTAGTTGTCCAGTTTTATAGATGGGGAACTGAGCCTCATTGGGATCCTGTTAGCTGTTGGCACCCTGGGCCCTGGGTCACAGCAACTCCACGAACAACCGAAGAAAACATTGCTCGGTCTTAAGCTACCCTTGTGGCCATTGCTATGGCCGAGTCTACTGCTGTGGTTCCTGTGTATTTTAAGAGCCTTGCAGCGCTGATTGTGCACGCGCACGGGGCTCGTCGTCTAGCATTGAATCAGGCAGTATTCGGTGAGCATCCATGAGGTTTTCACTGACTTCTTTCCAGAAGTGAATTCCCAGGCCTTTCGGCCCCATCAGTCTCAGTCTGGAAGCTCCCCTGAAACCTGCCCAGTCTGGGTGACCCTGCTAGTATTTGAAAGACAGGTGGCACAGCTTCTGCTATCTGGCTCACACACAAGGCACCGCAGAATGGGCAACTCATCCTACCAGGGATGATGGTAACGGGGGCAAGGAACAACCAAACCAAACCAAACCAAACCAACCAACAAAACCCAACCAAATTGTTTGCTCTTGAGTGGACTTCAACTCATGCTGACCCCATATGCTACCAAGGTGCTCCATATGAAGGACCATCAATCCGCTTGTGAGTCCATGGACCGGATTGACACCAGATGGATGCCCTTGCTTTGCTCACTCTCTGCCAGTGTAAAGTCGCAGAAGATCCCACACATGTGCTAAGAAGTCCACTGGCTAGGGGACAAAGGTTGTGTGCTTCCGCAGACGTGCTGGCGAAATGTGACCAGCGTCACCCTGGAGAGAGGGTTTCCTCTCGTGGGTGGGTCTGACGGAAGGCGCCCAGGAGCAGCAGTGTTTGGGCTGAGTGTGCACGTGCAGGCTTGCAGGGGCTGGGCGAGCAGGAGCATTCCTGATGTGAGAAGAGCACAAACAGGCCCATAAAACAGGAAATTGCGGTTTTGCTATGAGGAACAAGAGGGAGGAGGTTTGACTTGAATTTGGAGCGAAACCCTCACCCTTCTCGCTTTGATCATTGCAGTGGCCTCTTGGGTCTCCTCGCGAGCAGCTCCTGCCTGCCAGCCACCGCTGCCAGTGTTCCCCACCTGCAGCGTCCACCTTACTGGGAGGTGAGCTTGGTCCCTGTGGTTGGACTGCTCTCCCTCTGGCACACCTTCGTCACCGTCTCCCAATCCCCTGTGTGATCAAACTCTAAACAATAGAACCTTCCTGAGGTAGCTCCGACCTGCTGCCCAGCCTGGCCCCTGCATGTTCCCTCTTCCATCTGCAATACTGAACTCCTGGCAGGTGGGACAACCGAACATATTTGCTCTCACTGGTCTTATTTACCTGGAATTTTGGGCCTCGTTTTTTGGTTCCAGCCCTAAAATCACTTCCGTTGAAGCCTACCCAGACGGTCTTAGTACCACTGTACCCCTTTTCTTACCGCCACCACCCCACCACCACCCCGGCCCCTAGACTTGCTCTGTCTTCTTATGCACCCACTATGTTTGGGCTTAAAATTCCATTACCGTGATGGTGTTTTTTGTTATGGTTTGTTTGTTTCCCTTTTATCCTTTGTGACCTCAAGGCTCTGGACTTAACAAAAGCCAGCTGTCCTCTAGGTGACTCTGATGTGACTCATGATGACCTCATTCTGTGTTAAAGTAGAGCTGAGCATCACCATACTCGATTTTTAAAGAAGTAGACTGCCAGGCCTTTCCTCCACGGTGCCTCTGTGTGGATTTGGATCTCTGACCTTTCAGAGAGTAGTCGAGCTAGTTAACTTTTTGTGTCACCCAAAGATTCCACAGGTAGCAAAACCAAGACCAAACTCATTCCATTGAGTGATTCCAACTCATAGCAACCCAAAGGACAGGGTAGAATTGACCTCTGTGAGTTTCTAAGACTGGAACTCTTTATGGTACTAAAAAGCCTCATTTTTCTCTGAAGGAGTGGCTGGTGGTTTTGAACTCTTGACTTTGCCATTAGGAGACCAACACTAACTCCTACACCACCAGGGCTCCTCCATCAGTAGTAAGGGTCTAGTAGATTATTTCTTGAGTGAATGATTGCTGACCCAGTACCAGGACTAATTTAGAAAGGAATATTGAAACTAGTTCTCAGGGAACCTAGATTTTTAAATTAATTTCAAATGATCAAATCATTTTCATGTGTGTCTTATTTTACTCCCTGTTGATGAGGCAGGGGGTATTTTTGAGTAAGGGTAATGAATTAAGGCATGAAACAAATATCAAAGACCAGAGTCAGTGAGGCCAGGAGCAGATTGTAATAACGTGGAATAAATGTAATAAAGACCCGGGTTGGGGTAGTGCCAGAAAAACATTGCTTTACCTCATGGACCAAAAGATATGCTATTAGGAAATTAAGTTACCTTCTCATTTAGCAGGGGGAAAAATGTTCTAGAAAAGTCAGAGATGCTCCCTTCCTCACCACTGTTTGTTCTCATGATGCTCACGGAAGCAGTAGTCAAGAGCTCAAAGGCCACACTGGGTAAATCTGCTGCACAAGATCTAACACCTGGTGGCTGGCATCTGAGGCTTGAATTGTGCTCCTTCAGGACAAGGCCCATGCCTGGAGAGCTTTGAACCCCTCACACCCAGAGCCAAGCCTGGCAGGTGGGTGCTCAAGTCACATGTGTGGAAAAAATGTCTTCCAATCTGGGCTTGTAAGATTTCATGGCTCCACTTGTTCCGGTGAGCACTGGATTTCTCTTGTCCTTATGCAGACAAGCGGAGTTATCTATCTCGGATGCTTCCTGCTGGATGGAGCTACATCACTCGCCTCTGTGGGCCTCTGTCTCATCAAATCATTTCATAGCTCCTTTAATACAAGCATAACAAAGCCCCACAACAAAGCCTTATCCAGCTGGTTTCAGCTCCTCAGCTTCTTCCACTCAGTGCCTCTCAACACTGAAAAATGCTTTCATTTGCTAACCAAGAGTTAAGGCAATTGCTTAGGGTGGGGGTGGGTGGGGTGTAAAAAAGAAAATCATTCTCCCCCTGGTTCGTAAGGGGGGGAACAGTCCGGCTGCGTGTCATTTTCTGGGGAACTATTTAGACACCTGAAGAGCCCTGGTAGTGTAGTTGTTATGCATTGGGCTGCTAACCCCAAGGCCATCACTTGGGAACAACCTGTGTCTCTGTGGGAGAAGATGAGACTTTTTCTTCAGGAAAGATGTAAAGTCTTGGAGACCCACAGGGACCATTTACTGGGTCCTATAGGGTGACGGAGTTAGAAAGGAATCCACTACAGTGAGAATAAGAATGAGAGTGCGTGATTGAGATAGCTAGAGGCCTGGGGCCATTCGAGCTTCACTGAATTTGACTCTGGGGTAGGTGGACCCCCAGAAGGAAACCAGGAGGTCCAGTAATCTGAATTGGAATGAGTGCTCCCCAGCGATTCTGACACCTGGTTGTCCAAACCCTTGGGTTAGATCCTTTACAGAAGGCTAGAAAACCAAGCAAAGTGGGTGAGGGGGATAAAAAGAGAGTTTCCAGCTTCAACAAAGATCAGGAGGAGGGAGAATGCAGATTTGCCCTTTCCTCAGCCTGCCCTTTGATTGAGAGCCACGCATGTGGACTCTTTTATTACCCATGTGCCATTGTATCTAGTGCCTTTCACATTTAAACCACAGGCAGACTCGGTGGGCTCCAGGTGACTTGCATCATTTGTATCCAAAGTCTGGCATTTCCATGAAAAGGAATAACCCTAAATGCTTCTTTTTTACAATCCAGGATATGCAAATTTTAAGAGGACCTTAAGCTAGTTGAAGGACTTCCTTGACATCTGGATTTGCAATTCACAGAATTGTGGTCAGTAATCCAGGTGAGTTTGTTACCTGAGGCTTCCTGCCCTCCAACTGTGCTAAGAGGAATGATAGAGAGCCTGGAGTCAACAGGACAGAAGGGAGAATAGATCTAGGAAGCTATATATTGGAAATTAGAGAGTTGGAATTGTAAATGGAGATGTGCACTCAACATAAAGGAATTTGCTTACTCACCCACCAAACATTTATTGGTCATCTGCTCTGAACCTGATCTGATACTAGCCCACTCTTCTTGCCCTCAAAGAGCCCTCAATCTAGTTGGATAGACAGATAAAACATTGCTGGGAAGGTTGATAAGTCTAACAATAGAAATACCAGGAGAGGGATGTAAGAATATGCTAAAATACTCCATTCCAAACCAACGTCCGTCCGTATACAATGATCTGAGGGTTTATGAAGGCCTTGCAATTTATTTATAGTAGAGGATAGAATAGTGACATTAAAATAGATTCGAGCTGAGTGGAAAGACGATGAGATCCAGTTATTTTTAGAGTGATTTTAAACTTAATTTAGGCGTTAAACAGAATGCTGCTGGTAAAACCAGTTAAAAAAAAAAAAGCTATCCAATTTCTGGAAATAACTGAGCCAGAACCAGATGCTATTAAGTAGTGGCTGTCAGGAATATAATCAAGAGAAAATTCAGATTTTAGGAGAGGAAATCTTTGGTAAGGATTGTTTGAATGAGACAGAAACGTTGTGGGAAGGGGATAAAAGTACCTTTGGGTTAAAATTAGCCAACTACTCCTATCTTTCTTTATCTCTCTTAAAAACTACCAACTTTCTTTTGTGTATCTTTAAAGACATAGGCCTGTCCCACTTTGGGTGATATGGTGAATGAACACACTTCGCCTTCATCTCGTTCCTCCCCCTTCATCGGTAGCCACAGAACGAGTTGGGGGCTACCAAAGTTAAGAAACAACGATTGTGTACATGGAGATTGTTAAGTATCTCAGGGAAAAACGGGCTGGAAGCCTAAAAGTTGAGACACAGATTGGTATGGGGACAGAAAGGGTGCAAAGATAAAGGGAGCAAGGGGGCCGGTGGGTACAGGCTGAGTGGGTGCCACGTCAGACTCCAGGTGACCCCCCATGTGCGAGAGTAGAACTGTGCACCACACCATTTTCTTCAACGCCTGCATTTTGGGGGTGGTAGATCAGCAGGTCTTTCTTCGGATGCATCCGCTCTGGGTGGACTTTGACTGTCAATCTTTCTGGTAGCCTCTAAGCGTTAAACACTTGCTTCACCCTTGGACTCCCAGGGACAAGTGGCACAGTGTTGTTAGCCTGTGGGGCTAACTCAAGGTTCGTAGTTTGAAACTACCAGCCGCTCCGAGGAAGAAGGTGGAGGCTTCCTGCTCTCGCCAAGAGTTCCAGTCTCAGAATCTCACAAGGGCAGCTCTATAGGTCTGTCCTGTAGGTTGACATGAGTCTCCATGACATGAAGTGTGGGTTGTGTGTGTTTTTCCCCAACAGTTTTATTTGGCGTCTAATTCACATACCATACAATCCAACAGTTCAATCTCATCAATAAGAGTTGTACAATCATTACTGCAATCAGTTGTAGAACATTTTCTTCATGCTTGGATTCATTTTTCTTTGCCCCCACCCCACCCCACCCCCAGCCTTTCCTACCATACTCCCAAGGAACCATCAATCCAGTTCCTGTCTCTATAGATTTAGAGTTGGCTATTGCTTTCTGAGAAATGATGCCAAACATGGCCATGGCTGCAGCTTGGAAGCTGCAGGAAGTACAGTTTAGACTTAGAGGAGATAAGCATTCAAAGTGGAGGTATACAAGGAGTGAGAGAAACAAGAAGGTTCTCCTGGACCCCTCTGAGGCCGTGTGTGTGTGTGTGTGTGTGTGTGTGTGTGTGTGTGTGTGTGTGAAAATGCACCAAAAGAAACACTGGGTGTGTCCTGATATTGGGAGGGATGCCTGAGAGCCCATCCAGCATCTTTTTGAAAGCCAGAAGGACAGTACACGCGGTGCAAACCAAACAGTGTGTAGACACTGGGCAGAGGAAAGCTTTTGCATCCCTGCCCTGGGACTCTTCAGGATGCTGAGAAAGCACAGACGAGGGAAGGGCTTCACGGAGGACCTCTTTTGCATGTGCGACAAGTCACATTCGCAGCAAATCATGTACATGTAAGAGACCCAAAGAAGAAAACCAACAGGGGTCATTTTATTGATTAGCAAGGGGGAAGATGCTTTCACCTGCAAGGCACGAGTCTTAGAGGAAATTTCCAGGAGGCCAGGGAATATTTATACTGGTATAACCTACCATTACTGTGATTGTTAAATGAATGCAAGATTGCTTTGGCATAAGTCAGTTTGTAAACATGAGCTCTGCACTTGGGTAGAGTTTAAAAGCAAGTGGAAAAGATCTGTTCTCCTGAAGACTGCGTAAGGTTTTTAGTGCAATAGTGTCTTGTTGTTGTTGTTGTTTGTAGCTTTTCATTTCTAACTACTAAATTGGATGTATAACTCCCAGATTCAGTTTGTAATGGGTTTTTTTATAATTCAGCTCTCTTCCCAGGGAGATAGATGAGACTTTCTACTCCTCCCAAGATTGACAGGAAGGGCTCTGGGGCTGCAGCGGCTACACCTTGGTCTGCTAACCGCAAGGTGAGCAGTTTGAAACCACCAGCCTCTCTGAGTAAGAAAACTGGGGACTTCTACTCCCGTGAAGAGTTACAGCCTTGGAAACTCACTGGGGCGATTCTACCCTGTCCCAGGCCTCTGTGAGTTGCAATTGACTCCTGGCAGCGATTTTGAGATTGAGTCCCAGTGGATGGGCACACACTAGTCCTCAAAACATAGTTGTTGACTGCTGAGACCCTTGACTGCACAAAATCAAAATTTGTCATTTTGATATGCATTTGAGAAAAATGGATTAAATAATCCGTAGTCATTTCAAAATAACATTGTATGTATTGTTCCTTAGGGGAAGGTTTCCATAGGGGTGTACAGGTTCCTACTCAGCCATTTCTACACAAACTGTTCAGCGATATTGGTTACAGTCACTGTGTGATCCTTCTTATTAGTCCTATTTGGTTGTTGTTTCCATGAATATAATTTCCTTATATTCACATCTTTGTTTTATTTAGATCATGGTTTTAGATCAGTGATTTTTTAAAATGACCTCCCCCTGGTCATTTTAATATATGGAACATTTTTCTAGGTATTGGGGAAAATACGTGCACTTTCTGAACAGAGTTCTACCGGTAACATTGAGACAGAAACACATTTGACTTCCTGAAAGTTGCAGACTGCTCGTGGCACTGCGGTTAAGTGCTCAGCTGTTTTCAGCTGAGCACTAAAGGACAGTGATTAAAATCCATTCACTGGCCTGTTTTGCATTAGGTAAATCTGCTGCACAAGGATGTTACTACAGGACGAAGGTACACCTGACCCAAGCCACGGTGTTCTCCATGCCACCATGGACATGTGAGCGTTGGACACTGAATCAGGAAGACCGCTAAAGAGCCGGTGCATTGGAAGTGTGGAGCTGGCGAAGAGAATCCAAAGTGCCATGGACTGCTAAAAGGACAAACCTGTCTGCGTTGGAGGAAGGACGGCCAGAGGACTGCTTAGAGGCAAGGATGGAAAGACTTCCTTTGGCATACTTTAGACGTATCATCAGGTGAGACCAGTCCCTGTAGAAGGACAGCATGCTAGGTGAAGTGGGGGAGGAGGGGGCAGCGAAGGAGGGCGTGGTCCTCAATGAGAGGGACTGACACCAGGGCTGCATCGATGGGCTCACGTACAGGCACCATTCGGGAGGATGGCACAGGACTGTGCAGTGCTTCATGCTGTTGGGCATAGGGCCCTCTGGGTGGGAGTCAACCAGATGACACCTAACATTAGCAGCAATCACCTGAACCGCCATCAGCCATTCCACTGATGTGGCAGTCAGCGTGTGTCAAGAGGAAAGCTTTGGAGCTCCTAGGCGCATTCCACCCTGTCCTGTAGGCTCTCAGTCCGTAGGGACCAACTCAATAACATGTTCGGCTTGGTTTGGGCTATGGAAGTTAAGGTCCATCCCTTAGCTTCCAAGATATTCCCTCCAGTGTCCTTTCAGCCGGAACCTCCCTTCGTTCTCCCACTTCCTCCGGACAGAAACCGGTCGCCGGGCTGCTGCAGGGGCTGGGTTGCCGCTGGCAGGCTCCTTAGCTGGAACGCTTTTGCATGCAGAGGATAGCACCTGTGACTGCGTGTTGAAAATCCAATTGCAGGTGTATTTGCAAATTGGATTTTGAGGGGGAAGTTTAAGCAAATTCTTTTGAATGTGAATCTCTCTAAGGGGTGAATAATGAAGAAACAAGAAGAAAAGTGACAATCAAAAACCTATTAAAATCCAGTTTCCGGAGAAAACCCTATTGTCTGCTGACATTTATGCTTTCATAGCGAGGCATTTAACAGTCATTTTTTGTGTGTCACTTGCTTCCTTTAGAAACATCATGTGGCATGTTTTTCAAGTTCTCAACATTTCCAAGACCCTAATTCCCAACCACCCTCAAAAAACTTAAAAAACAACAACCACCAAACTCATTGCTGTTGAGTGGATTCTGACTCATAGAGGCCCTTATAGGGCAGAATAGCTTTGCCCCCATTAGTTTCTTGAGTCTGTAAATCTTTCTGGGAGTAGAAAGCCTCATTTTTCTCCCTCAGAGTGACTGGTGGCTTTGAACCACTGACATTGCAGTTAGCAGCCCAAGATGTAATCCACCATGCTCCTCCGAGTATTCTCAGAGACCTGAAATAAAAAGTGAGGTTCTCCTTTGGGTCTGAATGTCTCAACTGGATTTTACAATGATAGCCCGAACACCAAAACACATGAAATGAATCATAGTTCTCTGTCCCATCCATCCATTTCATTCCTTCTTTAATCCGGTCTCCAAAATCCACAGCAAATTATTATGCTCAAGCCAAGCAGCTCTTTGCGAACCTTAGAATGTGTGGTGACAATGGAGTTCTGCATCTGAGCTGAAGGAACGAGTCCTACTCTCTGGATTGGCGGTCTTCTTAGCCTGCACTCCCGTTTGCTGCCCCAGAGCTGCACTTTGGCTGTCACCACCGTTCTCTCCCGGATGTGTACCCCAATTAAACAGATCTAGCCAGCACCCGGATGCTGTGCTGTTGATCCAGCAAAGTGCGGGAGGTGGGCGTGGAGGTGAAGAGTTGGGAGGGAGAGAAGCCCAGAGGGGCCGGCTTGGATGGATTATGCATATGCAAAGAGAGCAAGGTGTGGCCAGCTTGGTGGTGCTACCCCTCAGGCTTCCAGTCCGCATTGGTTGTTTGGGTGGCTACCGCTATGGGCTGGGTTGGGATCCAACTGCTTTTTTTCTTCTCCACAGTAAAGAACAGAATTCTAAGAGGAAGTGCCCTACTTCACCTATTTCACAATAAAAAAAATTTTTTTGATTGAATTAGAAAACATTATAACAGGAAAAAGAAATGGAATCATCTAGTTGTAAATCAACTGACTTCTAGGAGAAGTTGGGAGCTGTCTCGTACTGGTGGACATGAATCCTTGTGGTGCTGGGTTAAGCACTGGGCTGTTAACTGCAAGGTCAAGGGTTCAAATCCACTGGTTGATCCATGGGAGCATGATGAGGCTGTCTACTCCTATCAAGATTTACAGTCTGGATTCACTGGTGGTGCAAAGTCTTTGAACTCTGCTGGAAAGCTAAATGTTGGTCGTTCAAACAACCCAGCCACTCTGGGGAAGAAAAGGTCTGGTGTGTCCTTCAGGAGAGCCACCAGTCAAAGACAAAACAACGAACAACAACTCCTGCCCCCCAGGGCAATTCTTGGAATTGACCTGACAGCACGTGGCAACAACAGCACAAATGTATTTTAAAAAGTAAGCTTGGTGGGGAGCGGGGAGGGAGGGGAAAAATGAGGACCTAATGTCGGGGGTTTAAATGGAGAGAAAATGTTTTGAGAAATGATGTACAAATGCGCTTTACACAATTGATGTGTGTATGGATTGGGATGACAGTTGTATGAGCCCCTAATAAAATGTTAAAAAAGAGGGAAAAAAAAAAAGTAAGCTTGACTGTTGTTAGTTTGTTGTTGTTGTTACAAACATTTTGTAATGTTTCTCTGTATATGGAATGCAGGAATGGCAGATGGATAGATTCGGTAACTGGAGTAATGGTTCATGGGGTTATGGCAGGGGAGGTTGGGGGTGTATAACAATGAGTATACCAGTGAAGAAAATGCTCTCAAATTGATTGTGCAGCTGTTCTGGATGTGCTCAAACTATTAATTGGATGATATGTGAATAATATGCCAATAACACTGTTTCGAACAGTAGGGTCGGGTTTTATATGATCTTTGTTGGGAGTCCATGAATCACGGTCACTCACACATTTTCTAATTAAATACCATATAGAGCAATGCTTTCTGAGAGCAAAGCTTGGTGTGTGCCAAATGTATAGGCTCATGGGTTTCGGACTGGGAAAGTGCACACGGATCTCTCCAGTGTAAACACATACATTCTAAATTCACCTGAGCGCTTGAAGCAGCTCTTAACTTCATGTAACAAGGGGAACATTTGTTAATCAGAAAAATTACAACCTATTCATAGTTATTGTTTGATTATTTCTTTGCTGACATCTAAGTTCCTATTGTTGATTGCATTCGTTATAGTAACTCGTATTTATTTTAGCAACTAGCTATTATGAATGCAAACCCTTCTTATCGCCAGATGATTGATAGGCACATTAAGAAGTTGTTCAACAGGCTGCTTTTTTTTTTTTTTTTAATCAGCAAAGAGTGGGAATTTGCACAGATAAGCCCATGGTACGAAAATTGTATTTTCAAAGTGGAATGCTATCATTTCTTTAAATTTGATTCTTTTAAGCGGTAGATTTTCTCAGTTCCCTTTCTTGGGCTCACATGCATTTTGTAGGTTGGAAAATATTCTGAAATGACAACTGGCTTTCCCAATGTTGGCTGTGGAAGGTATAGTACGAGGCGTATTGTCAAGCAGTCCAAGATGATCACGTATTTGTTGCTAATAACCATCTGCATGTTTTTCCTGGTGTTTTTCTTCTTCCTCCTGTCTTGTTAGTTTTGGTATAAAGTTTCCATTCTGCAAAGGCTTTCAAGTGCTTCAAATAAGTTAGTCCACAATGCCTTACAGTATTTGAATTGCTAAGAGTATTGTTTTGATTCTTTCAAAAACGGAAACATGAGCACAATGGGATATGGCAAATTGTCCACAGCACTCTGATAGGTCAGTGGAAGGGGGAAGTTCCCAGCTCCTGTTCTTTGACCTGTTTTTTGGGAACAAGGCCACCAGGACCTCTTGATCCAATTGGCTGCCATTTTGTTTCCCAATCCTCCCTGCTCAAGAGTCTACAAGCCTTGTAATGACAGGCACCACAGATAGGTCTAAAAAGGGGCGCCATGGGTAAATGGAAACAAATGGCTGACTTTTTCTTCCTGAATAGAAGTGTACTCATGGCTGGAAGATGCTCTTGTGGGGCACCTCAGCTTTCATGGGTATCTCATGGCATCGCGGGAGTTTTCATACAGCCTCCGTTTCTGACAGTGGCTTTTTCGATCGAATGGTTTGGATTGCTGAACCGTTGTACACAAACTCATGAGGGCACAGATCAAGGAACAGGATTATAAGCAAGTCGTTTTGGAATAAAAAGTTACCTCAGGAATATGGGGATGGGTGCCAAGAGTTCCTGAAATGGAAACTGGTTAAGATTTGCTGCCTCTCTGGGCTTCTGTCCGGTGGCTACTGCAGGCTCTTTGCGGCTGCGCATGGCCAAAGTGGCGAGGGACAAAACGGCAGTGACTAATTATTAAACAAATCACAGGTTCCTATCCCCTGCCCTTCCTCCACCTAGTTGCCCTGGAGACGGTTCCTTGTCAATTTTTGAATTACATGAATATTAAACGACGCCTTTGGATCGGGAGGAATGCAAGTTATCTGAAGAGTAATATTTAGATCCTGCGTGTGACATTTGCATCACCTGGAGAAACGTTGGAAATGTTCTTAAGAACAAGGAAAAATAAGGAAATAGAGTTCAAAAATAAAGGATAGAACTTGTTGGACGAGTTTCTGTTTAAAACTTGGTGGATTACACCTCTTTGTTTTAATCCATTAGAAAAGCAATGATTACATATCAGATTCCTAAAAGAGTTGCTCATTCCTTTTGGAAACTTTTGATTAAAGCATTGCATGTATGAAACTGTTCTACCCACACATCTTTCCTTTAAGATATTGTTTTTCCTCCTTTCCCATGTCTGCTATTTTATTACCTGACAAGTATTGAAAGGGTTAGATGTTCTTTTGTTCCCCAAGCTTTATTTTGATGTCGTAAATCATACTTTTTTCTTTTAATATGCACATCATAGGAGGCAGCGTAGCCTGTTCAAAGTGGGGCGTCAGGAGACCTGGGTTCTGTTTCTAACTCTGACATGTAACTTTGGAGAAGTCAATGAATTCATAGGTATCTTAGCCTCCCTAGCCACATAATAGGGATAATAATATCTTCCTTCTAATTATTTCACAAGGTTTTTTTTTTTTAAACCTGAGGATTAATTAGTCAGTGTTTGCAAAACTACTTGAAGCTCCTTTAATAAAATAGAAAGCACCATTATTTATGACAATAATAATAGCGCCTTGGACCTGTTGGCTCCCTTTCATCCAAGGATCCCCAAGACTTTACCTTTGGGGTTATAGCTTTACAGTAGGTTTCTATGTGTGCAGGCCAACTCCTTGAAGGAACAGATGGTAACAGGCAGTCTGGGTTTTCACTGGAGAGCAATTGAGTCTCCCACTGACTTCTTGCATCATTTGCATAAACTTCCCAGGGCAAAAGAGCAGCTGGGAGAAACAGAGTCAGGCTATTCATCTCTCTGAAATATTTATCAGCAAGTGCCTGGGGAATTGCAATGTGGAAGCACTGTTTTTAAGCCCCCAATTTGATGTGTGGAGAATTGGTCAAGGCATGGGAAGAATTAGACAATGGGTAAAGGATCCTCAACTCCAAATAAAGGGTAGCACTTCTCACAAGCACAGGGTATCCTGAGGCCTTTCAGGTGTGTGCACACCAATTTGCAAGCCCTGTGATCCCTGCTTGGCCGTCTGGCCAGGCTAACTTTCAGCTACAAGGCAAATGTGAACTGAGTGGCCCAGCCACGAGCCTACTGGGGGTCATTCAAATGAAAAGGGTACGATATGGTTCCTGCCCTCAGTTGTTAACAACCAATTTGAGAAGATGAAACTAAGATACAGGAAACAATTAGTGGACCATGGAAGACAGCTTATAAATAAAGGTTAAATTGTGTGGAACAGACCTCAGGAAACTGAGACGACGGATCCCTGGGAACTGGCAGTGCCAAGGGGAGCTGTGCTCGAGGTGAATTAAAAGGAGTGTGTTTTCCGCAGGACCAATAGTCACACGCATGGAAGAGGCCAACTCTTTGCAGGTAAAGGGGTCTTTGGTAGCTACCAAATGGGAGAAATCTCACGGGATTCTGAGGATTTTGGTAAGCAGGCAATAGAGTTTGAACACAATATGAATAGCTTCTTTTTATTTGAGCTAACAGAACCCAGGGGTTCGTTAGAAGCTCAATTTTAGATGGATTGCTTGACAACTATAGGCAGGAATCGCTGAGTCCAGAGGAGATCTAAAACTGTGCTCTGTTGATAGTACCCCAGAGGGTGGCACTTCATCTAGAAGGTTTGTAATAGAAATGGAGAGAAGTAATGAAAAAAAATGGAACTTAAAAAAATATACAGGGTCGGTCTCAATCCCAACTAGGTGGAACCGCGCCCCACCCCCAGAAGAAACGACAGCTCAGGGAGAGGGACACGTCTGATCAGAGCGCACAGGAGCAAACAAAGAGGGAAGGAGAGCAAGTGGAACACATCCTGGCCCACCAAGCTCCAAGGATGACATTCCTGCTCAGAGCAGCCAGTGCACAGAGAGGACCATAGGGCCACCCCCACCATGAGGCACGATGGCCCTGACTGACCCATAGTGCTATGGGGGACAACACTGGAGACAGTGCAGGAATTGTGCCGGCTCTGACCCCACCACACTGGGGAGAAACACTACGTGCGTGCAACAGAGCAGCAAGGGGAGCAAAGCAATGAAGTCCCTGGGGAATACCAAAAATAGACTTTGGGGTCACGATATGGTACCCCATCACACTCGACTGGAACACACTCCTAAAGGTCACACTCCTGGAAGTATTTATAGGCTTTTCTTTTTGTTCTCGGTTGGTTTTGTTTTGTTTCCTTTTGTTGCTTTGTTTTGCTCTGTCTTGTTTTGTGCATATTATTATCTCTGCATGTCTCTCTCGATAAGATAGGCCAGATAAGATTGATAAGATAGGCTAATACTGGAAGAGAAAACAAGACTGAAGGTTCTGGGGGGACATGGGAGAGAGGGAGGTGGGGGAAAGAGAGGGGGTTGTCAACCAACCCAGGGACAAGGGAACAAGTAATAATCTAAAATCGATGGCGAGGAGAGCATAGGATGCCTGGTGGGGCATGATCAAGGGCAATGTACCTGAGAGGAATTACTGAAACCAAATGAAGGCTGAACATGATAGTGGGACAAGAGGAAAGGAAAAGGAAATAGAGGAAAGAACTTGGAAGCAAAGGACTTTTATAGAGGTCTAAATACAGGGATGTACATATGTAAATATATTTATATGAAACGATAGGGAAATAGATCTATGTACATATAATTATTTGTTAAGTATTAAGGTAGCAGAAGGGCATTGGGCCTCTACTCAAGTACTCCCTCAATGAAAGAACACTTTGTCATAATAATCTGGCATTCCATGATGCT
>NW_022103908.1:10135343-10151330 GCF_000313985.2 Echinops telfairi | reverse complement strand
GATAAGAGTTGTATGAGCCCCCAGTAAAATGATTAAAAATAATAATAAAATAAAATATACAATATGCTTTGTTCTTGTAGAGAAAAAACACGGTAGGCTATCCACCAAGTGAAACATTCCTACCATTCAGTGACATGGATTATGTTCTTCAAGCACTCCTTTCATTTTCACCCTCCTTCTAGGAGTTGCCCTTTCTCCATGAACATGAATGCACATAGGTTGTGATGGGAGTTTCTTATCTAATCTTTTGAGTTGCTGTTGTCAATCTGATCCTAAGTATAACATTCTTAAAAGAGTGCACCGGCTCAAGGGCAATGGTTATATAGGGCTTTTAATGAGAAATACTCACCTTATGCTGGGGAAGCCTCTTGTTTTCACAACGCGCCTAGGGGATACCGACATTGCATTGTATCAGGATGACCTTCTGATATACAAACTGCAGCTTGCCAAGGTCACAGGGATGGTATATGGCAGGGTTATCAGGTGAGCCCAGTATGAATCCTGACCCTCTGTTTGGATTTAAGGGACTCACATGGGAGAGGCTGATATTTTGATGAAAACACAGCCATCTAGGCTACATACGGCCATCTACGGAGGAAATCATGTCCCATTGGTTGTCCGTGTATTCCTGCGGGGTATCTTAATCTCTCTGGTGTATGGGAAATGCAATGCGAAGATCATGCTCCTGCACTGCGGTTGTGCAGAATATATTTGCTAGATGCTGGCTTGGAAATGTCCTTCATAGCCACAGTGATTCCAGGATCAGAAATTCCAGGGGGCCATCAACAGTATGGCTGCAGAAGGAGGGGTATTCTGATAACTGTTCAAAGCCATCAGCGGGTAAGGCCACCATTCTGTCACTGGGATGACTTTCATGTGTGCCAGTGTAGAACTGTGCTTTGTAGGATCTGCAGTGGCTGATGTTTCAGAAGTAGATGGTCAGGCCTATCTCCCAAGCAACGCTGGGTAAACTGGAACCTTTAAAAATATCCCTATTCTCTTTCTATGAAGCTAGTATAACTCTGATCCCTAGAGCGGGCGAAGATGCCACAAGAATTGAGAACTATCGACCAATATCCCTCATGGACATTGATGCAAAAGTCCTTAACAAAATACTGGCCAATAGAATACAAAAGCATATTAAAAAAATAATTCACCATAACCCAGTGGGATTCATACCAGGGATCAGGGATGGTTCAACATATGAAAGACCATCAGCATTATTCGCCACATTGGCAGGAAAAATGATAAGAACCACATGATAATATCGATAGGTGTGGAAAAAGCATTTGACAATATCCAACATGCATTCCTGTTTAAGACACTCAAGAAGATAGGAATAGAAGGAAAATTCCTCAATATTATACAAGCCGTATATGAAAAACCAACAGCTAACGTGGTAGTTAACGGAGAAAAGATGAAAACAATTGCACTGAAAAAGGAGACCAGACAAGGATGCCCCTTGTCCCCACTCCTATTTAACATCGTACTGGAGGTCCTAGCTAACAACATAAGACAAAGGAAAGACATTAAAGGTATTCAGCTGGGGGAGGAAGAGGCAAAAAATATCCCTATTATGTTTTTGGTGAATGTTTACACCAAAAATTAGGTTCTCATGTGACAATTTCCATTCAAGTTGCTCAGTGACGTGAGTTATGGTTTCACAAATGACCAGCATTCTCCTTAATTGTGTTCTGATGGTACTTTTTCCAATATTCTAGTTCACTGTCCGCCCTCCCTTCTCATTTTGGTTGTAGAGTAATTACTGACCTTCTGGTCTCTTATAAATGGTGTTTCAACGGAGCCCTCCACCCACTGATAATATCCTTGATTTTGTAGGTCAATCTGTAGCTTCTAAAATGTGACCTCAGGGGATAGTTTCTGTTTAAGGTATAGAGTGTCTCAGGACAATAATTCTAGGGTATCCCTGGGTCTCAACCGGTCGTCCAGTTAGTCTGGACTTTTTAAGAATTTGAGTTTTGTTCTGTAATTTTCTCCTATATTTTTCTCCCAGCCTATCTGGGCCCATCTATTTATAGTAACCCTGATCAGAACAGTCATTAGTGGTAGTTAGGCACCATCTAGTTCTTCTGGTCTCAGGATAGATGAGGCTGGAAACTGAGCTTTTGGTTAGTAGCCAACCACATGAACTATTTGCCTTACCCTCATTCAAAAAAACAAAAACCAAGAAAACCTTATTACTATCGAGTCAATTCTGATTAATAGTGACCCTATAGGACAGACTAGAACTGCCCCTGTGGGTTCCCAAGACTGTGTAGAAAGCTTGATCTTTCTTTGGAGCTGCTGGCGGTTTTGAACTGCTGACGTTGTGGTTTGCAGCCTAACATGTAACCCATTACGCCACCAGGGTTCCTTTCTCTACCCAGCAACTACTCCCAATTACTAATATGCCGTTATTGTGTAGCATTGAATCAATTCTGACTCATAGCACTGCTGCAGAGTCTATCTGCAGGACAGATGGAAATGGCCTCACGGGGGTGGGGGGTTGGGGCGGTGGTCCTCGGCTGTTATCTTTCCCAGGACTCACTGCCAGGCCTTGCTTCCACAGTTACTGGCTGGGTTCGGTTTGTGGCCAAATACATAACCATTGGGCAGCTCCTTCCTGACTACTATTAGAGAGCCAACAGTTAGGATCAATGTCAACCTTTTTGTGGCTTGTGGCACATATATTTCCCATCATATTCTTGACCTCTCAGGTTTCTTGGGAAGGTGCTATCACAGTTATGGGCCCCTGGCAGGGACCTGTATAACTGCCTCAGTCTGAAGAAAAGAGTCTCACCCTACCAGTCCCCTACAACTAGAGTCCAGTTGGGGACACATACATCCCATATAATTGTGTCAAAATCCATAATACTGTATTCAGTCCTACTAAGTCTTGAGCACCCCGGTTTGCAAAAGGCTCTATATAAATGGCAGTGATGGTCTCCAAGTAGGGAAAGGCTCCATTGAATTCTTTCTGATCATTATCCAAGGATGTAGATAATCTTTCCCTCAGGCTGAGTGCTTGGAAAGTGGATGACCTCCATCCCTCTATAGCCAGCCCAGGGAGGGGCAGTTTCTCTCTTAGGGGCTTGCCTGGGTGTGTCCTTGATGGGAGTCACCTTACTGAGGACTGTACCAGGGTCGCACAGCCATGTGTCTTGCCTTATCAGTCTAACCTTGACTACCCAGGTCAAAGCATCTCTGCACCAATCTGATAAGCCCTTCAGTCTAACAATGTACACGTCCCAATCCTGACCCCATTCTTGCCTCTGTAGTTCCATCTGAAACTGTGATGTATTGATCTTCCACCAGCCATGACTTGGTGATAGTTCTCTTTGTTCCATACCCTATTTATCAAACTTTCTGATTGGGAATCCTTGGATGCCATTATTTTCTCTTCATTTTTTGCTTGTTATTAGAAATACTGTGTATCTGAGTTTGTTTGTTTTTTAAGTTTTATTGACATGTAATTCACACACCATACAATTCAGTAGTTCAATCACATCAAGACAAGTTGTACAATCATCATCACAATCAATCTGAGAATATTTTATTCATACTTGTACTCTTTATTAGCTCCCCATTTCTCCCAACCTCTCCTGCTATAGCCCCCAGGAATCATTAATCCGGTTACTGTCTCCATTGACTTACCTATTCTGGATTTCATATCTAGGAGCCTTGTGGTGTGATAGTTATGTGTTGGGCTTCGAGCTGCAAGGTTTGAAGTTTGAAAGCCTTGGGAGAAACACTGCACTTTTTATTCCTGTAAATAGTTACAGTGTACCCACAGGGGGTCACTGAGTCACTATTGACTCAATGGCAGTGAATTTGTGTTTCGGGGGTAGGAGATTTCATATACAGAAAAACGTTATAAAAGACACACAACAAAACCCAAACAGGAAACCTAGCAACAATAATAAAATAAGATAAAAACCACAACTGAAAAGAAAGCAGAAAATATTAAAACTAGAACAAATTTACCATCGATCAAAATGATAAGATGTTACATTTTAACCTAACTGTACTGCAATTATCCACGCTCCAAGGCATTCGGCAGGGTAGTAATAAGGCTGTTCACATCCAGGTCCACGGTTGGAGGAGACTCACCAGAGGCTCAATCCATCTGTATTTCCCCCTTTAACAACTTTAAATGGGTCAAAAGGGAGATCAAGTGGTAAAATTTTACATTCCAACCTACTCGTAGCTGCCGTCATCGACTTTTCAGCACTCTCTATCTGATAACAAGGCTATTCACATTTATCAACGAGGATCAGAAGGTATTCATTTGTGGGACACAGAAAAGTTAGTCCCCAGGCTGTCCCCCCATATCTGCCAAGCCTAAGGCGCGGACTAGACACTTGGAAGTCAACTGCTTAAAGGTGATGTGCCGGAAGGTTGTCAGCCATCTAAGGCATTCAGGCCCTACTGTCTGATGTCTCTTTAATTTTGCCCCTCAAATACACAACCACCCCTTGGATCCATTCAATTGTGGATGCTGGTGTCCCACATTCATTGACGGCTGAATTCATGTGTGAACCCTGCAAATGGATTTTGGGTTTTCACTGGCATCCAGAGCCTTCTGTTCGCAATTTAAACTCTGATACAATTCCCTCCTTTGGATTTAGATTACATTACTTATTATCCTTGGAGCACACAGGCTGGTGTGTGTCTTCCGCGTGTACTTAGTTGGTCCCTCACTTAGCTGGTTGCTCGTTTGCAGAAAAGCCTTCAAGACCCCAGAGACTGTTCCTTCTGACAGCCAGGCACCATCTTGTTTCCTCACCACTCTTTGCAGTAGCACCTATATCTTTGGCGATCTCTTCATGAGAGCGAGCATCAAATGCCATTTTGAGCTCTCATCCAGAGGATGTGTCCGGGTCTTTGTGTTGTTTTTGTCCCTTGAAGACCTAATCAATGTCATCCTTAAATTATGTTTGAGACGGGAGTTTCTTTTGTACCCTAAAACAGTACCTGAAAAAACAACCACAAAATCTCTGTCCTTCGGTTTCAACATGCATTCCATTATTGAAAACAAATGGCATCAACAAAAACTCAAAGCAAAAGATAAATGGGTCTGCCAGGCTTGAGCAGACGCAGGAAGTGAGAAGAGAATCAGATAAGGGAGGCTGCTAGCAGGATGGCAGATTATGTCTAGGGATCTGAGAATTCAAAGTGGGAGTATTTATATCACAGGCAAATTAGTTACTGAGGAGCCTCGTGCCCGGAATTTAAATACCAGGGATACTTGATGGACACTACGCCTGCCTACCCTGGTGGGACGCTGCAAGTTCAACACCTTCATTTTCACAGGGTTTGAAAGGGCTAAGGACCCGCATGTGATGCCAAGGCTGTGGTTACCACGTGTAAGTAAGTTCTGCTGGCTGGAGTGAGATCAGTTGGAAAAGATGTGAGAAACGTTAGGTGGGAGGTGGCTGTCGAGTTTGTGCCTACCCCAGAAACCCAGGATGTTATCAGTGAGCTTTGACTCAAGTTGATATCGCTAATGATTTTTTAATAATGAGAACAGAAAATGCTCGCGAAAGAAGATACTTGCCATTTATTTCTGAGGCTTTGGAAGAGAAGTTTCCAACGGAAACACAGCTGAGCCGAAAACGTTAAAAACACCTTAAAAGCCTTGGCTGGGCCTGACATTCAACTACAAATGATCAGCGCATGAGCCATTCTTTCTAAAGCTTCCAGTTGGACTTACGCATCTCCACACTGATTACACTTTGGATGCATTTGGCAGCCAGAGTGGAACAGGTAATCTTTATTGGATAAAAAAGGGCCACACAGAAGGAAGTTTTTATTGGCAAATGCCAACTTACATATTCACAGAATCCTATCATCTTAGTGCTAGAAGACTCCCCTGTCCACACTGCAGGCCCTGGCTGAAATGTGTGCAAACTGATAACAGTGCTTCTCTTTTAACGATCCCCCCCTTCCAACGCTCTGAAATGGAGTCCTATGTCCAACGCTCCTATCAGTGAATTCCCCCACCTATCAGTTTACATCCATTCAGAAACTTTTTTTTTCTTCTTATCTTTTCTGTGAAGATGGAAAGCAGTTATCATCTTTTCTTTCAAAACCCTTCATACACTAGAAGGCTATAATTAACTTTCCCTTAATTTTCGCAGCTTTAGACGGAGCGATACACGCGTGTGTCTGGCATTTGTTGACTCCCTGCGATGTGCCAGGCTCTGTGTCGCAGAAATGATCTCCTTGGGTCCTGACAAACCCCGCGTATCAGGCATTTTTATCCCCATTTGACAGATGAGGAAATTGACACTTCAGATGGCGCGGTTAATGATAGCCTGCAAACCGTTGCTAAACTACAAGAGCCAGGATGCACATTTACCTGCTTCCTGTGAGCTTGTCGACGGCATTTTCACACCCTCCGCGTCAATCCACCGGGAGCAGTAGTTCTTTTCTTTGATCCCTTGGTGCATCCTCAAGGCCTTGCCTTCCCTGACTTTCCTCCGTCTTCCCTACTTCCTCTGACGGTTTGAGGCCTGGGTGTTCCTCTTTTTTAGCAATTGTAGTTTTGTTTTGTGTTTAAAATAGTTTTCTTCGCATATACTTCACACATCATACAACTTCACTGTGCAAGCCCATGAAGGAGATTTGTGCCATCGTAACCACCATCTCTTTCAGAATATTTTCTTCCGAGACTTGTTACCTCCCATTGGCCCCCATCCTCCCCCTAGGCGACGATCAATCCAGTTACTATCTCTGTAGATCTGCCTAGCCTGGATTCCACAGACAGCGTTTTTATGTTCTCATCGGCAATAGAGGAGGGCTTTGGCTTCCGCACAGTCTCACCAATGCCTGCTGCTGTCCGTCGGCACATTTTCATCCTAGCCGTCCTAGTGGGGCTTACGTGGTATCTCCTCATGGTTTTGATTTATTTCATTCTTCATCTTTATTACCAACAGTGCCCAGCTCAGTGCCTGTCACAAAATAGCATTCAAAGATTTTTATTTCTTATTGATCTCATGGATTTTATTCTTTTCTTAACCCTTTAAACATGCTTAACAAATGTATTTTAAAGTCCCTTTCAGAATCTTCTGTTTCCCCTAGTTTCCATCCTGTGACAGTTTCCGTTACGCTGATCTGTCGTCTGTTGGCTCTCTCTTGTGGTAGTATGGTAGTTGGTTCTCTCTCCTGTTATAATTTTTGTCAATCAACTCTGCGTCCATGGGAGGGGATTACCACACTTTCTGGCGTCTATCTGACAGTTTGTCGCACTGTGGTGGCTTATATGTTGCTGTGATGCTGGAAGATACAACACCCGGGTTTGAAACACTAGCAGCCACCCATGGTGTACAGGTTTCAGCAGCGCTTCTTGCATCCAAGAAATTGGAGTTATTGTCCTTGCATGAATGAGTTATGGCATTGATCTGCCTGCCTATCAATGCGGTTATAATCGAGCAATGATATACAATATATGTATACATATTCATGCACACACGCACTCAGGGCAATGAACACTAAAGGGTACAATAAAGCAAAGTGCTATTTTGAAGGTAAGTATAAAGAACTATGGGGATACACAAAGCTCTGGCGGTGGGGGTCGTGGTTATGCGTTGGGCTATGATGAGCATGCTCGGTGGTTGGGAACCACCGGCAGCTCTGAGGGAGAAAGACTGGGCTTTCTACTCCTGTAAACAGTTACAGTCTCCGAAACCCACAGGGGGTTGCTATGAGTCAGCATGGACTTGAGGGCAGTGAGGTTTTGGTTTTGTTTGATTTTGTTTTGTTTTGAGAGAATGGTGATCTTCTGACTGTTCTTGAAATGAGGATTTATCTTGGAGAATACATTTTTTATCACACGTTTAGTTTTCTTTTATATTTATAAGTATATCATCCACTTCCTACAGATAAATCATAATTTTGGTTCTACCAATGTTCAACGTCTAGAAGAGTATGGCTTGGTAACTGTTTTAGGGGAAGAAAAAGATCCCCAATTAAATGCTTTATAGAGATCCTTTCATGAAGTCTTGCACTATGCAAAGACAAACCATTCAGAAGAGGGATACCTTTAGTCTGGATTACTGTGATAGGTTCGTGCTAACTTGACAAGACCAAGGATCTCAGTGGTTTGGCAGTTAATAATCCTCCATGCTGTGACCTAACACAATGTAATCACTTTCGTCTAGGGATCTGCTATGAGCAGTCAATACGTTGTAAGGGGATTAGCATGGGTGATAACACCCTTCCTCAGATCATAGCTCTGATGCTGTGATTGCAAGTGAGTTTTCCAGGATGGTGTTTTGCTTCTAATATAAATGGACCCTGTGGAAAAGCTTGCTTTTTGCTGGGTCTGGAGCATGCATCAGATTCATGGGCCTCCAGTTCTTTAAACTTGAACCAATCATTTGCTATATTGTTTGATGATCCTGGGAGCCATTACTGGCCTGATGTCTAATGTGTTGACTTTGAATGCATTTGCCTCTGTAGCTACAGGCCTGACCTGCTAACTTGAGTTAGTCAGCCCCTGAAGCTACCTACATGAGTCAGGGCAAGCTTCCAGCTTGACATTTGACTCATGAACCTCTAACTTACCCTATTTGGGCTTGCCCTCTTATACATCTGGGTGGCTTGTTTTCTTGATAGAAATTTCTTGCTCTTCGATAGACATATGTAACTGTGCTGAAGTAGGTTCTCCAGAGAAGCGGACCCCGTCACTCGCAGGTATGTATATATGCCTATGAAGTGTTCTTTGCCTTTGCTTCTCTAGAGAACTCAGCCCACAACAAGATCCTGCTGTTTTTAGGTGCTATCAAGATGCTTCCGACTCATAGTGGCTTTATGGACAGCGGCATGAAACACTGTCTGCTTCTGTGCCATCCTTGCAATTGCTATGGTTGAGAACATTGCTGAAGCCACGGTGTCAATCCACTGCTCAGCTTGAGCTGTATAATTCTTGAAACTTTTTCACTCCTAACAGTGTGGCATTTTCTCTTTTGGTATTCCTAGTGTCACAGGTAAGACTCCAAAGATACATTATCTTTGGCGATCCTAAGGCATCGAAATCTGGGCACAGTATCTGCTGAGCTGCGTTGGGCTCTTCAATTTTGTCCCAAATTCCCCAGGTGTTTACTCACATGGGTAGCAAAAGAACTGGCTCCCATAAGACCAGATTTCCTTTCTGAAGCTTTAATCATTCCATGTACCATCCTTTGTTAAACTCCCATTCTTCCAATTCAAAAACCAAATAATAGGGGCTGTTTAAGATTTGTGTTCAAATGGTACCTAATCCTCATCTATTATTTTCCAGTGTCCTTTCAGATACAACTCACTTTACTATTGTGCATCTTTGTAGCACTTTTAAAGTGTTTTTGTGCATTCTGAAAGTCAATAGTTGCTTGCTTTTACCTGGGAAAATCAACCGTTTAGCTGAAATGTAAAGGCTTAAGAATTTACCGAATTTCCCAAATATTTTTTCAGATTCCGTATGTGGATTTTCAGATTTTGCAATGAACAACAATAAAAACAAAAATCCACATTGCTGCAATATGTTGCTAGTTTGCTCAACCTCCCACAGATATGTTTTGATGAAAATATAGTTTCATTAAAACATCTGGGTATGAAAGATATAAAATTATAGTTCACTTAACCTCCTTTTAAATATGTAGACCACATAATTTCTTCAGGTAGTATGTCTATTGAATCTAAGCAGAAAGAAACTTACCTTTTCTTGAGTGTTCCCAAACAAACAGATATGAGGTTTCTAGGGTTCTCTGGTTATTGCTAAAGCTGAACCCCACCCCACCCCCAATCACACCCTTTTTTGGTTATTGGTTCAATCTTTATGCAAATATTTAAGGTCTCTGGGTTGAATTCATTCCAAATTTCAGTAAAAGATGGAGAGGCCATGGTTAAGTTAAAGGAGGCTTTAATGAACACACTTACTTTAGGGTTTTCCTAATTACCTCATAAGATTTTCTTATTTGTACTTGAAAAGTCTAGACACATGTTGAGCATACTAACTAAAAAACATGGAGGACGCCAAAGACTCATGAGATGTGCTAGCCTACAGTTTTACCCTGCAGCCAGGTGATAGCTTCCCTGCTTTAGGGCCGCGGCTGCCTAACTAGCGGAGAGCCCAGCACAGGAAACTTGTGAGATGTCGATGTTCCCATGCTGTGCCTGCCTTACTTAATTCTGCCTTCAGGTTCACCTCTTATGAAGTTATCCTGAATGTGACTATATTAATCTACACTCCGTGGCCTTTTAAATCCAACTACTCTTCTCCCTGCAATTAATGAGACTAACTATCCTATACATGATTGCCTAGACTTGACTGATCAATGTTTAAAGCCTCCGAAAGGCTTAAAGGACATCCCTTTAATAACCTAGATCTAGCTTTGTTTGTAGATGGTTCCTATTTAAAACCAAATCCTGCTAGTCTTAGCTATCGAGCTGCATAGACTGTAATGACGTATCCTGAAGTCCTTGAAAGCAAGGTTACATTGAAACACTCCCATGGCCAGACTGTGATGGCATCTGAGGCAGATGGCCAACCCAAGACACCAGACCATGGCTGAAAATACACCTTTTACTCTGTTTTGCTTTTGTTAGTCATGCTTTTGCTAATTTTTCCTAGATTGAACTGATGCTTATGCTCACCATTTAAAAAGGGTTGATTATTGGATATGTGGTACCCTCCCAACCTCAAATCAGACTGGCCTTCTCAAGTGGATCTCTCCATTGCAGGGATCTGGTTGGGCTGCTCATGGTTTACAGATATCTCAGCAAATGAAGAAACAGTTCATTACTATGTCTAGATTTTCCCTTGATAAAAGGACTCCTTTAGAATCTGAATGGTAACCCAGATCATAACTTCATATCTAGTCTAAACATGTGTGTTAGTCTGGGTTGACTAGAGAAACAAATTCATAGACAAGCATATGTGTGTAAGAGAGAACTTTATATCAAAGAGCAATTGTACATTAAGAAAACATCCTAGCCCTGACCAGATCAAGTCCACAAGTCTGACATCCCTTTTGTTGATACTAGTCCATAAATTCCTCTTTAGACTCACGCAATCATGCAATGATACTGAATGCAGGAAGATCACAGGCCAGTGGTTGGGAAGTCTTGTGGATCCAGTGGTAGTAGAAGCATCTCAGCACTGGCGTGGGTCTCCAGGTGGCTCCTCCAGCTCCAGGGCTCTGGCTCCTTCATGTGTTTTGTCAACAGGAATGTGTAGTGTGTGTCTGGCCTCCCGTGAGCTATTTATCTCTGTCATGCCTCCAAATGACATCACCAAGCTGGGACCTGGTTGGCAGGCTAGACCCCACCCCTACCTCAAGTTGACGATAAATTATGTAGCTGCCACAACATGTTTCATGTTTAGCTTTAAGAAATAAAGTTTCCCAAGAAGAGCTAGCTAAAGAATCTTTGAAATGCACAAACTGATCTCTTGTGGCAGAATTAAACTCAGATTCTCCATCACTAACTCAATCTAGTCCAACCCAGGTCCATCATCGTCATCAACAGTGGCCAACTTTCCATCATCCAGTTACTAATGTTAATATACCGTTACATTTCAAATGCTCTGTCCAGTGTGCAAGCATCAACGGAGTAATAGTTTTAAACTTTAATCATAATCTTTTTTCCTTTCTATCTACATTGTTACAGGAACTGTTTCTATGTTGCCATGTTTCTTACTGGACCGTATACAAACACACACAGAGCTTCTCACTTTCTCTCTCTTCAGTATAGTATTATATAACGCCCCCCCCCCAAAAAAAAAGCATACCCCCAAACCAAACTTCCTGTCATTGAGCTGGTGCCAACTTATACTGACCCTCCAGGATGGCACAGAACTGCCTCCGTGGGTTTCCGAAATGATATCTTTCTCCCATGGAGTGGCTCATGGTTTCAAACTGCTGACCTGGCACTCAACAGCCCAACTTGTCACTGCTACACCACCAGGGCTCCTAACATGGTAGATAGTTACTTTTATTATTGAGGCCAATGCCTCCTCATTGTTTTTTAAGGTGTTTTAGTGTATTTAAAAAGTGTGTTATCACTGATGAAACATACAACTTTCCTCTAGTTCTTGAATGCTCAACACACACCCCCTCCCCCGGCCCTCTCCCACCGCCCAACTATCATGACTCCAATTCTACCTTACAAATCTGGTTAGACAAGAGGATGTACATGGGTACAGATAAGAGCTGGAAACACAGGAATTCCAGGACAGATAAACCCCTCAGGACCAATATTGACAGTAGCCATCCCAGGAGGGGAAGGGGAAGATGTGGGGAGAAAGAGGAAACCTATCACAATGATCTACATATAACCCCCTCTCAGGGGGATGCACAACAGAAAAGTTGGTGAAGGGAGACATTGGTCAGTGTAAGACATGAAGAAAACAATAATAATTTATAAATCATCAAGGGTTCATGAGGGAGGGAGGGTGGAAGAGGGAGGGGGAAATGAGAAGCTGATGCCAACGGCTCAAATAGAAAGAAAATGTTTTGAGAATGATGATGGCAACAAATGTACAAATGTGCTTAACACAATGGATGGATGTATGGATTGTGATAAGAGTTGTATGAGCCCCAATAAAATGATTTTTTTTAAAGTGTTTTATACACAAAGAAAAATAGAATATATACTATGTACTATATATTAAGACAAACATTTGACTGATGCTAAAGGTTTCAACTTACCTACAAATTTGACTTTAAGATGGATTTAAGGATGGGTGTGTTTTTTTTAAATCGTTTTATTAGGGGTGATGGGTGTTTTTATAAGCTAGGGACTACCTTTGTAAATTCGATTATTTTCTCAACTTTATTCAGTTTGGTTATTGAGTTTGTAGTTTTAGTACAGCACTTGCAGAGGGAGTAATGAAGCACATAAAAGGTCTGCTATTCAAGCTTACTTCTTTTTCTTCTTTGTGAATTGGGTGGATGTTTACAGAACAAATAATTTTTCCATTCAACAATTCATACACATTTTGTTGCAATTCTTACAATGTAATATCACTTATCTAATTTCCTCCCTAGATTTCCTGTTCCTGGTTCAGGAACCAGGAATACCTTCTTTCCTAATCCTTCTGAAGGTTGTACTTGGATAAATGCTGCTTTTTTATCTCAATGGTTGATTATTTTAAGGAGTGTGCACCTCCCTCTTGTTGTTTTTCCACTCATTGACCTATTGTTTGGCTTAAAATTAAGCCATACAGGTGAGTCCTTTTCTAGACTTCAAGGATGGCTAAAGGTTGCAATCTCAAGGGTCCCACCAGTCTTTATCTGGCCAGCAAGCCTGGCCTCTATTATAAAGCTTGATTTTTAAAATATCAGCTCCAATGTTAAAAACTCTTTGTTTCCGTAACATTCCCAAATCATGTACAATTTAAAAACAGTACTTACTGTCCATAAAAATATTAACATGTTTCCCTGAAACAATTCCAAAAGCTCTAGTGAGGTCAATTATTTCAGCTTGTTGGGCTGAAGTGATTTCAGCGAGAATCTGACTTTCAAGTCAGTAATCTTCATCCTGTAGGCCCCTATCAATAACTGTGGAATGAATTAATTTAACTCCCTTGGAAGTGTGGCTAAGTCCCGTTGCTCCCCTTTGCTTGGGATAATCTAACCACACCCATGTGAATACCCCGCTATCACTAGACCCATAGGCACCAACGTGATATCACACAACAACAACAACCACTTGATGGTCTTAATCAGTGTTTTGTTAGATTGATCATCTAGAGGCAGAATTTTTGGTAAGACTTGAAGAAAACATATAGAAATATTAAGCACATATAAGACAAGGTGCCTAATATGATAATGCCCTTGGATTTCAGGAGATGAAAATGGCATTAAGAAAAGTGGTACTACCGAAAAGAAAAGAAAAGTGGTCCTACAAAATAGAATGGCCCTTAACATTCTCACCGTAGCACAAATCGCGTTTCTCTATTTGTGTTCCTCACAATAGGGAGAATTTTATATTCCATGTCAATTTGTTTGCAACATATTATCTCACCTTAACCATTCTGTTCCTTCCTTAACTGATATCATAGATAATTAATTGGTTTTACTCTTGGGGTGAATGGTAGGAAACGTTGCTACTTTATTTTGAAATCTTTCTTTTCCTCATCATCTCTATTATTGTAATTACAGGATATTATGTTTTCCTTTAGCGTATTTAATCCAAAGTTGATCCTTCACATAGAACCATCCTGGTGTTCACCTCTGATTGTGTTGTTTAATTCGTGTGTCTTTTGTCTCCCTGGCTATATCTCATGTTGACTGTTATCATTTGCTCCTGTCTGAGAAATATTCCTTGACAAATGTGGCCTTGTCCGTTATATGGTCCCATAAAACATACTCACCCTGAAGATGAGGCCTATTAGCTTCACGATGTGAAAAAATATTTTTCTTTTCTTTTTCTTTCGTGAACCAAAGTTCCTCCAGAAAGCAGATAAAATCCTTGTAGAAGAAAGAATTAACTACTCCATTGTGTAGGATCAGCACCCCCAGCACAAGCTTGACCAAAAGAGAGAAATGCAAATAGGAAAGTTTCAAACTGGAGACACTTGCGTCAGAGCCGAGAATAATGGAACCGATGTGCATTTTCAGAAAGCAAAAGGTCAAGATGTAAGCCATTTGTTCATAGGAAGAATGCATCAATGTGTAAACAATTTGTTCTAGTCAAACTGTGTTCATGACTGAAGTCGTGCTATACCTCACTGAGTGGCCACTCCCGCCCTCCTAATCGAGAGGCTGACCTTTACATTTCAAAGGATTTCACACTGAGACTGATCATATCTGTTCTCTATTATATTAGGACATCAACCCCCTACTTCTCCTTTGTTCTCTATATTCTCTTCTTTTCAAGGGTGGAGCGAGCTGTATTTTTTCTTAGCTGCCTGAGCGGTGCTATTTCTCAATAAAACTCCCTTTCCCTCATGATTTTCTTCTTTGACAGGTATTCATTGTTTCTTCAGCGTTACTTCTGATTATTGGCTTGTTCTGTTTCACAGTAGAACGTTTCCTCACATCCTTCATCATAGTTAACTTTAGTTATTAAAGAGATGACTGACATTTCTGAACAAGCAGGCAGGTTTTTGACTATGGGCTGAAGCCATCTTGATATGACTGGGTCTGCTTTGGGACAATATGCATGATGTCAGTATGTTTAAATAGTTCTTCACAATCTTCCACAGAGAACAAATCATCAGTATCCTGCCAGAGAAGTGCTTCGCAAACTTGTGTCCAGGCCAATCCCCCTAGTTCAAAGAACTGAAGGGCCCTGTGAACTTCAGCTCGCATGACCCTGAGACCAGAAGAACTAGAAGAATGAGATGGTCCCCGCTTACCCCAACTGACCTCTCTCAATAGGGTCACAATAAAAGATCTTGATTAGAGTAGGGGGAAATGTGGAAAAATCCTAAACAAAGACCTGGTTTACTGGCCCGATAGAGATTAGTGTGACCCTTAGGGCTTCTCTACATTCTTCAAGGCCAGAACCAAACTCATCTCTGTGGTTCAACTTTCATCTAAGGATAGACAGGCCTATTCAGTGAACTATAAACTCTTTCCAACAATCAACCGTAAGAGATCCAAAAGGTGGAATTTTCCTAGGAAGTAACCTCAAAAGTCAGGGGGGGAAAGAACAAATGGGAAACACAGGAAGGACATGGAAAGAGGGAAATTACTTTGTGGAATTGCTATCAGTGTCATGAAACAAATTATGTACGACTGATTGAATGAAAAACTAAGCCACCCTGTAAACTTTAACCTAAAGCAAGATAATAGTAAAAATGAAAGACAAAACAAGGAAAGAAATCAGGAGAAAGAAAGGATGAAAGAAGATCTCTTTACTGTGGTCTTAGGGATTTTTTGAAGAGGAGTTAAATATATGTGTTTCATCCCTCATCTTTAACTATGGATCCTTCTTAATTTTTTGTTTATTTACTGCTTCTATTTCCCAGTGTTCTTGAAAAGATGCTTCACTAGATGC
>NW_022103908.1:10131230-10133215 GCF_000313985.2 Echinops telfairi | reverse complement strand
CTTCAGTGCTGTCTTCTGAAGTAAATTCTTCTGGGGGAGAGGGGCGGCTGTCCACATAGTTGGGATTGGGGCCTTCCCCTCAGACCTCTCTACTGGTTCCCTGCTTCATGCCGGTATGAAAAACATCTCTATTTCATGACTGGTTTTCAACAGTTCCCCTATTTAGGAACCATAACCACCAATTTTTCATGTTTAGGAGAAGCTTTAAGGACATGATTCAATTAATGTGAAGCACTTACTTGTCCTAGAACTGATTTGTTTGCGGCTTTTTTAACCATAATTAATTAGACAATTTAAAAAGTATGGTGGCAAATAGTGTTTTTTTCTCCTAATTTTATTAGGAGCTCATATGGCAAATAGTGTTAGAGGAGTAAAAATTTTAAGCTATTCTTTTAGCAAAGAAAGGTGGCGTAGAGAGAGTAGGGGTTGGGAGAAGGCTGTTCTTAGGATCTAAGTCTCTGATATGGGAGTACGATGTGCAACAAGAGACCTGCTGGTGCCATGATTGCGCACTGGGCTGCTAACCAAAAGTCTGGTGGTTCAAGCCTTCCAGCTGCTCGGAGAACAGACTCAGTGATCTTCTTACTCAAATACTATGGGCCCAGATGACCAATGGAGCAGTTCTTCTTGGACACAGGGATTGCTGAAATTTGGAATCTACTCAACAGCAACTGACTTTTTTGGGGGGTTAAATTTTGTAACAGAGAGCTGTTTTATACTGGGTTCTCTAGAGAAGTAAAACCAGTGAAGCTTATTTATGTATTTACAGTTTATCTACAGAGAAGTTTATATTGAGGACATGGCTCACATAGTTGTAGGGTGGGGAAGTTCCAAGACTGTGGGTCAGATGTCAGGCTGGAGATTTTATCTTCACATAGCTTCAGGGGCTGAGGAACCCAAGACCAACAGGTCAGAGCAGACTTCTGGCTGCAGAGGTGAATGAGTCCAAAGTCATCAGGTAAGAAGATGAACTTCTGAGGATCAGTAGCAATACAACAGGCTGCTGGTTCAATCACAATGAGGTGGAGGTCAGAACACAAGTCAGATGCAGGATCCAGATTCACCAAACAGCAGGCAAGCTGTTTCACCGCATCCACTTCGATTGAAAAGCAGGTCACATCCCTGAGGACACTTCCTTTCAATTGTCTGATTGTACGTGGTACCCTTCATCATGGAAGTGACTACCTTGTTAGATCAGTTCCTATTGGTAGGTGCCTTTGAGTTGGTTCTGACTGATAGCAACCCTGTGTATGACCGAACGAAACACTGTCTGCTCCTGTACCATCTTGACGATTGTTCTTATGTTTGAGTCAGCAGAACTCACCAAAGGGAATTCTTCTATCTTAACCGCTGAACCACCAGAGTCCTGGACCAGCCAAGTTGACCCAAATCATAATGACCACAGGAGCTGCGTTTAGATAGTTAATAGCTGGAACATTTGGGTTGCTACGACAATTTAAATATGGCGAGAAATGCCTGTCCTGGGATGCCATGGTCTCATGACGGCCTTACATGTCTGAAAGTGCCTCCTAAGTTTTTTCTTTTCTTTTCTTTTGCTGATTGTATGAGGAATTCGAGAATCGTGTCGAGGAACACACACCTAGCTTCGAAGTCGCTTGGATCTGGGCTCTGTCCACAGATACGTAATCTTCCTAAACTCCAGTTGCCTCACCGGTGGAGTAGGAAATATAATACCTGATCTGTAGGTGATTGTAAAGATGAAGCACAGTAAAGAACACAATGATTCAGGAGTGGACCTGGTCCTTGGGACACAGTTACTGTTTGTGATTGTGTTGTGGGTCACCCTGGCCTCTTTTTACTTCTTTCAAAACATAGAATCTAGCATCCCTCGCAGGGTCGAAGGTTTGTGTATTTTCCAGCTAGATGGAAGACAACAGAGGGCTGTTGGTTGATATTCATGCATTTGGCAGACTTAAAACGCTAATTTATGAAACACCTAGCTCCAAAAGGATGCAATATTTTTT
>NW_022103908.1:10129313-10131003 GCF_000313985.2 Echinops telfairi | reverse complement strand
TGGGCTATACTGTAGCGCCTAAGGATAACTCCAACATTTGAATGTATTTATTTGTATGACAAGTCATATAGGGAAACATTAAACAGGTGTGGGCACGGATATAAATATACAAGCTGTCACCCCGCCCACCCCACCCCCCGCACGGTGCCTTTTTCAAGATAGAAAAGTGGTTGGTATAATGCCCCTGCTTTCAAATGTCACTTTTCTTTTCTCGTTTTTGTGTTGTGGGGATGGGCTGGAAGCTCTCGGGTCCAAACTAGACCATTTAGAAACCTTCTGTTGGCCTTGCTCCTGGTGACTTCCCAGTATAACGTCCCTGGACAGCTAGGGTCTAGAAATGCCTGTCCTGTTACTAAGTCGGCATTTGAAACAACTCGGAATGGTTATGGTGACCTAATCACTCATGCTCTTCCTTCTCAGCAGCTTGAGACTCGTGGAGTCACTATCGTGTCTTCTGATCAGTCTGGGGCACAGAGTGTGCTTTAGGAGTCCTGGTGCGCTTGGCCACTGTGCTGTGTCCTGATACCTGAGGTTTGATTCCCAGCCTGCGCTGCTGCTCCACACTGCCTCCTGGGAGTCCTCTCTTCTTCAATCTTAAGAGAACTTGAACATATTTGCGGTCAGAGGTCTTGCCAGCCGAGATCTCCAGTAGAACTGGGTATCTGGTCAGGGGGAAGAGATGCATTGACGACGAGGCAATCCCAGCAGGAGCACCTGCCTCTACCTCAAAGGAACACAGAAAGAGGGAACAAAATCTCTGTGTCCTTTCAGGCTGGTCTCTGACCTCCAGAGGAGTCACAAGGGCAGGCCTCTGATTGGGTCTCCTAGCTCTGGGAGCCTCAGCGTGGTATTTTCGTGATGTTGTTGGTTTGGGGATCAGTCTGGGAGAAATGGTCTGATTTCCTACAAGTTTAAATGAGAAGAAAAGGGCCACCGATAGACATTTCTATATCTATCTCTGAATGGCTGAGGGGGAACACCCGTGTTCAGTGTGATGTATATTCACAGCCAAAGGTAAAACTGCTGAAGCACAAACATGGTCTGGAAAAGCCAGTTTTCACTCTTCTCAGCATTTGCACCTTCACAGTGTCGCTCTCTCTGCCCAACCTCGTCCATCTTCTGGAATGTTGGGACCCAAACAGTTTCATAAACTTTGAATTTGGGTCAGTTTCATATGATTCTACATACAACGCCCCTCTTTGAAGGACTCTGGGTTTGATGGCCTCCTAAGTCCTTTGTACTGATTATCAATGAAAGCCCACAGGGGCCTGGGGACCTGGCCTTTTTCCTTTTAAGTGAGCTCAAAACCAGCAGGCTCCTACATTTCAGAATATAATTTCAGGGCTGTAAGAATAATTCCGCGCCCCAGTTGTGAAGTCCGATGCCAACTTCTAGTCACCGTTCATTCCTTCTCCCTGTCTTGGTCGTCCTTGCGTCCCCGCTAGTTGACCTCTCTCAGGACATCAAAAGGAAGTCCCGCTTTGAGGGGGCAAGACTTGCCCTCACAGGACACTGTTTTAGCATGGAAATTTAAATTATGATTCCGCTTCATAAGGACCATGTTTCATTTTCTGTTTTTCCTACAACCCAGCCCATCATTGAATTCTAACAAATGGAAGAACAATGCTGAGGAGAAATGTGCTAAATGTTAAATTGGAAAATGTCTCAAAAAGAGAAAACATGATTAATA
>NW_022103908.1:10104856-10129013 GCF_000313985.2 Echinops telfairi | reverse complement strand
CCCAGTCCTGGGCTCCATCCATTTGGGGTCTCTGGTCAGGAGGGGACTTGGTCCCTGGAAGTCTCATACTGTTCCTTCCCCCAATAAGGGAATTAGCTATTCCCTGTCCATCTGTCCCTCCCGGGGTCACCTCTTCATGTTAATCTTTGGAAGTATTACAAAGAAAGAATCTTAGCATTAATTTCAGCCCATGTTTTTTGTTCCTTGACTTGGCCCTTAGGTTGGTTTCTTTGGAGGTAGCTTTTGATTGTCATGCCAATTGGTACAGAGTTGTGGGTATC
Organism: Echinops telfairi; assembly: GCF_000313985.2. Classification (NCBI taxonomy): domain Eukaryota; kingdom Metazoa; phylum Chordata; class Mammalia; order Afrosoricida; family Tenrecidae; genus Echinops; species Echinops telfairi. The sequence goes on along the minus strand of NW_022103908.1, from coordinate 10,128,732 downwards.
AAATTACAACCTATAGTTAATATTCATCCTCATTAGAATATTTTAAAGTGTTAACAGGGAGCCTGTGGAAAAATATATGTCATTGCCTTTTTCCCTGCTGTCCTATAACAAAATTTGGTTTTATGGAACTAAAATTTATCATGTTTATGATCAGTTATAGCATTCTGTCTCACAGTAAGTGCTGGGAGATGAGTTGTCTAGTACTGAAAGCTGAGAAAAATATAAATCTGAATCCTGACATTATTAACTGCATTTATTAAAATTAATACATAAAAATGTATTTCCAATGTAATAATTGAATTAATTTTATAAATTTGAATGATTAGTGAATAAACGCAAGGATTAGATTTTCCAAATAATAAAGATTTCAAAAGAAGACCATCCAATGTATAGCAGCAGCTGGATTAAAAAAATAAAGTAAAATTAGAAAACCATTCTAGAGTGAACTTTAGAGATTAAATGAGTTTATGGTATGAATTTGTATTAAAAATTTGAGTCTCTTAAAAAGCCCTTATAGTACAAGTATACTCTCTCTTCAAAAGCCTCAAAGAGCAATATGATAATATCTTACGGGATTGCGTACAAAGAATTTCGTGAGCAAATGTCTAAAATGGAAAATATTTTAAAATAATTCGTTTCTAATGGAATAAAGCTCTGGTATGTTAATTTCTTTGTAAAAGTCATTGAAAAATTAAAAATGAAGGCTATGTGGCATTAAGACCGGGGACTGGGTTTTCCAGCATAGTCTTTGTCAATACTCAACATTTGGAAGCTTTTAGAGGACAGAGATCCTATCTGTCTGCTTTTCCCGCTGTAGGGCTCAGCTTTATAGAGTTCACACGTTCAATATCTGTTTGATTATTGATGAGGTCTACATTTTCCACCAAAAATCTCTCTCTGCATTCCTTGATAAAATGACTGTAGAGCATTATGGAAAAAGATTTTTTGATTCACTTCTGACGTGTAGCCCTTTTGGGACTAAATAGTACCATAGATAAGCTAACCTAACATTACCTGATTTCTTGCTTTCTTGCCATTTTATTCCACCCGGCGGCCCACACCCCCCCTCCACCTAGTGACTTAAAAGCATTTCCGGTGTGAGAGTCAGACGCAGCGGTTCGCTGGTCCAGGCTGGACATCACTTAGTTACATATTTACCCTTGGACACTTCTTGAATTCTCTGCTCCAGGCACCAGAGGAGTTTTCTCTGGGAAACTGGGAAGGAGATAAGGAACGTCTTGTTAAATTAACTGTGTGAGAAGAATATGTTATTTGGCCTTTGCTCATTAGGAACTGATAACTAATCAATGTGCAAAGGTTATTTGATAAACCACTTAGCCTGTGGCTAAGTGCTAGTCTAATTTACTAGTATGTCTTTTAGATCTGTTACATTCAAAACAATAATAAAGTGTAGTTACACAGAAAAAAACATTTCTTGACAATATATTTATAAAATAATGGTATGATGGTGGCACAGTGGCTACCTGCTCAGCTGCTAACCTACATGAATGTTATGAATAAAATAAAAAATAAAGTGGTGTGCATCTACCAGTCACTGGGTGGGAGAAAGATGAGGCAGTCAACTTGTTAGGGTCACAGCCCTGGGAACTCAGCGGGGAGTTTTACTTAACCTTACAGGGTCTCAGTGAGTTGTACGCAACTTGAAGACATGGTTTTGGTTTGGCTTTCCTTTATATAGAGGGAGCTCCAGGTGCACAATTGTTCATTACGGCACTGGTTTCTCAGTCTTGCTAAGTGTTAGATCATTTTCTGCTTATTCAAACCATCTATTTGGATGATTTTTGACGAAGAAATCATAGAGCATGGTGCTTCTATCTGTGTGCTTTACTCTGCTTTTATTCCTAGAAGAATGACCAGATTACCAGAGAATTCAGCTAAGCTGTTTCACCTACAGATGAGATTTGGTTTAAGGCCACGTTGAGCCTGTTGGTGCCGTCATCACAACCTATGCTTTTTTGCACATGTGACTGTGCTCATACGGTAATCCTTCTGAGACAGCAGCCAGCTTCATTTAAGCAGTATTACAGTTCGAAATTAAGTGATGCCAAATTTAACCAGATGGTGGGTACAGAGTTACTTACAGATAAACTAAACTTGATGCCAATGGTTTTACAGACATCCAACAACCAATTAATTTAAAAGTGTTTCTAAAGAATAGGGTATATATAAACCTTACCCATTTGGCGTAATTAATGTGAGGGAAAGACATTAAAAATGATCAATTTTATATCTTTCCTCTTTTCTGTTGGGCTGTATAGTTGGTATAAGTTTCATCACCTGCTTTTCACCTGCTTTTACTTTCTTCACACACTTAAATCATCTTACATAAAAGGATAGAAAAAAATATGAGAGTGACTTTTCCTAATTCCTCCTTTTCTGGTTTAAACCTGGAATCCCACTTCTATTCCCAGAGGTAACAATGGATAGTACTTTGTTATACTTTCTACTTGACGTTTTTTACTTTGCATAAAGCCAAACCAAGCTCATTGCTCTTGAGTTGATGACAACTCATAGTGACCCCATGCGAAAGGGTAGAACTGCCCCTGTGAGTTTCCGGGACCATCACTATTAACGGGAGTAGAGAGCCCTCTCTTTCTCCTGTGGAGCGGCTGCTGGTTTTGAACTGCTGACTTGCAGATCACAGCCCAATCATTACGCTACCAGGGCTCCACTCTTTTTCTGCATAAGTATGTACAATTGGATCTGTTTTGGTTCTCATGTGTAAGATCCTGTTACACATTGTAATTTAGCTTTTCTTTGGGGAGATATTTTCATATGAATGATTCTTTGTAAACGTTACAGGATATTTCTCCATGAGTGCACCTGATTTTGACTTTGCTGTTGTCCTTAGCTATTGGTGCCTAGACTCTGACTCACGGTGATCTCATTCACAACAGGAAATGCTCCCTGGGCGTGGGCCATCTCCAGGTCCACTGGGGAGCCAACTTTTGTGAAGGTGATTTTTTTTTTTTTAACATTTTATTAGGGGCTCATACAACTGTTATCCCAATCCATACACACATCAATTGTGTAAAGCGCATTTGTACATCGTTTCTCAAAACATTTTCTCTCCATTGAAACCCCCGACATTAGGTCCTCATTTTTCCCCTCCCTCCCCGCTCCCCCCTCCCGCATGAGCCCTTGATAGTTTATAAATGGGTATTTTGCCATATCTTGCCCTGTCCGACGTCTCCCTTCATCCACTTTTCGGTTGTCTGTCCCCCAGGGCAGAGGTCACACGCAGTTCCATGTAATCGGTTCCTTCCTTCCTACCCATTCTTCCTTTACCCTCCCTGTTTCGCCGCTCACACCACTGGTCCTATAGGGCTCATCCGTCCCGGATTCCCTGTATTTCCAGTTCCCATCTGTACCAGTGTACCTCCTCTGGTCTAGCCAGTCCTGCAAGATAGAATTCAAGTCATGGTAGTGGGAGCGGGGAAGAAACCTTTAGGAACTAGAGGAAAGTTGTATTTCTCATCATTGTTACATCGCACCCTGACTGGCTCATCTCCTCCCCGAGACCCCTCTGCAAGGGGATCTCCAGTGGCCTACTAATGGGCTTTGGGTCTGCACTCCACACTCCCCCCATCATTCACTATGGTAAGATTTTTTTTCTGATGATGCCTTACACCTGATCCCTTTGACACCTTGTGGTTGCATAGGCTGGTGTGCTTCTTCCATGTGGGCTTTGTTGCTTCTGAGCTTGATGGCCGCTTGATTACCGTGAAGGTGATTTTTAGGAGTAGAAAGCCCGCCCTTTCTTCCTGCTTTGTTTTAATCTGAAGCCTGTTCATTTTAGCAACTTCCAGCCTTCATGGACAGATATTGACAGGTGTCATTGACAGCTGAATAGATCCACATGAGCTACATTGTGAATCGAACTTGGGTTTTCACATGGAAAACCCTTATGTTGTCTTTACAATTTCTCTATTAGGAGCCCTGGTGGCATAGCAGGTGGTTACACATTGGGCTGCAATTCCCAAGATCAGCAGTTCAAAACCACCAGCTGCTCCGCAGGAGAAAGATGGGGCTTTCTAGCCCCATGAAGAGCTTCTGTGAACCCCAGAGAGGGCAGTGCTGCCCTGTAGCGCCATTACGAGTTGACTCAAAGGCAGCGAGTTTGAGTTCCTTGCGTTCTATGCCTTTATTGATAAACCACTAATCTTTCCCACCCCCAATATTTCAGAAAACTGTTGCAATGATTCTTCTTTTCCCAAAGTAGTTCTTTTTAAAAGATGATTGCGTTAGTAGCTCCTTCTATCTGTTTTTGGTTTTGTATATCTAATGAAAAAGTTGGGGGGAAAAAATTAAAAAAAAAAAGTTGGACCAGAAATGTTGATGTGCTGCTTTTCATTTCTCTGAAGCTTTACAGAACGTTGACAAGGTCTGAAGCCTGACCCAGGATCTGTGTGCGCTTATGTCGTAGTAGAGACCCTGCTGCCAGATCAGGGAATTCTGCTTCAAAAGAAACAGAAGCTACCCGCTTCCAAAGTTGCTGGCCTCCTCTTTTCGCGGAGACGTCCTGTGACCTTGAGTGGAGGGGTGATCATGGGTAATGACAAGAAACTTGGAGATGAGATCTGTCTGTTGACTCATCCACTAATTAGTTCACATCTTCCAAACAAACAAACACACGTCTCCGTCAACACTCCATCTCTCAGTGGCTCTGGCTTTTACTTTCTTTAGCAGAGCCAAGCTCCCTACGGGCCCTCGCTCAGTGCTCACCTCTCATTCAGTTCTCCGCCAGTTCGGGTTTCCACTGCTACCGTCACTTCATTGAAACGACAGGCTTGGGTGCACCTCAAGGCCGTCAGCAGGCCACTTGCAGGCACCATTCAGCCTTCTTGATCCTTTTCTGTTAAAGACCTCACTTCTTTCAGTGTCGGAGACTCTGTTCTATCAGGTCACCCTGCTTCAAAAGACAGCAATGGAATCATAATGCGAATGGGCTTATGTAATGACGAACCTCCTAAGTTCACAGAAATGAAGGTCCAGGGGTAGCCGGAGTGTCAGCGTTGGCGCCAGCTCCACGTCTCAGTGAATCTCCTTTCTTCCTGGAGTGAGCCTCCTTCTCAGGCTGGCAGGGTGGCAGCGAGCCTGGGCTTCACATTTCCTTTGGATGATGCCTGGAGAAAGGGAGCTCGTTGCTTACGGATGTTCTAGGGGAATAATGGAGGATTTTCCTGATGGTCCCATCACACTCTTCTAGAATCTCTTGGGTTACCTGCCCCTTGTTGTTTCTAGGGCTCTGGTAAGGCTTGTCTTTGGATTCCGTAGGGCCAGGGACTGTATATGGACAGAGAGCAGGAAATGGATCGTTGCCAGGCACCAAGGATGTCCAGCAACGACTATCCCCTGGTTGTTCTTCTAGGTTCTCTACTGGGTTCCTCTTATTCTGCTCAATTTTTCAGTGTGTTTTTTCAGTGTCTTCAGAGAGACACGCTTGGTTTCCCCCTTCTTTTTGCCGTTCATGTTATTCTTGGGGCCAGTTCAAACATTCTCAAGGCTTTATATATTATTGATCCCCAGATCTCATCTTCAGCCCATAGACTTCTCTTCAACTGTAGGTTCTTACACCCAAAATTTAAAGCTCCATTTGCTAACCCTATATTCTTCTCAGATTCAACATGTCCCCCAGTGAATCATTAATGCCATCCCCAAATCAGTGGATCCTTTGTATTTCCAGTCTCAGTGAACAGCATCTTCAACTGCTATCTCCTGTATCAATATACTCCCCTTTCCCTTCCTACCATCGAAGCAGTCACAAAGCCTTGCTTATTGAACCACCATGATTTAATCTATGATCCACTCCATTGGAAATCTTTCCTGAATTGCCTCCCCCCTTTCATTTGGGATTGTTCTTGTTTTGTGGGGTCCCAGGGCTGCTGTGAGTCAGAGTCCAGTTTATGGTGCTCTGTCTACACCGCTGTAATACTTCGGCTGTTCAGTACTTTCCCCTCTTCTTTGTTTTCTGAGATTCCTCTTTTTAAAGATTTAAAATTTTTTATTTAACGGTTTTGTTGGGACATAATCCACATGTACCGTGAGATCCTTGATGGTAAGGGACACATCTTATGATATATTCCTGAATCTTCAGTTTTTAGCACAGTATCTGTAGCTGTTCAGAAACTATTAGATGATTATGAAGTGTGTAGTTTTTAAACGTGCATTGATCTGCTATTCTTACCAGATACTTTTCCCATCTCCGAGTGTCTGATGCTTTTCCTGGACAGAGTTGGCCCTGGTTTGGAGTGGGTGGGGTCACTGGGCAGCTGCCAGAAGCTGAGCCCTGTGGCAGTGAGCGCCAGGTCAGGGCCAGTGTAAACAATCTGAAACCAGGTCAGAGATCCAAATGGGCTGAGGTTGAGTGAATCTAGGAAGCTCAATATGAAATCAACTGGGTCGATGCCTGCCTTTTTGAAGAAGCTGAGGGTAAGAAAATATGGGCGTTCTTCCAGAGCTCATGAGAGACATCTATGGATGTTTCAAAAATTTTAACAGTTTTATTGACACAGAATTCATGTATCACATAATTCAATGGTTCAATATGGTAAAGAGAATTGTGCATTCATCATTACAATCTATTTAGAACATTTTCTTCACTCTCATATGCATTATTTTTAGCTCTCCATTCCCCCAGCCTTTCTGGTCATAACTCTAACAAATGATTCATCCAGTTGCTATCTCGATAGATTTACTTATCCTGAATTTCATATAAAGGAAATCATGCTCCCCTCTCCAAACCAAAATAAAAAACCCCAAACAGTAAAACCTCAACAACAGGATAAAACAGAAAAATCCAATCCAAAAAATAGTAGAAAGTAATAAGAACTAGAACAAGCTAAAAATGGGTCATCAGGGAAAACAAAGGATAAGCTTTAAAATTTTAACTATGTTAGCAGTAGGAGCCCTGGTAGCACATTGATTACACTTTGGGTTGCTAACTGAAAGGTTGACAGTTCAAAACCACCAGGTACTTCACTGGAGAAGGATGGGCTTGTACAGTTACAGTCTCAGAAACTCACAGGGGTAGTTCTACCATTTCCAATAGGGTTGCAATGAATTGGAACCAACTCAATGGCAGCACGTAGGATAGACATCTGTAATAATCCACTTCAAATGTACTCTGGTGACAAGACTGCCCCTACCCTTGTTCAATGAACTAGGAAGTCAATGGAGGTATATTCAGTGTGAGAGCTCTGTAAATGGGTTTTGGGCTTTCACTATCATCCATATCCTTCTGGAAACCTGGTGTTCAGAAATTAACCTCTAATACAACTTCCCCTTCTGATCGTGAATTTTATTGTTAATCATCCTTTGATCACACTGGCTGCTGTGCTTCTTCCATGTGGACTTAGCTGACATCTCACATATGGCTTTAAGATGCTAGAATGTAATTTCCATTGGGATATAAAGATGAATATTTAGGTAGGAAAAAAGATATATAATAAAAATTTACACCAATGTATGAAATGATACAATAAAACACACATATAGTATTAAGGAACTACAGTGAGGATCTAATACATTTGGTTGAGAAAAATTGTGATGTGCTTGAAGGGATATTTTTAATGGAAGGTTTTCTCTTTTTGAAGGAAGAAAATATTAAGTTTTTCATTTTAAAGCAATCCATTTCATTTTCTGTAACATGGAGATAAAAGTTAATTTGTCACATTGTCCTTAGACAGTCTGTATGCCACAATCCTCTTCCCTGCAGTGTTTGTAAGAAGCATGGAGATTGTCTTTCCATGGTGAGCAAATGGTATGGAGGCCTCACTTGACCTCTACTACACAAAGGAGAATCCAACTCCCTACCAGCCCAAGGCCAATTGCCACAAGGCAGAGGTCAGACATGTCACCATCCTTCCTTCAATCTCCTTTACCCTATTCTGATGCCTGCAGTTCTTGCCACAGAACTCTATTTCTCTGCTGAGTTTAATGATCTGTTGCAATGTCCACACAGAACTCATAGACAATACTTAAAATGATGGGTATTTACTAGGGATGCTAACAGTTTACCACAAGCCAGGATGAGAAAACAACAGATAGAGTCCTCTTGTCCCTAGCAATGCCCCTTCCCAGCAAGTGGCCATCTGTCTCTGATCTTCATCCTCCCAGTCACTCAGTCCACTCTGCCACTAGGCCAGAAGACCCAGCTGCTCCTGTGCCTCATTGGTTTGACTCATGTGTTCTACTGCTTCTGGTCTTGGAGTGGATGGCTTCTCTGCTGCCTCCACCGCTTAAGGCAGGGATCTCAAACAGGCTCAGCTGGGGGCTCTTCTGTGATGGTTCAGGCAATTCTCTCTCTTTCTGCTTCAGAGATGGCTCTCTTATATACAAGGAATAACAAAACTGACCTTACATTTTATTTGCATGGCCCCACCCAATCATTTGGACCCGGATTTCGACACAAAATGTCGAGAAAATTTTGCATTGGATCGGAGCTCAAACAAAACATCAGAATCCGACTCAGCGCTCTTGATTTTTGTAAACAAAAGCAGTTCTTGTTTCGATCACTTGGCGTTAGTTGGCATTAGTATGCATTGTTTAAATCTTTTTCAGCTGTGATCCAAGTAGTTTGCTATAAATTTCTTAGTTTTTGTGGCTTTTTGTACTGTTTTTAGATAAAAAACACGGGTCCCAAGAAAGAGTTTTTTTGAAAAGAATAATCACGATAAGGAATTGCTTAACAGTGCTATTGATATTGTTGATGATAATTTACTAAACCCTTTTAGTAAACAGTTAAGGAAGCACCAACAGCAGACCACATTCGACAGATTGTTTGTTTGTTTGTTTTAGAGAAAGCCAGCCAGGTTCAAGTGAAAAAAGGCAAAGGAAGGAAAAGACTCCTGAGAAGCAGCTACCAGTTGATGTTATGGAAGGAGATTCCCCTTCCAAACAGTGACTCTCTCTCCATCCCTCCTCTCCACGTCCGTGTCCACAGATCCAGATCCTCATCATTCCCAAGGTAGGGGCCACACTGTAGTTGTTAAAAACCATTTTAATGTTGTGTTTCTTATTTAAATTATTTTATTTAACTGAACTTATTTCTGTGTAATGTTTTATATAAAAAGGCAAGGTTAGAGTAAAAACTTGGTGGTCAAGAACAAATTAATCCATTTTCAGTTATTTTTTGTGGGAAAAATTGATTCGGGACTCTACTGCATTGCATCTCCTTCTAGAACAGATTAGTGTTGAGGTTGGGGGGCTCTACCATATAGACAAATGGATAGAAGAGCCATTTGTAATAAACTTCACGTCACCACTAATGAAAATATTTTTCTGGGAAGAAAAACGAAAAGCACAACAACTCAAATTTACTTTTATTGGGTCAATTTCAACTCAGAACTGCCCTTTTGGGTTAGGTTTTGCAAAACTTTACATCTTTAGGGGAGCCTCCTCTTTCTCCTGTGGAGCAGCTGATGGGTTCAAACCACTGAGATTGGGGAGAATAGCTCAATATGTAGCCCACTACACCTCCAGGGGTCCTTGGAAATATTATTGGTAACTTCACATTAACGTCGTATATATGAGCTTTAAAAAGTGCTTTTGAGAGTGATTTTTATGCACAGAAAAGATTATCTATGGACTCCTTTGTACATATTAATATATTAAATTATATGTGTGTTATGAATGGTACATAAGCAGTTCTTTTATCTTTAGCTTGCAAATTTTATTATTCTACTTATGCACCTGGTACATTTTAATATCACTTTTACGGAGATTTATATAATGTTTGGTAAAGGAATACTCTTAAATATTTAAAACTGCGTTAGTAGACTTAATGTATTTGATTTCCCTATCAAATGCTACAGTTGCAGAGGTTAATAAAGAAAATCTTGCCCGATTCTTAAGTAACTTCTAAATTTAATAAACTGAGCATCAGGGTGGGTTACATGACATGCTGCAGCACTGTACAATGAACCCTTGTTTATCACGGTTAATCGGTTCTAGACCCTACCGTGATAAATGAAATTCCGCGAAGTAGGATTCCTTATTTGTAAATCAAATATTTTCGTAGTTAGAGCATAGAGGACATGAAAAAACACCCTTTAGTCGTATTACCCAATTTATTAAACGAAAAAGGGAAAATACAGTAAAACATTTTGGACGTTACAATTATCATTTATTATTTATTATATTATTTATGGCATCAAGCGTGTACAGTATGAGCCAATCAGTGGCAGTAATGACAGCGCATGCGCTGTTACGCAAAAACCGCGATAGAGTGAAGCCGCGGAAGTCGAAGCGCGAAGTGGCGAGGGTTCACTGTATATCACAATAGATTGCAATCACTTAAGATAGTTTGTAGCCTCTCTGAGTGATGCTATTGTTGCTTTTAGGTCCTGCTTAGTTGATTCCAGCTCACAGTGACCCGAGAAATAACTTCGTCCTGCACGCTCCTTGAATTTATTTTTATACTTGAGCCCATTGTTGCAGCCACTGTACTGCAGCCAATCCATCGCCTTGGTGGTCTTCCTCTTTTTCACTGACCTTGTACTTTACTAATAAGCATGGTGTCATTTTCCAGGGAGTAGCCTCTCCTAATAACATGTCCACAGCCCACGAACAGTTCACCATCTTCGTGTCTGAGGAGCATTCTGGATATTACCTTTTCCAAGACAGATTTGTTCATTCTCTGGAGGTTCACAGTACTTTCAATGTTCTTCACCAATGCTGCCATACAAATGAACCAATGCTCATTCAGGCCTCTTTATTCATTGTGCAACGTTTACATGAATAGGAGGTGATTGAAAATACCATGGCTTGGGTCAGTGTGCTAGTTTACATAATCAGGTGTCAATTTGGGACTTGAGAGGATTAAGAGTAAAGGGGTGGAGTCTAGTCTGTCAGTTGGGTCATAGCCAATGAGGCTTCTGTGTGGGCATGGCTTTCTTCTGAAAATTCTGGGAACTCCAGCATTTCCCCTTGGGAGGCGAGAGACACACTCTGTCTCCACTCACTCCCTGACAGATGCTCTACTGACAAGACACATGGCGTTATGCCCTGGGAGCTGGAGAAGTCACATGGACCTACTCTGATGCAACCAGACCTCTGGAGCCAGAGAAGCTACATAGGGATCCCTGCAGCACTGAGCTATTTACAACACTACTGTATCCACAAGACTTCACACCACTGGCCTGTGATCGTCCTGCATTTGGCATCATTGCATGTGTTTTGTGAATCTGAAGAGGACTTTATAGATTGGTATTGGACATATGGGCTAATATCAGACTCATGGACTTGATCTGGACTGGGCTGGGATGTTTTCTCAATATTCAGTTGCTCTTATATATAAAGTTCTTTCTTATACACATGTGAGTGTCTATGAATTTGTTTCTCTAGTCTACCCAGAATAACACAGCCAGGCACATCTTAGTATTAAAGGTGATATCCTTGCTTTTCAGCATTTTAAAGAGGTCTTATGAAGCATATTTGCCCAACACACATAGGTTATTTCTTCATTGCTGCTTCCATGAGCGTTGACATTGGATCCAAGCAAAATGAAATCCTTGATAAGTGTAATCTTTTCTCTGTTTACCATGATGTTGGTTTTTTTTTTTTTTTTGGTCTAGGAGGGATGCTTGTTTCCTTTCCATTGAGTTGGAATACATACTAAGGGCTGCAGCCCCTGATCTCCATCAGCAATTGCTTCAAGTTCTCTTGGATTTCAGCAAGCAAAGGTGTGTCATCTGCATTTTGAAGGTTGTTAATAAGTCTTCCTCTACTCCTGATGCAATTTTCTTTTTTATATGTTAGTCCAGTTGGTTTGGATGACTTGTTTAGCATACAATTGAATAAACATGGTGAAAGGATACCATCTTGACACACAACTCTCTTGATTTGAATCATGTAGTAGCCCCTAGTTTGTTTGAATGACTGCCTCTGTGTCCATGTACAGGTTCTACACGAACACAGTGAAATGGTCTGGAATTCTAATTCTGCTCAATGTAATCCATAGTTTGTTATGATCCACACAGTCGAATGCCTTGGCATAGTCAATAAAATACAGCTAAACTTCTTTCTGGTAGTCTCTGCTTTCAGCCAAGTTTCTTCTGACATCAGCAATAATATCCCTTCTCCTACACTCTCTTCTGAATCTGGCCCGGACCTCTGGATGATCCCTGTCAATGTACTGTTGCAACTGTTGTTGGATAATCTTTAGTAAAATTCTGTTTGCACATGATATTGTTCTATGGCTTAAGCATTCTGTTGGGTCACATATCTTTGGGATGGACACAGATAACGATCTCTTTCAGTGGGTTGACCAGGTAGTTGTCTTCTAAATTGTTTAGCATAGATTAGCAAGTGGTTCTAGCACTACATTGGTATTTTGAAATATTTTCATTGGTATTGTGTCCATTCCTGTAAGCATGTTTTTTTGTTTTTTTTTTACAAATGCCTTCAGGTAGCTTGTACTTTTTCCTTCAGTACCATAAGTTCTCAATTTTTTGCTACATCTTGAAATGGTTGAATGTTGACCAGTTATTTTTGGTACAATGATTCTGTGTATTCCTTTCATTTTCTTTAGGTATTTATTACATGGTTCAGTATTCTGCTCACAGAGTCCTTCAGTATTAGTACTCAAGACTTGAATACCTTTTCCTGTTCTTTTAGTTTGAGATATGCTGAGCATGCTCTTCCTTTTTAGTTTTCTGGCTCCAGGTCTGTATTAGTCTGGATACTTTAGAGAAACAAATCCACAGAAACTCATGTATAAGAGAGAGTTTTATATAAAGGTTAAGTGCATGTCAAGAAAATATCCCAACCCAGTGCTGCCCAAGCCCACAAGTCCAACATTAACCCATATGTCTGACACCAATTCACAAAGTCTTCCTCCATCTCACAAAACAGATGCAATGATGCTGATTGCAGGAGGAAAGCCAAGTCGGTGAACTTGTAAGCATCTCAGCGCTGGCAGGGGTCTCCACATGGCTGCTCCAGCACCCAAGGCTGCATCAAGGGCAGGTCCATGTGGCTTCTTCTTGGGGATGTCTTGCAGGAAGTGAGCCTGGCCAGCTGAAGCAGGGAACTGGCTAAGGCAGCTACACCCTGGTCCGACCATCACAAAGCAAGAGACCTGAGAACTAGAAAGACGAGGTTCACCGAGCCATTTATCCTTCTACCCTTCAATTAACCCCACATGTGTTTATTGGCCAGGTTGGCACAATAAACTAACTACCTCAAGGTCTTTGCACATTTCATTGTTATATTTTGTCTTTTTCAAGCTGCTCTTTATAATTTCCTGTTCAGCTCTTTGAATTCATCATATCTTCCATTTGCTTTAGCTACTCCATGTTCAAGATCAAATTTCAGTCTTTTTTGACATTCACTTTGATCTTTTCTTTCTTTGTTGTCTTTTTAAATGACCTTTTGCTTTCTTCACGTGTGATGTTCTTGATGTCATCTTTGCTGTGCAGGCATACTGTCGTTAGTGTTCAGTGTGTCGTATCTGTTCTTGATATGTTCTTAAAACTCAAAAAAGGGATATACTCAAGGTCATATTTGCACTGGTGGACTTGTATCTTTAGTGGTATAAATAGTGAATGCACTCAGCCATTAAACAAACGATTGGAAGTTGGAGTCTTCCCACAGGCACCGTGGAAGCAAGGCTTGATAATCTACTTTAGAAAAATCAGTCATTGAATCCTGTGGAGCACAGTTCAACGTGTGCACGCATCTGGGAACAGATTGGATAATTACTGGTTGGTTTGCTTTCAGTTTCCATGATAGATTTTACATGTACAAGTCCTTGAATAAGCCAAATTCTCTCCCACATTACAAATGCTTAAAATATCAAGTAGGCTTAACTTTCTTAATTGGGAAATATTAATTGTAAGGGTATGGTTCTCTTAGCCATTTCTCTACTTAAGTGGAAACATCTCCACTGATAGCAGGTGCTTCTTCTCTGTGGACAGGATCGTATCTCACATAGGTTTTTTCTCACTAGTCCAGGCTGCACTTTGCTGAGTGTATTCTTCATGAGGACTCTGAGACAGACCGATCTTATATAGAAGCCAAGTCAATGCTGCCCAAATCATGGTGTCCTGAGTTATGCAATGAACTGCCAATTTCAAGGTCTGGTGTTCAAACCCATTAGTAACTCCATGGGGGGAAGATGAGGGTCTGTTCCTATAATGATTTACAGTCTTAGAAATCCAAAGGAGCAGTTCTACTCTGTCCTATATAATTGCTATGAGTCAGAATTTACCAAATGGCAGTTGATTTTCTTTGTTTAAACTGTAGATTCAAGCTGCGTATTTTCTGGTTCTTACATCCACTTATTCAAGTCTGTAACCATACCTGTTTCCACTATTAGATTGAACTTTGCATTTTTTTACTCTTTAGATATTTAAAGCCTCACTGTCTACTGAATCTAAAAACTATTGTACGGAAGGGGTTTCTGTATTATTTAAACAAATATTCTCCCAGTCTGTTAGGACTATATACCACCCAATAGTATAATATCATGTCTATTAATTATATTATTCTATGCTTGGCTCTAATAAACCTATACTTTGAAGGTAATTAGGATGACTCTCAACAACCAATTTCCTTTACTGTGTTTGATGGTTATCACTCTCAGGCAGGTAGTTGCTTCCTTACCCTTTAGGTCTCAGGCTGAAGGTCCCAGACTCCCAGAGAGAGCTCGGATGATACAGCAGTTTTGTGCTCTGTTGATGACTGAAAAGGTGTGTGTCTGAACATACTAGACTTTATGAGATGGGAGAAAGCTGTGGTAGTTGGCTTCTGTAAGGATTTAAAGCTTTGGAAAGCCAATGGGACCGTTTTACTCTGTTCTGTCGGAGCTCCGGGGCCTCATGGGTTCCAGGTGGGCTGCCAACTGCAAAGTCAATGATTTGAAACCAGTGGCCACTCAGTGGAAAAAAGAAGAAGATTTCTACTTGTTTTAGTCTGGGTAGCCTAGAGAAAAAAATTCATAGACACTCATGTATATAGGAAAGAGCTTTCTATAAAAAGCAATTGTACACTAAGAAAACATCCCAGCCCTGTCCAGATGAAGTCCATAAATCCGATATTAGCCTATATGTCCTTTACCAGTCTGTAAATTCCTCTTGAGACTCACACAACACATGCAATGACACTGAGTGCAGGATTATCACAGGCCAGTGGGTGGACAATCTTGTGGCTCCAGTGGCTGTGGAAGTATCTTAGCCCTGGCGTAGGTCTCCATGTGGCTCCTCCAGTTCCAAGGTTCTGGCTTCCATCAGCATAGCTCTATGTGGCTTGTCAACAGGTATGTCTTGCAGGGAGTGACTGTGTGTTCTGCCTCCAGTGAGGCATTTATCTCCAAATGAGGTGATCAAGCTGTGACCTTATTGACAGGCTCCACTTCACCCCTTCTCTCTTAATAGTCTCAAATTGTCCCAATCCCAATTACGTGGACAGCTGTCCCTTCCCCCAGAAGAATTTACTTCAGAGGACAGCACTGAAGCTACAGCCCAGGGAGAGGGACATGTCTCATCAGAACACATAGGAGCAAATGAAGGGGGAGGAAGAGAGAGTGGAGCACATCCTGGCTCACCAAGCCTTGAGGACGATATCCCTGCTCAGAGCAGCCAATGCACAGAGAGGACCATATGGCCAGCCCCACTACTAGATACGACATCCCTCACTGACCAATAGCTCTATAAGGGACAACACTGGAGACACAGTGTGGGGTTTGTGCCTGATCTGACCCTGCCATACTGAGGCAAAACACTAAAAGCATGCAACAGAACAGCAAGGCAAACAGACCAAGGACATCACAAGGGAATACCAAAAATAGACTTTGGGGCCAGTGGGTGGCACTCCATCAGACATGACTGGAAAACATTCCTAAAGGCCAACAAACAGACCTTGAACTATTTACAGGCTTTTCTCTTTTCCTGTCATTGTTTTTTATTGTTGTTGTCTTGTTTTCTTTTGTTGCTTTGTTTTGCTCTGTCTTGTTTTTGTGCATATTATTATATCTGCAGGTCTATCTAGATAAGATAGGTGGGATAAACAATCTGGAGGAAAAAACAACAGGACTCATGGTTCCGGAGGGGACATGAGAGAGGAGGAGAAAGGGAAAGGAAGTGGGTGTTAACAAACACAGGGACAAGGGAACAACAAGTGATGCAAAATCGGTGGTGAGAAGGGTGTAGGAGGCTTGGTAGGGCTTGATCAAGGGCAATGTAACTGAGAGGAATTACTGAAACCCAAATGAAGGCTGAGCATGATAGTGGGACAAGGGGAAAGTAAAAGGAAATAGAGGAAAGAACTAGGAGGCAAAGGGCATTTATAGTGGTCTAAATACAGGCATGTATATATGTAAATATATTTATATATGATGATAGGGAAATAGATCTATGTGCATATATTTATAGGTTTAGTATTAAGGTAGCAGATATACAATGGGCCTCTACTCAAGTACTCCCTCAATACAAGAATACCTCTTTCCATTAAACTGGCATTCTTTGACAGTCACCTTCCCGACACGATTGGTGAGGACAAAAAGGGTGCATAAACAAATGTGGTGAAGAAAGATGATGGTGCCCGGCTATCAAAAGATATAGCATTTGGAGTCTTAAAGGCTTGAAGGTAAACAAGCAGCCATCTAGCTGAGAAGTAACAAAACCCCCATGGAAGAAGCACACCAGCCTGTGTGATCACCAGGTGTTGATGGGATCAGGTATCAGGCATCAAAGAACAAAACATCATATCATTGTGAATGAGGGGGAGTGGGAAGTGGGGACCCAAAGCCAATCTATAGGCAACTGGACATCCCCTTACATTAGGGTTGCGGGGAGGAGACGAGCCAGTCAGGGTGCAGTGTAGCAACAATGAAACAGACAAGTTTCCTCTAGTTCTTAAATGCTTCCTCCCCCCACCCCACTATCATGATCCCAATTCTACCTTACAAATCTGGCTAGACCAGAGGATGTACACTGGTACAGATAAGAACCAGAAACACAGGGAATCCAGGGAAGATGAACTCCTGAGGACCAGTGGTGAGAGTGGCAATACCGGAAGGGAGAGAAATGGGGAACCGATCACAAGAATCTGCATATAACCCCCTCCCTGGGGGATGGACAACAGAAAAGCGGGTAAAGGGAGACATCAGATAGTGTAAGACATGACAAAATAATAATAATTTATAAATTATCAAGAGTTCATGGGTGGCAGGGAGGGAGTGGAAAATGAGGAGCTGATACCAAGGGCTCAAGTAGAAAGCAAATGTTTTGAGGATGATGATGGCAACAAATGTACAAATGTGCTTGGCATAGTGGCTGTAAGTATGGATTGTGATAAGCATTGTACGAGCCCCCAATACAATGATTTTTAAAAAATAGTCTCAAATTGACACCAGATTATGCAACTTCCACACTACTCCTGTAAAGAGTTACAGCCTCGGAAATCCACTGGGTCAGGTCTATGTGCCCTATCCCGTAGGGTCAGTCTGAGTTGGAATGGACTGGATGGTATAGGCTTTCCTCTCTTTCTACAGAATGCCTAGGGACCGATATGAGGGCAATAGTGGGCCGTCCTCATAGAATCCCTACTCGTTCTTTTCTTTTCTTTTTTTTTTTTAACATTTTATTAGGGGCTCATACAACTGTTATCCCAATCCATAAACACATCAATGTGTAAAGCGCATTTGTACATTGTTTCTCGCCCTACTCGTTCTTTTCAAAGGAGAGCTCCTTTGTTACTTTTGGCCACTGTTCTTTTTTTAAATTTAATTTAATTTTATTTTTTTAACATTTTATTAGGGGCTCATACAACTGTTATCCCAATCCATACACACATCAATTGTGTAAAGCGCATTTGTACATCGTTTCTCAAAACATTTTCTCTCCATTGAAACCCCCGACATTAGGTCCTCATTTTTCCCCTCCCTCCCCGCTCCCCCTTCCCACATGAGCCCCTGATAGTTTATAAATGGGTATTTTGTCATATCTTGCCCTGTCTGACATCTCCCTTCATCCACTTTTCGGTTGTCTGTCCCCCAGGGAGGAGGTCACACACAGTTCCATGTAATCGGTTCCCTCCTTCCTACCCATTCTCCCTTTACCCTCCCTGTTTCGCCACTCACACCACTGGTCCTATAGGGCTCATCCTTCCTGGATTCCCTGTATTTCCAGTTCCCATCTATACCAGTGTACCTCTGGTCTAGCCAGTCTTGCGAGATAGAATTCGAGTCATGGTAGTGGGAGTGGGGAGGAAACATTTAGGAACTAGAGGAAAGTTGTATTTCTCATCATTGTTACATCGCACCCTGACTGGCTCATCTCCTCCCCGAGACCCCTCTGCAAGGGGATCTCCAGTGTTGGCACTGTTCTTTAAGCATGTCTTTTCACCTTACATGCAGTAATGTGAGAGCATTCTATTTACTAGCTTACTTCCTACTTATTTGCTTCTTTTACTCCAGTGTAAATTTCACGAGCATCATGGTTAGTATTTCTTTTTCAAGATATTTTTTCAGAACTGTGGTGTTAAGATAAATGTATATATAACAAGATTTGACATTTTTGACACATTTGACAAAATTTAACCACTTTTAAAAATGTATATTACAAACAGTGACTTTCATTACATTTACCACGTTGTGCAACTATCCCCGTTAGTTCCCTCTTCTGTTTCATCACCCATCTCACCTTTTCCTCAACTCCTGAAAACTTCACATCCACAAATACAAACACCGAAATGGTCTCTATACATACATTTGTCCATTCTAGATATAAATGGGATTACGTATATGGTGTTTGTTCTTTTATGCTTGACTCAGATCACTTAGCACAAAGTTGTCAAGGTTCACCCACGTGGTAGCAAGTATGAGAACTCCATTTCTCTTTATAGTTTAGTAACACCCCATAGAATAGACATTTCACATATTGTTGATCTACTCCTCTGGTGATGGACCTTGGGTTGTTCCCACTGATTGGTTGGCTACGGTGCATAATGTTGCAATGAATATTGATATGAAATTCTCCGAGTCCCTGCCTTTAAGTCTTTTGGGTGTACACCCGGGAGTTCAAACCCACCAGTTGTTCCTTGGGAGAAAAAAGACCTGCTCCCGTGAAGATTTACAGCCCAGGAAACGCTATGGGGCCATTCTGCTTGGTCCCACATGGCCACAATTAGTTGCAATTGACTTGATGATAGACAATAGTAACATGGTAATTTGAGTGTTTAATTCTTTGAGGAACCTCAATTTGCTTTATACATTTGCTGCACTATCTTACATTCCCACTAGCAATAGGAGATGGTTCTGATATTTAAATTAAAATTTTCTTATTGAAAACTAAAATCAGATCAGTGGGTGCCCACCTTCCTGATATGATCACTGAAAGAAAAGGTGTATATAAGCAAAGGTGGTGAAGAAAGCTGATGGTGTCTGGCTATCAAAAGATATAGCATTTGGGGTCTTAAAGGCTGGAAGATAAACAAGCGGCCAACTAGCTCAGAAGCAACAAAGCCCACACGGAAGAAGCTCACCAGTATGTGTGACCACAAGCTGTCGAAGGGTTCGGGTGTCAGGCATCAAGGAACAAGAAATCATGTCATTGTAAAGGTGGGTGAGTGCAGAGTGGAGACTCAGAGTCCATCGGTTGGCAACAGAACACCCCCCTGCTGAGGGGTTTTGGGGAGGAGATGAGCTAATCAGGGTGTAGGGTAGCAACGATGAAACATATAACTTTCCTCTAGTTCTTTAATGCTTCCTCCTCCCCAATATCATGATCCCAATTCTGCCTTGCAAATCTGGCTAGACCAGAGGATGTACATTGGTACAGATAGCAATTTGAAACCCAGGGAACCCAGGATAGATGGCTTCTTCAGGACCAGCGGTAAGAGGGGCGAGGCCTGGAGGGTGAAGGGAATGTGGGGTAGAAAGGGGGAACCAATTACAAGAATCTAAGTATAGCCTCCTCCCTGGGGGATGGACAGCAGAGGAGAGGGCGGAGGGAGACGTCGGCCAGGGTAACTTATGACAACTCTATAATAATTTATGAATTATAAAGGGTTCATGAGGGAGGGGGGAGGGGGGAGGGAAGGGGAAAACGAGCAAACGATATTGAGGGCTAAAGTAGAGGGCAAATGTTTTGAGGTTGATGAGGGCAACAGGTGTACATAGGTGCTTGACTCAATGGATGTATGTATGGACTGTGATAAGAAATGTACGAGTCCTCAATACAATAATTGGAAAAAAAAGAAAATTCTACAATAAGTTCCTGGGTACCTTCAATCAGTACCCAATGACAATATTTTTGCTACATATAGTGCATTATCTAGGAGTCCCCGGTGGCTCATGGTTGTGCTGTAAACTGCTAAGTCAGCGGTTCAAAATCACCACCCACTTAGCAAGAGAAAGACAGGGCTTTCTACTTCCATAAAGACTTACAGTCTTGGAAACACCCGAGGCTGTACTGCTCTGTCCTGTAGGGTGGCTCTGGGTCAACATGGAATGGATGGTAGTGGGTTTTTGTAGAGTACATTATTGAAGGAGCTCTGTCGGTGTGGGGGTTGTGATTTGGTCTGCTAACTTCAATGTCAGCAGTTTGAAATCACCATCCGTCTGTGGGAGAAATGAGAGGCTTTCTACTCCTATAGTTACCTGGGGTGTGAGCATGTGTGGGTATAGCCCTGTCTTTGGTCTCAGCAACCCACATGACTGATCACTCCAGAACCAGCTCCTCGTAGACCAGGGGAACAGAACAGGGGGGACTCTGGCCCTCCCCCCTCCCCATTCCCTCCTTGCCAGCCCCTTTGCCATGGCTTGGATCTCGGGGAGTGGTGGGGACAGTCTGAAGGAGGGGGAGCAAAAGTGTGTGTCTGGGTCTGGTTACTGTCCTCCCCGGGGTGACTGTTCTAGAGTGGCCTCAGGATAGGTGGTGGCCACACCATCTCTGCACCCCAGTAAAGGTGACCCCTGCCGTCTTGGCTGTGGAGAGGGTGGTGCTGTGTGATGCTCAGGCATCTCCCCATCCCAAAGGCAGCCTGATGGGAGCAGGGTGTGTGTGTGTCCTGGTTCTGCCCTCCCGCAGGGAGGGGAGCCATGCTAAGATGCCAACCTCAGGGACTTGGGTTGGGTTCTCTTTTGATCCTGAGAGCTGTTCTGAGAGCAGAGGACAACATGGGGCATTGTCAATAAACCAATTCTGAGTTTCAAAAAAAAAAAAAGAGTTACCTGTTTTGGAAACCTACAGGTTTTCTGTGAATCAGAGTCATCTCAATTACAGTGAGTTTGGTTTGGGTTTGAGCACATTATCAACACCAGGAAACGGACACTTGGACAATATTGTTGTCTACACTACACCTTATTGGGATTACTAGTTACTAAATGCGCGCTTGTGTGTGTGTGTGTGTGTGTGTGTGGCTCTATGACATTTTCTCCTATGCGTTCATCAATCTAGTCACCACAGTCAGGAGGAAGAACTGTCCTATCACCACAATGATACTCCATCTGATTGTTCCTTGTAAATATTTGGTGAATTTATCAAAGTGTGTACTATTGTTGTTCGGTGTCTTCAAGCTGATTTGGATTTAGAGCAATCCACATGGGTCAGAGTAGAAGCCACCACCCCCTCCCGCCTCCCCTAGGATTTCCTAGGTTGAAATCTTCACCAGAGTAGATCACCAGGTCTTGTCTCCTGTTCAGGGGCTGGTGGATTCAAAATACTGACCTTT
This sequence comes from Echinops telfairi, assembly GCF_000313985.2. Lineage (NCBI taxonomy): Eukaryota > Metazoa > Chordata > Mammalia > Afrosoricida > Tenrecidae > Echinops > Echinops telfairi. Next base: position 10,107,036 of record NW_022103908.1, on the reverse strand, counting down.
CTGGCTTGGAGCGCTTAACCATTGAGCTTCTAGTGCTTCTGGCTAAATATTACCAGGGGGATTTGTCCGTTTTGTGTAGGTATAGAAATATCACTCTGCTTAGTGCACTTCTATTACTAAGAAGATGTTTGAGGCAAATAATGCCATTCAACTCCATCTCCCAATGACTGATTTGCAAACACACAGGAAGTCTTCCACACCCCACTCTTAGACAAATGCTACCTCATTAAGGAAGCCTTAGGGTGAAGGATGGGCCAGTGTGAAAAAGTTAGCAGTCTTGTGAAGTGGCCCAAATAGATACCAGATAGATGGATTCACATTGCAGATGAAGTATGTAAAATGTCATTTTGACTTACCCTGGAATCCGAGCCCGAACCCAAAGGCAGCCTGACCAGGGTGCCCTGCTCCACTATGGCTGGCCTCCTGGTTCCAATTACTAATCCAGCCCCAGAGTAAATAGAAACATGACCCTCTATTAACTTGTTCTAGAATGACTACAATAAAATTCCCCCTAATGGTACTAGGGGGAAATTGACGACTCCCTGAAAGATATTTGCAGATGGCTGGAGTTTCTTGACCTTAATCTATCTTCTTGGAAGCATTTAAAGAACTAAAGAAAGCACTGCCCTCTCCATAGACCTTGTGGCAGCAGGTGGGAAAATAATTACACTGCATACCAAACCTTACCTTTGTCCAGGATCACTACATGACAAATGCTAAAGTAAATATGCTATAAGTGTACCATAATGTTCATTCACCTTGTTTCTGATAAGAAAGGTTTGCGATTAAAAAAAATGTCTATCTCTCTGGAAAGCCTTTGTTTCACAAGTTTGTTTTAGCAGGTTGCCTCTGAGTCACCGTGTGGGTAACTGAATCACTTCAGGACCCAGCTTTATGTCGCTAGTGGAGGTGGAGCAGTTAGTGTGTTTTGTGCTGGAAAACCACACGTCGGACTCATTCCTGTAAATGATTCATTTCCATGGATCTGTTCCTTTAATTCCTTTGATATTTACTTAAGGAAGTTCTTTCTTTGCTTGCCCTGTCATCATTGCCCCTTCTCAGGGCCTCTGTAAAGTGTGCTCAAGTCATCAGTGGGTTAGCCCCTTCGCAGACCATTCATGTCTTGGAGGATTGTACATCCTTGAAGGGAAGCCCCCCCCCCCCCCCCACCATCCTAAGGCTTTTTCTTGATGTTCTCTTTTGGAATATAATCTGTGACTTGGGAAAGTTTCATTTCTACCTCAGTGAGCCCCACAAACCTCCCAGAATAATGATGAGCGTTGCAACAAGCAGCACCCTGACCACTTTAATATGGACTACCGAGGTCTTCTAGGGTGCCCTGGCGGCATAGGGGTTATGCGTTGGGCTGATAACCACAAGGGCAGCACTTCCAAACCGTAGCTCCACAGGGGAAAGAGGAGGCGGTCTAGTCCCATAAGGAGTTACCGTCTCGGAAACCTACAGGGGCAGTTCTGCCCTATTGGGTGGCGGTGAGTTGGGACAGGCTGGATGGCAGTGCGTTTGGCTTTGGTTTTGTCACTGATGTGGGCTTCTCCTTCTGAGCGGCTGCCGAGTGGATCCCCGCTCCTGGAGGTGCCACGAGTAGAGAGCAGAAGGGCCCCGTCCGCCAGGTTTCCTTGGCTGTACTCTATGGAAGCAGGTGGCCAGGCCTTTCTCCCGTGGAACTGCTGGGTAGGTTCAAATGACCCACTTCTCAGCTCCCAGCTGTGTGCTTAACCGTTTTTGTTTCCAATCCTCCTTTTCTTGACTGTAAGTCTACTTGCAAGGAAAATATCTTTCAGAAACCATTGCCAGTCTCACTGATTTGAAAATCTAATCCCAGTGATAACAAAGGGATGGCTATGCCAGCTCAGCTTCAAAGAAGTTTGGTGCTCACTGTTCCAATCCTATTGCCAGCCATCAGGCATGCTGGAAGTGGCCACTGGATGTATGACTTGTGACAGAAAGTCCTTTAGCTCGGAGGCCAGAGCTGCACAGTCTTCTCACCCTACTGGGTATCAGGGATTCCGAGACGGTAAAGTAATTTGTGTGTGTGTGTGTGTGTGTGTTTCATTCTGTTGCATATGGGGTTGTGATGAGGCAGTACTGACTCAGTGAAACATGACAATAACAGCCAGCAGCACCTTCCCCACCACCACCCAAGCACCCACCATCCAACC
>NW_022103908.1:10096209-10103538 GCF_000313985.2 Echinops telfairi | reverse complement strand
TGTGGAAGAATTCAGCCCAGGAAGTGGAAGCTGGAGAGAGGATGGACCATTTGATAACCCGCATCTCTTCCTGGATAGCAGCAGGAAAGTGTTGAGTCCCTTTCCACCGCCTTTCCGCTTCCTGTCAACAGAAAGAAACAGGCTGTCCTTTTGTACAACACAGCCCAAGAAGCATTCAGGTTGTTTGTCTCAAACTCATTTACAGGGAAAGGTTTGGATTTTTGCTTAATATGGAGAGGAAAGCCTAAGCCCAAGGCCATTAGACCAAAAGAGCAAAACCAAAACACACTGCCTTCCAAAGCTTCCAGACTTTTCCAGGCACTGGCTTCCATTTGTATCCAGTGCTCCTGCTGTAAAACCCCACCTTGGAAGCCCTGGATGTAACCTTGGAGTTGGCCCAGAGAACTGAAGGGAACCATAGCATTTGAGATTTGCTTAGCAAAGGGGAAACCCTGGTAAGTCTTCCAGGGAACTTCCAGAGTCTTGGCTGGGTGTTGCCTGGCTCGGTCACTTGAGTGTGCTTTCTAGGCTCCTGAATTTCACTTGACCCTTATCAGTAGGGATATTTGCCCCCATGCTGCTTTCTGCTTTCCCACTTGCCTCCAAGGAGAACGGCATTGTTCGTAGAGCAGGCAGATCATGGAAAACATAGGATGTACAGGAACATACCCTTTCAGCTGGCGCAATCCTTTCAGCGGGACTCCTTTCAATGAGCTCCATTGTGCTCAGTCTTTATTCGAACACGATAAAAATAGAGCACTTAGAGTCCTATGTCTATAGACTCAGAGTGAAATGGAGAGTTGAGGCAATTGTCCAGATAATCCAAGGAAAAACCAACTCGGAACAAAATAAAACCAACCACTGTTGAAAGAGAGAGCGAGGGCAAGAGAAAGGGGCAACCAGCAGCGTCAGGAGCCTAGGTTATCCAGTCTGCGGATGTGTTTCCTTTCTCTGGACAGACTGAGCCTACAGGCTGTGGACGTCTCTTTCTTCTATATTGCCTTGAGGACTACTTTTGAAAAAATGGCTTCATTTTGAAGCCTCTCTCTCTGTCCTATTTCCCAGTCAGCAAAGTCGATTCCCCAAGAGATTTTGACATGCTTTTATATAAATTAGCAGTATAAAGAATAGATCGTTCTGGAGTTTGTGGGGGGACTTTTTTTTTTTTTAAACTCTTGGCTCTGTGAATTCCCCTAAGTGGGGAACTAAGAGCTCGAGACAGTTTATCGACATACTCACATGTTTGAAACCTGTTGCTTTATGCTTGGCTAAGTGCCTGTCATGTGTGTTGGTTGCCAGCACAACAGCTTGTGCCATTTAGAAAAGCAAGAAACCTGGTTTCCTCAGAGAGAGCAGCTGGTAATATTCCATTGGGTGCTAGGGAGACAATACCTACCTTGGTGCTATTCTTTGAGCCAAGGGCCTCTGCACACTGGCTTCCTCGGTGGAACTGTGACTAGCTCGGAGGAGACTCACTGGCCCTGTTGTTCTAAGGATGCTGCCTCTCTCTCTGGGGCTTGGACTCCTTTGTTCGTGAGTTGGAGTTTTCCTGCTAATTGCTTCCCCAAGAGGGGTGGGTTTCCCCTTCCTGCTGCTGCTCCCCATCATCTGACATTTCATTCCCATTCCCTGAAGTTGGGTCCTTACATGCCTTTCTCTTTGCAGACCGTCCAAACAAGAAACCTGTTGCAATTGAGTTGACAGCCACTCATGAGCTCCCGTGTGAGACAGAGGAGACTCGTCTACAGGTTCTTCTTGGCCATCGTCTCTAGAAAAGCAGGTCACTGGGGCGTTTTTCCACAGTAACACCAGGTAGATTTGAACCACCAACCTTTAGGTCAGTAGACAAATGCAAACTGGTCGTGGTGCCCAGGGACTGCTCTCTTCTAATGGGGCCCTCTCCTTTCAGTCTCACCCTTTTCTATTCTGTCCCCAGAAAACGATGGAGCACCCTAATCAAAGTGCTGCCCAGTCGAGTCTTTGTACTTTCTCCTACAAGGAACCAAAGATTTTGCTCCGATGCCTCCTCCTGACCTTTTCTCAATTTGCTTGTGACGAGGCCTTAACCTCACATGAACAGTTACTTCCATTAATTCCAGCCCATTCTCTTTCTGCATGAGATGCGCTTTGGGCTCTACTGCACCAGCCAACTCCCAAGGCTGGCTTGGACTGCCTACTTCATCCCCCGGAAGCCGTTTCTGGTCAGCTGGAAGGAAGGGACCATCTTTGAACTGACATCGCAGAATCTGAGAGCTAGGAGGCAAGAGTTTGCCTAGGAACTTACCTGTTTGTCCTTTGCTTGAATATCTCCGAGATGGAGAACACACCAGGTACGTCATTGCAGATTTGGACAGCTTTAATCGTTAAGGATATCGCCCTTTCTTTTGCTTTTTCAGATAACATCTGCCTCCCTGAGCCTTCCCTTGCTTCTCTTTGGTCTGTCCTTAGGAACAATATAAAAGAAATAGCCTCCTCCTTCTGTATCAAAGCCCCTCAAATATTTGAGGAATGCTATCTTATCTATCATTTATCATTCTCCAACTTGGTCATTTGATCTGGAAGTGCTGCAGGGTGTCAGCCGGGCCCTTAAAACGTAAATTCTAGAACAAACACAACTTTCCTGATCCATAGTACTCATTCCAGAGCTTGTGTGAGGTATTTCTATCATCCATTTAGCTTATTACATACTGCACCATTTGTAAGTCTTTTTTTGTTGTTGTTTATTTTTTGTGGTAAGGGCCAGGGAAGAGGAATAAGGGTTATTTGCTTTGTATCTGCATTTCCTTTTCTTAACAAGAAGATGAACTCCTAGATAGCAGGGGCACTGACCCACACATCTCTATCTTCTTTGTAAAAGCTCCTTCCTGCTCCCAATAAGCATTTACTAACTTGAGTTTTGAAAAATTAACCTCAAGTGATGGACATTGCTAAATGCTGTGCTCGCTTCTATCATTTGGGTTCTTGGCAGCATGGACCCTGGTGATTGTGTCTTCTTGGAAAGCCTGTCTTTGGTTCTCATAACAGTGCACTCTGCAGGCGTTCTACTTACTTAAGGAGACGTAAGGAGGAGGACATCGGGTTTGGAAAAGGAGAGGAAGATGCATTGAGCCTTCAGGAGATGGGTTGATACTGGGGTTGCAACAATGGGCTCAAGCATAGGAGCAGCCGAGAGGCTGGCGTAGGACGGGCAGTTTTCATTCTCTTGATAAGGTCGCTGTGGGTCAGCACTACAAGACTCGATGGCACCTGACAACAACTGCAACAGCAGCAACAAGAAGACCAGGAGGCTTTGTGGGTTACGTGTTGGGCAGCTAAAGCACAAGGCCAGCACAAGATGAGACTTTCTTCTCCTGTAAAGATAACAATCTTGGACAGACACAGGGAGAGTTCGACTCTGTCTATAGGGTGACTCTGTGTCAGAATTGACTCAAAAGTAAGGAGTTTTTGGTTTTTTTTTAACTGTCTCCACTCCTCAGTCTTCATTGCAAGTTCGCTTCAATGTTGGTCTTCCCCAGGGTCTTTTCTAAGGCATTTTTCCTTTGGTTTACCCCACTGCCTGGGCACACCATTCATGCCTTTAATACTGTCTACTTCAGCGGTTCTAAACCTGTGGGTTGCGACCCCTTTTGGGGGTCGAATGATCCTTTCACATCCGATTCATAACAGTAGCAAAATGACAGTTATGAAGCAGCAACGAAAATAATTTTATGGTTGGGAGGCGGTCACCACAACATGAGGAACTGTCTTAAAGGGTCGCAGCATTAGGAAGGTTGAGAACGACTGCTCTAGTTATAGATGGGAGGCCCAGACAGTTTATCTGTGTCCTCTACTCAGATGGATAAAAGCCACTCGACTAAGCACCTTGTTCACAAGGTTGACCTTATTCAATTCTTTTGGTTTTATTGCAAGCAGATTTGTCCTGTATTCTCCGGCATCCCATCATCCACCTGTGGGATGAAAACAGGACTCGGGGATTATCCTTTGGCCTTGACTATTTTTTTATGACCCACACTGTCCACACCCATCTATTACTAAAGCCTTTCAATTTTCCTTCCTCAAAATAAATCCTGAGTCTCATCTCTGCTCTTTATCTTCACTACCGCTTTCCTATTCTTCATGAACCACCCCCCCCATCCTGAAACAGATAATGTAATAATCTCTTTATCACCATGCCTCTGCCCCACCCAAATAGCAAATAAAGAGAAGGGACCCTTCTAGAATGCACATTTGTTCATGATCAACTTCCCTGCTTCAAAATCTGCACTAGTTCTTGTGGCCCTCCCTCTCACCTTACATTTTCCTAGATAGCCATTTATGATTGTCTCCAGCTTCTTGGAGGTTTCTTCTTTTACTTAGACTCCTGCTTCGATGTCTTCTGTTTGGAACACCTTTGAGCATCTTCACAATTACAAACCCTCCATAAGTCTTATGTAACCTTTAAGTTTCAGGTTTCAACTCCTTTTCTAGGAAAGGAGCCAATAGAAGAAGAAAGCCAACCAGAATTGAGTAATGCTTCATAAGTAACATGGAATGAACTGAAAGATGTGTTAGATTCTGCAAGAAGGGCATGAGGAAGAATAATGAGTCATGTTGACATTTTTTAAATTTGGGATAAGGCGTATTTATGGGGAACTTAGAAGGAAGAGTTTTGAGGCCTCTTGTACACCATATGTTCCCATCAGTGCACTTATTACATATTATATTGTAATCACCAGTTTATTGGATGTACCTACTTCTGAAACCAGACAAGATAAACTCTATGTAGCACAACAGTTTCAGCTACAACTGGTCCTGAGGGTGACACAAGGTCAGGCAGCATGTTGTTCCATCGTACCTGGCAATGACACGAGCTGATGGCCCACTGGATGGCAGCTAACAAGAACAACCTTATAGCAAGTTCTGGGAGGACAGGAATTGACCAGGTATCTATCGTGTTCTTGGCTATAACCTTTTACCATGTACAGGGCTTGGTATATTTTAAGTGTTCAATAGATAAGTGTTAAATGAGTACATGAAGTTAAAATCCTAGTGGCATCCCAGTGACACATTTAACTGCCAACCAAAAGGTTTGTGGTTTAAACCCATCCAGTGTCTCCATGGGAGAAATATCTGGCAGTCTACTTCCATAGGAGATTATGGGGAAGTTCTTGCTGCCGCAAAGGGAAATTGTATATTGAGAAAACATCCCAGCCCAGTCCAGATCAAGTCCATAAATATATTATCCCGTATGTCCGATACTAGTCCATATATCACTCTTTAGACTCATGTGTCTTTAGACACATCCAATTATGCTGATTGCAGGAAGATCACAGGCAGGTGGGTGAAAAGTCTTGTGGATCCAGTGGCAGTGGAAGCATCTCAACGTTGGCACGGGTGTCTCCTCTATCTCTATGAGTGTCTCAACAGCAGGAAAGGGGAGGCCAATGGTGTGTCCCACCTCCAGGAAGAAAGAGAGAACATTCCCAGAATTCTCCTGAGAGGGGCCATCATCATGTTACCTGATGGACAGGGCAGAAGCCACCACATTCACTCTTAATATTCTCAAGTTGACATGAAATTCTCTACCACAACATATAATAGCAATAACAAAAGCAACAGTACCACCACCACTAACATTTTAACATTACAGATTGTGATATTTTCAAAGATGTCATTTTAGAAAAAGGTTTAGTGAGAGAAGTATAAGATTGGTTAGGAGGAAAACCAGTCTCGTATCTTGCTACGTATAACTGGAGTTCCAAAACAGAATATCAAAACAAGATAAAAATGGAACATTAAATATACTGTGGCATTAGTTGAACATCTAGAAAAGGATAACTCATATATAGGCACAATAAGTGGACTTTTATCAATTGACCATCTGTTATGGACGAGGCTCTGTTAACACTGCAGGCTTGTTTTTTAATGAGGGAGATCTGCTGTAAAGTTGTTCATAAATCATGGACTCCATAGCTCATTATTTCTTTTAGAGTTAAGAGGTGTGAGTTGTTATCCTAAGTCCCTGTTTGCCCAGGAGAGGCCTGGCTTGTGCCTATTGTCCTTGCTGAGTTATTAATAACTCTCCCTTGCACTCAAAGGGTTTTGGTCTGGATGATATATTAAAAGACCACCCTATTCATGGAGAGGAGCCCTGGAGGAGTGGTTATTCGCCGTGGCTGCTAACCACAAGCTCAGTCGTTGGAGACCACCAGCTGCTCTGAGAGAGAAAGAGGAGTCTTTCAACTCCCTTAAAGAGTTGCAGTCTTGGAAACCCACAGGAGCAATTTTGCCCTGTCCTATAGGGTTGCTATGAATCAGATTTGGCTCGATGGCAGTGAGGCTGGTTTTGAGTTACTCATGGGAGATTCCACAAACAAACAAACAAACAAACCGAGAAATAATTCAAATGCAAAAAAAGAAGATTTCTTTGTATATTGGATTAGATAGTTCTCAAAGAGACAGGAGCCAGCATGGGGGGATTTAGGGCCCACGTGAGGAGTTTACTCAAGGATAGAACACTTGCAGAAACAAAGAGACAAACAAACCAAACACCTCAAAGTGACAGAAGAAATCTCAAAAAGGTGCCTGATTCTGATTGGAATTTAAGTTTGTGTTATCTTCAAAATGTTGCCATCTCTTCTCTATTTGGTTTGAAAATTTCACCCTAAGTGTGATCCCTTGAGTTTCTACAAATAAAGAAGTAGAGAGGGAGAGACTCTTGCTTTCTGAAAATCACTCTTAGAAAGCAGCTGGCTGGAGAAAGAGCCATTTGACCAAATCCCCCCTCTGTTCCCCACCACCCTTCGACTTGGAAAATCTCTTCTCATTTACTGATAAGCACCAATACTGGTTTGAAGAAGAAACCATTTATTTTCACCTTGGCAGGGACAGAGAAGATAAGAAAGTACACATCCCAAGGACCTCATAAAAAGCCATCAATAGCCGGCAGGCCCCCAATAGGAGTGTTGAAGGGGCAGACGAATCCTGCTTACTTGAGTTGTGGTTGTTAATTTCCCTTGAGTTGAGTTCGACTCCTGGCAATGTCTAGTATGTGGATTAGAACTGCTCCATAGGGTTTTCCAAGCCAGGACCTTTCAGTAGTGGATCACCAGACACATCTGCCAAAGGACCTCTGGGTGAGTTAGGACCGTTGGCCTTTCAGCTATTGCAGGGCCTTTCCTTTTGCACCATCTTTGCTAGCCTGGAAGATCTATCTGTGTGGCTGAATCAGGAGAGAGGCAGTCATGAACACCGAAGACCAAACGCCCTGCCATTGAGTCGATTCCAACTCAGCACTACCCTATGGGACAGGGTAGAGCTGCCCCTGTGGGTTTCCAGGACTGTAACTTT
>NW_022103908.1:10094174-10095629 GCF_000313985.2 Echinops telfairi | reverse complement strand
GGGGAGGAAGCGTTTAAGAACTAGAGGAAAGTTACATGTTTCATCGTTGCTACCCTGCACCCTGACTGTAACTCTTTATGGGAGTAGGCAGCCTCAGCTTTCTCCCTAGCCTTGAGAGGAAGACCAAAATAACATCAACTGTGAGGGAGGATTTTATTCAGGAGCATCCCGAAGGGGCTGCTTCTCTGGACAAACAATAGAGATGCACTACAAGGAAGGGAGGCAGTGCTTTCCAGAAGCAGGGGGCCCCAAAGGAATGTTGATCTCCTGTGGAGGGAGGAGGGGAGCCCTACCTGATGTGTTGAGTGTGAAATTCTGGGGCAAGAGAGAAGTGTCAAGTGCACGGCTGGAAGAATGAACTCAGCTGTCTCAGAAGTACAGCCAGAGGATAGCTCCTGATGAGCGAGGACGGCAAGACTTTGCCTCACAAACTGGAGAAGCACATCATGCTTGGTAAAGTAGACTGCCAGCGTAAAAGAGAAAGACCCTCAACGTGTGGCTACCAGTCTAAGGATGTCTATGACCAGGCAGTGTTACTCTGTGGTTCAAAGGGTTCCTATGCATGGGAATGAACTCGTGGACACCAAACTACAACACTTAAATCTTCATTTAAAATGAGTTTCCCATATTGTCATCTGTATATCCCGTTGTTCATTTAACTGGGGAGGTTTCTCAGTTTTCGCGATTAGAAGTAATGCTCGATCATGTGAGAGCATGTTCATCAAAAAGATTTCATTGTGGTTTTGGTGGAAGTTATGTAGCAAGTGAGTTAGTATGAGTATGTTGATTTTATTTTACCCTAAGTTATTCTTCCAGGGGTCGTACCCTAGTTCTCTCTGGACACTGCACTCTCACACGCTCTCGCCATGTATGTTAAGTGGGAGTGGAGCATGTGGCCTGACATGAATTGGAGTTTTCCCTGGGTCACAGTCGCTGGCTCAGTGGTGGTATGTGATCCAAACAGATGTGAACCAACTGATGCGATCATTTCTTGGTACTTCTGGAATACGCACCCATTTTCCTCCATGGGCTCAAAAGTAAAGGGAAGGGAAGAAGGGGGAGCGAAAAGGAAGAATCCAGGAAGGAAGAGGGAAGAGTGTTGCTACATTGTGGGAATGGCCATTGATGTCACCAAACAAAATGTCCATAAATTGTTGAATGAGAAATTAGTTTGCTCTGTAAACTTTCACTGAAACCACAGTAAAAAGTTAAAGCAAACCAACAAGAAGACCAGGAACAGAACCCAAACTAGCTCCCGAGGTCACCAGTTAGTGAGCGAACACATCGGCACACAAAAGAAAGGCTCTTACCTCTAAGTCCAGTTCTCCACTAAACCAAGCAGCCCCTCTACGTGAGAGCAGAAGGCCAACAGTTCTCTGAAGCAAAGGCAAGAAGTTAAGAAGGGACGGGGTCAGAAGGACACTGGTGATGGAACAACCAGACTGGAATTAAAGA
>NW_022103908.1:10088718-10091149 GCF_000313985.2 Echinops telfairi | reverse complement strand
TTCATGTCCTTCCATAATTTCCTCCCCACATGATTTTCAGCCAGCTCTGGCCGACCGAACATTAGCAGACACAATGTACCTAAAGCTTGATCAACATGTGCGTATTTGGATTTAAATTTCCACTTGTGAATTGTGAAGAAACCCACACAGTCACATAGAAAAGCCTTTGGAGGAGAAAGAGGAGCCCTGGTGGCACAGTGGATTATGTGTTGGGCTGCTAGCCACCAGGTCAGCCGTTCACACCCACCAGCCACTCTGTGGGAGAAAGATGGGGCTTTCTACTTCTGTAGCGTTGTAGTTTTGGAAATCCACAGGGACATAGGCCTCTGTGAGTCAGAATTGGTTCAAGTGCAGTGATTTGAATTTTATAAGGAGAAATAGGCCGTCAGTTGATAGCCCCAGCTGGGCTCCCAGCTCGCGCCGACTCCCTCTTGCCAGGCATGTGAATGGAGCCATTTTGAATGTTCCAGTCCCACCAGTGCCGCCAACTTGAAGCAGAAGCAGGAGCCACGCGGCCCAGAGGAAAGTGAGAAATGACATATCGATGTTGTTTTGAGCTACTGAATTTTGTGATGGTTTGCGATGTCATAATAGATCATTAAAATAGCTAAATATCTTCCTTCCTTCCTTTTTTCCTAAATCCTCTTAGCATCTATTCGAGATCTTATGTGGGCCTCATGGTTGATGCGGAGATAAAAGGAGCGCCATGACTCTTTATCTATGGGAACACGATGTCCCCTGCATCTCTGGATCTGCCCAGACATCTTTCTGAGCTTCCAACATTCCTCTCCAGTGGGTTCTCTAGATTTCAAAAGCAGGACCTATTCTCCTGCACTTCAAACCTCCTCTCTTCTTCCTTTTTCTATTTTGGCTAATGGTATTGCACTATGCTCTGTTGCCTGTGTTCGAAATCTCAGAACCACTCTCCCTTAAGGAGACCCCTTGGCTCAGTGGTTAAGTGCTTGGTGACTTCCAGAAAGGCTCCTGGTCCCAGCTCTTCAACCACTCTGAGGGAGGAAGAGGCAGCAGTTGGCTTCCATAAAGACAGGAACACTTGGAAACATTCTGGGGCAGTTCCACTCTGTCCTAGTGGGTCCCCACAAGTTGGGGGGACATCACAGCAATGGGTCTTATTAGCACATTCTCTCACTCCCCATGCCACAACTCACTATGTGCATTGATCTTTGACACTGAAGCCAGAGTGGTGCAGGCTTTAGTGATAGGGTTGGGCAGGGACGCCAGGAGTCTGGACACCACCATGCTCTCAGCTGCTGGGAATGCAGTAGCTTCCACGTAGACTTTTTTTGCTGTTGTTGGGTGCTATTGAGCCAGTTCCAACGCACAGCAACTGCATGCACAACAGAACCAAGAAACACTGCCAGGTCCTGTATCTTCCTCACCATTGTTCTTATGTTCGAACCGTTGTTGCGGCCACTGTGTGAATTGCTGCTGCCTGTCTACTTTACCCCTGTTCACTGCCCCTCTATTTTACCCAGCCTGAAGTCCTTCTCCTAGAACTGGACTCTCAGGACAACATGTCCAAAGTATATAAGACGAGTCCTGCCATCCTTGCCTCCAGGAGCACTCTGGCCGTACTTCTTCCAAGACAGATTGGTTGGTCTTTTTGGTAGTCCATGATACTTTCAGTATTCCTTGCCAGCACCATAACTCAAATGCATTGATTTTTCATTGGTCTTCCTGACTCAATGTCCAACTTTCAAATGCATATGAGACGATTGAAAATACCATGGCGTGGGCGGGTTAGGTGCACCTTAATTCCTGAAGAAACATGATTACTTTTCAACACTGTAAAGCGGCCTGTCTTTGAGGGGGTGGGATGACTTGTCTTCGAGGTTTGAGTCAAGATGAGTAGACTTTTCTTGTGGTCATTTTGTCTACAAAGTGCAAGGGTCTAGGTTTCTGCGCCCCCTCACTCACCCTCCCTCCTAGCTGGAGGAATGAGTAATTGCACTTGAAGCAGGGTAGGCTCAGAAGAGCCTGCGGCTCATGTATAATTTTAGAAGCTTTATTCTGACATCCTTCTTTGTGTAAAACCTATACAAATTGCACACATTTTTCAAAAGGTGTTAAAAAAAAGCAAGCCCCAAACAGATTTAATTAATATGGAATTGAGTCAGCTGTGCCTCATTTAGAGTATGTCACATTCTAACCAGAATGAAATATCTTGGAAGTATTTTAGCCAGGAAATCTGGTTTCCTTGCCTTCTTAGGATACCGTAATATGTGTAATAGGTGGCCAGGAAAATTTGGAGCCATGAACCGTTCTTACTTTCCTGTGTCCGTAAGGCAAAGACTGCATCGCTTTCCCAAGCTGTGCTAGAAAAAGAGTCAAGTGAGTTGGGCTCAGAGCAGCTGCTGGTCTCTCAGGAGTGTTTGTAACTCCCCCACAGGGTCTTGCCTCTTGTTGAAGG
>NW_022103908.1:10080823-10087796 GCF_000313985.2 Echinops telfairi | reverse complement strand
TTGCTACGAATAGGCTGCAGCTAAATAAGCATAGATGGAGCATTTTCAAGTAGCATTATAGGACTGGCTAACTTTGAATAGTCGCTCCCCACCTTCCTCCTCTTACTGCAGCTCAATTAGGCAATTTCCCTGCATTTCAGTTCTGCTTTGTTTGTAGAATGGAGATAATAAGAGATGCCTTGGAGAGATTGAGAGAGATAAACTAATTAATGGTCATAAAGCCCCAGTGGCCGTGTGCCTGCTAAGTGGTCAGGATTCTGAATGGATCTTTATGGGTCCATGAGGGCTCACTGTTTGAGTGTCAGACAACACCATTTATGATGTGATTTTCCTTTTTATCAAAAAACAATATTCTGGCATGGGGAGGGAGCACATCAGAATAAAGTTCAGAAATCTAGGAGGGGCAGTGGTAGAGGGAGGCCAGCGTGGAAGAGGTGAAAGAGGTAAGAAATCTGTGGCTGGAGAAAATTGCTGTTGCAGAAGACATCTTTAGGGCCCGAGCCCCTGGGAAGTCTCTTTCTCTCTCTAGCAGAATAGGTAATGGCAGAAGGGGATACACCCCTCATCCAGCAACTTGTCCTGGGGTGGCTTGCATGTTGGTATGCTGCTAGAAGCTATGTTTTTGAATTTTACATACTAGCAGGCTTACCAGTAGGACACTGAGTAAATCAGGAAGACCGAGGAAGGGTTGATGCATTTGAATTGTGGTGCTGGGGACGACTACTGACAGTACCCTGAACTGCCCTACGGACAAACAGGTCTGTCTGGAAGGACGGACAGAGTGTTCCTTCGTGGCGAGGATGGTGAGACTTCATCTCACATATTTTGGACATGCTGTCATGAAAGTCCCGTCCCTGGAGAAGGACTCTCTTCTAGGTGAAGTAGAGGGGCAGTGAAAAGAAGGCAGATCCTCAACCGGATTAATTGACACAGTGGCTGCAAGAGTGGGGTCCAGCCTGGGGACATTGTGAGCCTGGTGCAGGACTGGGTGGTGTGTCACTCTGTTGTGCACAGGGTCTCTGAGTTAGAACTAGCTGGCACCTAACAACAACAACAACAACAACAACAACAACAAAGTTATCCGTGGTGGGAAGGTTTCAGTGGAGCTTCCAGACTAAGAAAGATTGGGAAGAAAGGCCTGATGATTTATTTACTTAAAAAAAAATTTTTTTTTTCCTGATGATTTATTTACTTTTAAAAAAAATTTTATTTACTTACCTCTGAAAAGTTGCCAGTGAAAAATCTTAGGGATGACACCTGAAGAGTCTTGTAGAGTGCTGGAAGATGAGACCTCAAGGTTGAGTCCCTTGATGCTACCCAAGAGACTCACTAATTGACTGAAATCCACCAGCGATGTGAAGATGGCAAAGGACCGGGCAGTGTTGCATTCTGATTGACACAAGGATGCCCTGAGTCAGTCTATTGGATGACAACTGACAACAGACAGGACAGCGCTGAGACTGGAAGACACAGAGGATGACTCTGTCTGTAGTTGGTGTTCCTGGTTTTGGGCTTCACAATCCCTCTCTTACTTTTGTCATCTGTGATGGCGAAGCGCCTGCAAGGCCAGCAGATTTCACTTCCTTAAGCGTGAACCTTGATCTGACATTCCAGGTCATTACTACCTCAGTTTAAATGCCAATTTTGTATTTTGCTCACTGATTGATCTAAGCAAGGTATGTACTGGATATTCTGGTTTTTAAAAAAATTATAGATCGTTTTATTGGGGACTCTTACAGCCTTTATGACAATCCACACATCAACTGCATCAACCACATTTGTACATAGGTTGCCATTTTCATTTTCAAAACATTTTCTTTCTACTTGAGTCCTTGGTAGCAGCTCCCTCTATTACATATTCTGAGGTTTCAGCAATGAGGAAAAATTATTCCAGGACTCGGAGCTATGCAGGAGCCATTGTCTATATCTACATTTTAATTCTTTCATGAGGGCCTTTCAGATCCCTTCCGCTGGAGTTAGTTCTTCTTCTTGGGATTCCCAGAATGCTATTCGGATTGCTATCTGTAAGAGGTATTTAGGTAATGATCTTGATAAATTGCTATTTCCTTGAGGGCAGAGAGCATTCCTTACTCATGTCTAAGCTCTTTTTAGGGTCTCAAATACTACACTCAACTAAGTTTAAGTCTTCAGTCCAAAAACCCACTGCCATTGAGATGATTCGTATGACTCATGATTCGATACGATGACTCGTATCGGCGCTATAGAGTGTGTGCTCGGCCTTGTCAACCTTACAGTACAGACAGCCCCAACCTTCGCTTGCAGAGCAGCTGGTGGGTTTCATCCACCGACCTTTGAATCAGTTCTGACTCACAGTGACGCTATCTCCGTCCAACACAGAGAAACCCTGCCCAGTCCTCCAACATCCTCGCAATGGTTAGGTTTGAGCAAATTGTTACAGCCACTGTGTCAATGACTCTTAATGTGGATCCTTTTTTTTTCTTTTTCCCACCGGCTTTCCACTATACCAAGCATTACACTTTTCCCAGGGTCTAATCTCTCCCAGTAACATGTCCGAAGTACAGGAGACAAAGTCTCTCTGTTGTTATTTCTAAGGAGCATTTTGGTTAGACTCCTTCCAAGACCAATTTGTTAGTTCTTCTGGCAGCCCCTGGTGCTTTCGATAGTCTTTGCCAGCACTATAATTCAAACGCATTGATTTCCTTATTCATTACCCAACTCTCCCATGTATGTGAGGCTTGGGTACATCCTGGCTTGGGTTGCGCATACCTGAGCCTTCCAAGTGACACCCTCATGCTCCACACTTTAAAGAAGTCTTGCACAGTAGATTTGGCTGCTGCTTCTAAGAGCATTGCTTGTGGATTCCTGCAAGAGGAAACCCTTGATAAGCTCATTCTTTTCTCTGTTCATCGCGATGAGGTTACCAGTCCCTTGTTTGCTTGACAACTCACCAGAGTGCGCCCGTAGCTCCTTTTCAAGCTGTTCCATAAACAAAGAAGAAGGGATACTCAATTTTAAAGTCTCACGATTTTGGAATGCTTGCTCCTCTTGCCTTTCTCACTTATCTTTTTAGAATTAAACTTTCTCTGTGGGCCTAGAATTATCCCTTTGACATAAATGCACAGGATTAGCTTCTCTGGTAAACTAGTTATATCACCTTGGAAAGTAGAGGTCAATGACCTAAGGACGGCTGGGGGGGCTGAGGGGGGGAATGAAATGAAATGAATTTTGTCTGGGGTGGGAGGTGGTTGGGTAGATTAGAGTGAAAGAGACATGCTCCAGGCAGAGGCAAACAAACCACCTAATCAAACAAACACGCAAACAACAAACAAACAAACAAACAAACAAACTGCAAATCACTGCCACTGAGCCAATTTCGACTCACAGCAACCCTACGGACAGAGGAGAACTCCCCTGTAGGTTTCCAAGGTGGCACATCTTTACGGGCTCAGAAAGGTCCATTTCTCTCCCACGGGGCAGCTAGTGGGTTTGAACAATGTACCTTGCGGTTAGGTTAGCAGCCTAACGAGTAACTCACTACTCTGCCAGGTCAGAGGAAAAATCCACTCACTGTGAGTTGTCCCTCAGGCAGCATTGGCTTTAGTTATGTGAACTCATTCAGATGTGAGCACCCAGATAAGAAGCAGCTTAGCTGTCCCACATCCAGAACACGAAGTGAAGTAAACACTAATTCCTTCTGACGATTGGGTTGAACTTTGGACAATTAGGTATGCTGTCAATAGATTCTTCTGCTGTAATGCTACCGTACGAGTTGCTAAGAAATATTTACCTTTGTACTCCATGTATCTCGAAAGTATAGGTAGAAGGTTGCATTTCCATGCCCTTTGTAGGTAAAAGGCAAGTAAGTTACTGACCTGATTCATGCTTTCATCTTAAAGTGGAAAAATACAAAGATAGTAAAAAAAAAAAAAAGTATTGCTCCTTGGGCTCTAATTCATAAATGCATGGGTTTCTTCCAAGCAAAGCACGTTTAAACATGCCTCTGTGATCAGCGGATGGCTGTAGAGAAGTTGTGTCAGCAATACACTTGTCAGTCTCATCCAGGCGTCTCTAGGACAGCAAGTCCAAGCCAAACTGTGGCTTTCAAGGGATCTACTGAGTCAAGGCAGCGAGGTCAGCTCAGAAGGCGACGGCAACTCTTTGGGAGGGATTCCCAAAGAGTCAGATCATATTGGTAGGCGTTCTTGAAGAACACAAAATGATCATGGGGACTTCTTATAAAGAAGTTTTATCTCAGAGGTGTTAGATCATTGGAGGTCACCCTCATGAAGTTGTTATGTCTTTCTGTGTTCTGTGTAGGAAACCCAGGATTGATGAACCTACAGGGACAGTGAGGGGTTTCTGGGGGAGTGGGGTACATTAGTGGTGAGGGGGTGTGTAAAAGGGAGTCCAGGAAGAAAAAGAATGGAAACTGATGGAGGTGGCAACTGTAATTCTGCTTGATGTGATTGAACTACAGAATAATGTGATCAATGTATTAAGTCTCAATTAATAATACATTAAAAATAATAATCAGAGAATAAATCAGCATTGATACTAAAAAGAAAAACTGTAATAAGAAATATTTTAAAAGTTAAAAAAAAAGTTTTAAGAAAACGGAAAACTACATTGATGTGAAAAAGGTCAAGAAATTTATCCTGAGAAAAGTTTTTCCACCCAGGTAAAACTGGACCTGCTCTTTTCTCAAGGGTGGCCAGGGTTTTCCTACAAGGATTTAATTGGCAACCTTAACCCCCTCGACGCTGCAGAACCGGTCTTGCCCTTGCAGACTTCCTTTTGTTCCCCCAATTCAAAGACTATTTCAAAGGAAGACAATTTGAGTCCCTCGATGATGTCCAAACTGTTGTATTCACATGGTCTTCGTAGAAGAGTGTGGGATTTTTAAAGGGGGGGCTCTAACTCAACTCCCTACCATTGCGTTGATTCTGACTCTACAGGACAGGGTAGTACTGCCCCTGTGGGTTTCCGAGAATGTAACTCCCTTGGAAGCCCTGGTGAATTCGAACTGCCGACCTTGTGTTAGCAACCCAATGTTGTAGCAATACTTTGGACTTATTCTCTTACCTAGCACCGAAAAAGCTAAAGAATTCTAGAATTTGTCTCAAGAAGTTAAATGATTCCCTCTCTTATGATTGCTGAAGGAAGCAAGATTGGGAGCAAAATCCAGGTTTTTGTGTTTCAGTCCTGTGTCATCCTTGCTATAGATTTGCTTTCCACGATGATTTAAATGCATAGAAATGATTCTCTTAGTTTTGCTTCATTCAGTGTATCAAGGACAACTCAACAGAATTGAACTTTGTTAAGATTGCCTTCTATGTGTGGGGTGCTTATTAGACTTTCCCCCACTGGGCTGTTAGCCTCCTCCTATCCCAGAACCGATAAACCACTCCAAGGGTATTTCGCGTAGAATATTGAGAAGCTAGCAAAGGATTTATTACAATGTGGAATGTGAACCATTTATGCTACTATAATCTATAATATGGAATGTGAACCATTTATGTTACTATTATATCAATCAGGGATGCCATAAGTATGCCGTGAGGATGCTGACTGACGAGCTTAAGCAATAAAGACACTTAATGATCTCACGTACAAATAGGCAAGCCGAGGTTTGACAATGCCATTAAGATCCAATCTTTTCTTCTCGCCTTCTACTCCACCAGCCTCCATGCATCAGCTTGCTGACTCATTGTTTCAACATGGTTGCTTTGTTTCTAGGCACCCAGCTGTAGTCAAGACAGCAAAAAGGGGGATGAGTCAGTGTTAGTAACCTTATTCCTGCTTTTTGAAGAAAAAAATATCCCCCACCACCCTCCTCCCCAGAAGATTGTCCAACACTTATCTGTAGATTTCCATCTACTTCTCGTTTGTCATGCGTTTGCTGCAGTCTGAAAGGGACCTGGAAAACTAGAAAAGTGTGTTACGTGACTTCTTTTGTTCTATAGTGGATGTGAGCAAGAGAAGTTGACTGGAAGTGAAGATTAGGCTAGCCAAGCTTTAATAAAACTTAGCCCGGGAATAAAATACGTCTAACCATTGTAAGTCATATTTAATATCATCTTTTCACGCTAGTTCATTGTCTAGTCCAACTCCCTCCATGGCAAAGTCAGAAGGTAGACTTGACTGTCTGGTCCGGTCCAGGAGTACTTGTTTGGTGTGGCAAATATACTCAGATTGGGGGACACGTCCAATCAAAGGGTCAGTAGGCAAAAGGGGCACAAGTAGGCAAAAACTGTTCAACAAAGAGGACCCCGAAATGACTGGGGTCATGGACTCTGCAACCCAATCGTTCTAGATTTAAGTTTGAGCCCTGTCACGTCTACCTGCGTGACTTCATCAGGTCACCTGAGCTTTCTAAGCCTCATTTTCTTCATTGGCTTAATGATACCTTATTCATGAAATTGTTATGAGGATTTATAGTTACAAACCATGAAGCACGGACTCTGGTTCATAGTAAGGGTTCAGTGTCATCCTCCTTACCATCAGAATGATCAAAACAAGACAGGTCTGAGGTAGAGGCAGTAGGAATTGGAGTATGGATTGAAGCTACCACAAAGCCTCCAGGGTGAAAATAGGGTAATTGGAAAAATAAGAGAATGAAATCAGGAAATAAGTCTTATTCCTTGCAATGAAGGTGGGATGCCTTCCTGTTGTGAGGAATATGAATAATTAATCACCGGAGAGTATTCCTCTTGTCTTGTCGCTTAAACATATCTCCTGGAAACTGGTGTATAATCTAGGATTCAATGTACTGAATGGTGAAGTTTAGAAGTAATGGTGGTGGACCATCAAAGAGGATGAGGGAAATGGGCATCTGGGCATGGGTCTCCTCCTAGGTGTTCCATAAGCCTACGAGAACTATTTTAAACATTTTAATAAATAGTTTTATTGGGGGCTTATCACAATCCATCCATCCATCTATCCATCCATCCATCCATCCATCCATCCATCCATCCATCCATCCATCCATCCA
>NW_022103908.1:10079653-10080723 GCF_000313985.2 Echinops telfairi | reverse complement strand
CTAGATAACTGTCTTCCAAACTTCTTGGCATAAGCTAGTGAGTGCTTCCAGTCAGTGTTGCGTCAGTTTGTTGAAGCATTTCGATAGGTATTCCTACATTTGTTGCCATCATCATTTTCAGAACATTTTCTTTCTAGTTGAGCCTTGCTAACAGCTCCTCATTTTTCCCCTCCCTCCTCTTCCCTCCCTGATGAACTATTTATTGTAGAAAACAGAGTATTGGTTTCTCACTTTGAACTTTAATATCCGCCCCACCCCACCCCAATCTTCCCTTCTCTTCTCCATGCTGAGACACTGGGGAGGCCCATTAGTAGTACATACTTATATAGCATTAGTTCTAGGTAGAGTAGGTATTTAGGCTTATTGAGATGTAGCTTGCTTACAGACCTGTGTGAGGTGCGTCAGACCACCACAGCCTTTTCCCGTCTGGGGGTTAAGCCGGGGAAGAGATGTATGGCAAAGCTTAGGTGATTTCTCCCTTCATGTAGGGATGGACAATTTCTGCCTCCCAGATGCCCGTTCCTCTGCATCCACTACAATTAACAAGAGAAATGAGCTACCTGGCGTTCTTTCCATTCGGAAATGACCTAAGAAGAATAATAGCAACACACACATATACCAGGCACTGTTATTTGTGTTAACGGATTTAATCCATAAAACAACCCTCTTTGGTGGGTACAATGACAATTCCTATGTTATAGATGAGGAACTTCAGGTCATAGAATTTGTGGCAATCATCCGGGTGTTGATAAATAGCATTAAGAGAAAAACCCCAAACCCAGTTACTGTTGAGTCAACCCTAACTCGTAATGAACCCATCTGCTCAGCGTAGAAATGTATTTCACTCTGGCAGGCAGATACTGTCCCACCCTAAATGAAGGTGGAAACCACCTAAGCTTTGCCTTCTGTCTCCACCCGAGTTTAACGCACAGACGAGAAAAGGTCCGGGTGGGTTTCCATGGCTGAGTTTTTGGAAGCAGGTTTTTCTTTCTGTTTTAAAAATAATAATTTTATTGGGGGCTGGTATAGCACTTATCACAATCCAGATATATGCCCACTGTGTCAAGCAC
>NW_022103908.1:10075930-10077732 GCF_000313985.2 Echinops telfairi | reverse complement strand
GCATAAGCTAGTGAGTGCTTCCAGTCAGTGTTGCGTCAGTTTGTTGAAGCATTTCGATAGGTATTCCTGAAGACCTTTTTGTTGTTGCCAATACTTTCAGAGCAGTTTGGATTTCTTCCTACAGTACAGCAGTTCTTGGTCAATCGTATGCTACCTCTTGAAATGATTGTGTATCGACTAATTATTTTGGATACAGTGACTCTGGGTGTTCCTATCTTTGTCATTGTTGTGATAATTCCACACGTTTGGTATGTAAGGGGCAACAGAAGGCAGAGAGTGAACTCTACACAGCTGGACATCACATGGAGGCCAAGACACAAAGAGCAGGGCGGGCTGGGCAGCATTCTGGGGCCAATGACAGTTGGTGAGTGAGACATCCCAGAGGACCTTGTGTAGGGCCAGGGAATCTGGGCCTCCCGAGGGGCCCACGTGAAAGGTTCCTGGGTGGTGGTGGCATCAGCAGCTCCAGGCTCAGTTTGTACCATTTGGGATCTTTTGGACAAACTCAGGAAGCATGAGTGCAACCAGTACATGTTGCCGTTGTAGGACTCTTGCCTCTACTCCACCAGGATTTGTGTCAACAGCTGCACCAGCTCCTAGACATTGGCGTTTAGGTCTTGCTGCACAGCACGAAGCTGATCCTGTAGGTGGGGGCGGTGCCATGGGCATAGGCCATTATGGGAAAACGGCACTGGCAGAATTGCAGCCTCTCTTTGATGAAGTCCAGGTGTGGCCCCTGGCATTTTCCCTGGAAGCAGAGGATGCCACCCTCCTTGAGGGCAGTTTTCATGAGCTGGTAGTAGGATTCTTTGACGAGCCCTTCTGCAGGACCCATGGGATCTGAGGAATCAGTAATGATAACATCGAAGATAACCCTGCTTCTGTTTCATGAACTCCGAACCATTGATTTCATGTAAGGTCAGCTTAGAAGTGGAATAGTCAACAGATGCAGTCAATTTGATTCCTGTGTGAGGTACATGTGTGTATTTGCCATTTATGTTGTTGAAAAAAGATATTTACAATGAAGAAATGTTTGGTATTATAAAATTCTATCATGTGACCTCCAGCTTAATTTCTCTATTTAAGGCCATCTTTTCAATGACTGATCCTTTCTCGTTGGTTCCAATGTTCATCTTCCAACCACCAGTAATTATCATCAATGCGTTTTGATTGTACATTTGATCAATTTCAGACTGAAGAGGGTGGAATGCTTTAATTTCATCTTCACTCCCACTAGTGGTTGGCATGTAAGTTTGAGAAGGAATGGTTATTTTTCTTAGGGGCCATCAAGTCGATTCTAACTCAAAGCACTTTATCAGGCAATGTCCCATTGACATCCACTCAGCCGTCAATGCCTAATTCCTCTCATCGGGGCCGCCTGCTCCTTCTTGGCAGGCAGTCAGGCTCACCACTGCACCCCCAAAGCTACTTCTTCTTCATCTGGACGCCCCACTGAAACTTGCTCACAGTGGGTGAGTCTGTCTTTGTAGGAAAAAGATAAATCTATTAAATAAAGTCTACTACAAAAAAATCTCTTCTGAAAGGGTGACCATACATCTCCATATAAAATTAACCTGTAGTGTTTACAAATGCCTAACTTCAGACACTAGGTTGAAGGCTGTGGGATAGTTTTTCAATCCTCACTCCTGCCATCCTTTTATGGGAGATGGGTATATTAGCATCATGTTTCTAAAAGGAAGACAGCAGAGAACTGTTAGATGTTAATTGATTGAAACTAACATTTGTGTTTTCTGACTTTCTGGTCAATTTGTTCATTTATTTAACATATGTATATATATATA
>NW_022103908.1:10066848-10074117 GCF_000313985.2 Echinops telfairi | reverse complement strand
CAATGAATGTGCAAATGTGCTTTACACAATTGATGTGTGTATGGATAAGAGTTGTATGAGCCCCTAATAAAATGATTAAAAAGAAAAAAGAACATACTGCTCAAGGCAGATATTTCTGCAATAGCTTCATAACTGCTCTCAGGGCTTCTACTCTTGAGAATCGATGAACCACAAAGAGATCAGAATACTGTTAAGAAAGCAGAAAAAAACCAACCAGAAAGCAGAAGACTGATCTTTCCCCCCGGCTTCCTAACACTCTTCGATGGCTCCCACTCCACGTGGATTAAAATCTGGACGTCTTTCCACACTTCACAAGGCCCTGCGTGATTCTGCCGCTGCCAAGGTCTCTGGCTTTGCTTCCATCCTTTCTGTCCTTTGTCCACTGTGCCCAGTCCTTGATGGCTTCTTGCTACTCTTGGACACTTTGAGCTTATTGCTGCCCCAGGGCCTTGATTCTTGCTGTTTCCTCTACTAGGAAGGTCCTTCTCCGGGATGTCAGTGGGGCTGCCCCAGCCCCCAACACCATTCTGTTCTCTTAGAATGCCAAATCCTTAGAAAGCCTTTTTCTGACTAGCCATCTTTCAGGCCCTCAATAATATCTGAAATCATACTGTCAATGCTTTGTCTGTTTGTTTACTGTGTGTATTGCTCACTAGAATGTAAGGTTCTATGAGGGGAGGGCTCTGCTTATTTGTTCATTGTGATATCCCCAGACCCTAGACCAGAGCCTGGCCCGTTAGCATACAACGAATGAAGGATTATTATGTTGGGGACTTCTTTAATAACTATGATGTTGCCAAGTAAGCCTTAAACTGCTAACTGAGAAATAGTTGTTCAAGCCCACCAGGCACTCCATAGAGAACTAGGAAGCCATGTGCTCCCATGAAGATTGACACCTTGGGAAACCTTATACAGGGTTGCTTTGAGTTGGAACTAACTCTAGGGCGGTGGGTTTGGTTTGGTTTGGGACTCTTTTAACAATTGAGAAAGAAAGTTATTTGATCTTTCAAAAACTTGCCATATATATATATATATATATGGCAAGTTTATCTTGCCTCCAGATTGGCTTCTTTTGTCTTTTACAATTCCCAAATTAACAACATTGGCGAGAGGTAAATTCCACGTTAGGCAGTCTGCAAGTAGGAGAGTTCCCTTCTGATTTTAACTATTTTGGCCGCCATGAATAGCTAGCTTCTCCCTGGTTGTTAGCAATTAAAACAAACAAGCAAAAAGACTCAAATTATTCCACCCCGTTGCCAATTGGATATTGCTCAACTCAAAATTAAATGTACACACACCCATAAAACTAGCCAAACTGGCTATTACAATTACATAAAGTTCCTTGTGCTCATCAGCACTGTTGCCTTTCATGGGTTTATCCTGTTTGGCACACACATCAAAGTAATCCTCATAAAGACTTCTACAAAAATTTGGAGCATGTATATGATGAAAAAAATTTTAAGATTTTTTTTATTGTTTGTTGCCAAAGTGCAACAAAAACACAATATTGTTATTGTGATATAAAGCTTAAGGTCCAGAAGAGAGAAATTCAATATTTTGTCAAAACTTGGTGCTCTTAAATCCAAGTGCCAGAAAGTCACTGAAAAAATGGCAGATATGATTCAATTTTATATTCTGCATCTTGGGAATTAGTGTCAAAATGCTAACCCTGATCTCTTTATTGAATGATTCATTTGCTTACGTGATTGAAAATTCTGAGAGCCAGCAATACAGGGCCCTAATGCTTGTTTTTCAGAAGCTAGCCAAGTGTCTTAGTTATCTAGGGCTGCAAGAACAGATATACCACGAGTGGGTGGTTTCAACTAAAGAGCTTCATTTTCTCTCAATTTAGGAGGTTAGAAGTATAAATTCATGATGATTTTCTCTCTCCGAGTCACCTCTGGAGCAAGGTCTTTGTCGCTTCTGAGTTTCTGCTCCAGGAGCATCTACATGTGGCTTGACATCTATCTTTCTCCATCTCTGCTCACTCATTTGCTTGCTTAATCTCTTCTATCTCTCAAAAGAATTGGGCTCAGGACACACCCAGCACTAATCCTGTCTCATTAACATAGCAAAAGCAACTCATCCTAAAATTGTATTATAACCACAGGCATAGAGCTTAGAATTCACAGCACATATTTTTCTGGGGATATAATTCCAGCTTAGCACTAGGTTTAATAGCAAGATTGATATTTATTGGGGTGTTTGAATCTGCTGTTCTTATTTTTAATGGTTTCATTGGAATCAGAAACATGAATTTAGAATTTTCACAGCTTTCCATTTTCTTATGAGTTATTCCTATCCACAAAAACCAAAAAATTTAAAAAATAGCAGATATGTTAGAGGAATTAAGAATAAGCATCACTTACTGACTAACTCATTATGGGGTATTTTGAATTTTTGACAGCAGAAAAAAATCTACTTATCTGTCGTTTTGCACATTAATGATACATATCTGGCAGGAATGAATGCCAAGGTGTGAGGTAAAATTAATGCTAACTGTCATGGCTAAGGTAATGCGGCAGCTTGACGGGGCCATGATTGTCAGTGGTGTGCCAGTTATGTAATGATGTCATTTGACATTTAGTGCTGTAATCATCCTCCATTTTGTGATCTGATGTACTCATCCTCTGTTTTCCAATAATGACTTGGTTTTGACACCAACCTATGTCGATAAGTGAGGCGTGAGTGGAAAAACGAATGAGGAAGCCTCATCAAAAAAGCCTTTGTATTTTTAGTTCGTGGGGGTTTGATGAGTATGTTGAGGAGAAAAAAATAAAACATTGAGCTTCATTCAATTCATTGTTTAATCCCAAACCAAAACAACAAATTCAATGCCATAGAGTCAACTCCAGATTATAACAAACCTATGGGAGAGCAGCAAGCCACTTATTCCTCCCACTTGGCTGCTGGGGATTCCAACTGCTGACCTTCTGGTTCGCAGCCCAATGCATCACCTACTGTGCCACAGGGATCCTCTCACAGCAAGAGGAGAAGAGTAACTAGTGTTTACCATTCATTTTGCCCCGAGCCGTTAAAGAGAGCCGCACTCGAAGTCGTGTGTGTCATCAAGCTCCTTCCCTGGGAACGACATCGCACAGACATTATTTCTACTTTATAGATGCTGTGTACTGATCACGGTGTAAGGGTTCCGCAAGGTCAGCAACTGGAAACCACCAGCCACTCCGTGGGAGAAAGACAGACGTTCTCTTCTCAGAAACCCACAAAGACAGGTTGCCCTGCCCTAGAGGGCTGCTCAGCGTCAGAATCAGCTCATATCAGTGCGCTGCTGCACTTATCTTACCGTTCCTGCCTTGCGCGCGCGCGTGTGTCAGTATGATTTTAGGTTTACGTGTTATTTGGTATGCTATTTTGGTGGTGTTGGAACACTCAGAAAAAGTTTTCTCATATAGATTAATAGTAATTGCTTTCTTGCTCTGCCCCATTGGGGCCTATGAAAACGTTGAGATGGCAGGTGTTCATTTCTTTGTCTAAGGTCAATGTGGTTGACTACTACTGGACATTTGCGGCCTCAATGCATGAGAGGACGTATTTAACTGAAATCCTTACCCCAGTGACTCAGCAAAGGCTGCAGACTGACGAGCGGAACTGGAGAAGGGTAATATCCTAGGGCTTTCTGCAGCTTGACCACCAAGTAAGAGAAGCGAAACCTTCAATGGAGGAGACAAGAGATCGAGGTCCTACCGGTCCCTGCTCCATCGATCCGCCTCCGCATAGGAGGAAGGCAGCGGACTGGATAGAAAGGAAAGAGAGAAGAAAGTGGGGAGACCTAAACTAAGAGGAAACTAAGGCCATTTTAAAGAGGGGGTCATTTTTCGATTCCAGAATCTTCCAGAGTGATCCTTTAAAACCTTTGCCTTGCTCAGATTCCTGCTAGGATGCTTGGATCACTGGAACCTAAAAGCAAAATGGAAGCGTTTGGGCATGTTTCTGTACACTAAGCTCACTTTTCCTGGCCCCCCCCACCCCAAGTGCTTGGGTAGCAAATGGGTGGAAAGTTTTGCCCACTTTGGCTTCCTTCATTTTTGTGTGTGGGCGTGAGTTTGAGTGCTTGACTGTACCACAAGGAGTTCATGTTGCTTTCCCTGCTGTTGAGTCTCCACAGGGTGAAACATGTGCCCGTGGTTGCAGGCCTGTCCCGGGAAAACTTGTCATACTGGATATGGAAATCGCTGAAGCAAAGTGGGAGGCTGGCCTGGCTTATTTTCATGTCGATACTTGGGTTGCTTTTTTTCTGGCCGAGCACAGATGGGAAAGGGGGACCAGCAAGAAACCATTTGCATATATGGCTCACTGGGCCACTTTGGAGATTTTGTGAAAGAGCTGACTGTGCAGCTCAGAGTGTCATTGTCACTGGCAAAAAGGATCCACAGGGAATGCTCCCCGGAACCAACCGACCAACAAAGGAAAAAGAAGCCCTTGCTGTCTTCCTGACACCAGGTCTCACAACCCCAAAGGCCCTCAAGCTCTTGAAATGGAGTCTGTTCAGGATTCCAACACTAGTCCCAGATTCTCTGTCAGAAACAGTCTCTGTCTCCTGTTTGACCAATGGCTACTTAAGCACCATCCCACGGCTCGGTAGGGGTGTGTGCCTTGTCATCTAACTTTCAGAGACATACGAGGCAATTCCAAATACCATGCCTTGGGCCACACACACACCTTAGTCTTCAAAGTGACACCTCTGCTTTTCCAAGGCCTCAAACTGGTTCAAACCCTCCTGTCAAGGCCAGAGTAGGTGTTGTTTCCCATACTCTTTGGATCTACGTGGGAAACAAAAACAGCTGCTCCCCACTCAAAGATGGCGGCTGCCAGGAGGCCACCCTGAAAGTCTAGAGGTATAACGGGCCGGGGGCGGGGCCACTAGACCGTTCCATCCCTGACTGCCGGAAGAGTGACAGGGACCTGAAGGATGCGTGCCTTTTGGACACAAATGTTGAGGATTAACAGGGTATAAGTGCTGTTAGGTAAGAGGGTCCCAGGATATGGAACCCTGAAAGAAAAGGGGATTGGGCCGAGGGATTCTAATAGGTCCTATCACTGTTTAACAGAGAGATATCTACTCTGGGTCGGGATACCAGTTAGACTCTTGTAACTATTTATATGGGTCTTTCTTTTTTCTTTTGGTGTCTATCTCTATAAGATAGGCGGGATAAGCAACCCCATAAAGACAGCAATGGTACTGAAGGTTGGGGGGTTGGGCATGGGAGGGGAGGAGGCGGGGAAGAGGTGAGTGGTGAGCCAATAATGACAGGGACAGGGGAATAGTAAGGGTCTGAGAGGAATTACTGAGAGGTGAATGGTGGGTAAACATGATAGTGGGGCAAAAAGAAAGAAAAAAGAAAAAGAGGAAAGTAGGAGAAAGCAAACATTTATATCTATATAGGTATAAATATAGATATATAAAGATAGAATTATATAAAGATAGGTGTATTTGTCTATACATGTATGTAAATATAATAAGGAAGCGCATGGACTTTGGGCCTCTACTACAATCTCCCCTAAGTATAAGATGGTTTGTTCTAAATGTGGCACTGTTTGATACTCACTTTCCAGACTGATTACGATTGCTGAAGACAAAATGGGTGCATAAGCAAATGTGGTGAAGAAAACTGATGGTGCCTGGCTATTAAAAAATACAGCATCTGGGGTCTTAAAGGATTGTGGCCAAATAAGCAGCCATCAAACAGGGAAGCAACAAAGCCCCCATGGAAGAAACACATCAGCCTGTGTGATCATGAGGATTGGATGGGAATTGGTATTAGAAGTTCAAAGACAAGCAATCAAATTGTGTGGAGGAGTGTGGACAAAGTGGAGACCCCAAACTCATCTTCAAGACAATTGGACAGGCTCTCACAGAGGGGCTATGCAGAAGGGATGAGGAATTCAGGGTGCGTATAGCACTGATGAAACACATTACTATCCTCTGGTTCTTTAATATTTCCTGTCCTTACTGTTAAGGCTTATGTTTCACCTCATTAATATTGTTAGCCTTTTGTATGTTCATTTGCATAATTAAGATCATTTGATGCAGGAATGCCAGGATGGATGACCCTTCAGAAACAGCAAGGGGAGTAATGGTTCCTTGTGGATATGGAACGAGAGGCAGGACTTTTGGAGAGCAACATTATAGGCAGGACCCTGGGGAGTTTCACATATTTAAAGCAGTCCTCTTGGAGGTGTCTTTGAGCACAGCACAGCTGTTTTTTCTCTTACCACTGCCCTGGAGTGGATTCCAACTCAATATAGGGTTTCTGAGGCTGTAAATCTTTATGGGTCCAGAAAGCCTTATCTTTCTCTCGTGGAGCAATTGGTGGGTTTGAACTTGGGATCTTATAGTTAACAGCCCAATGCTTAGCCTACTGCACCACTAGGTTACATTGTTTATTTGCTTCAACCAAACACCAAACTCATGGCAGTCAAGTTGATGTGGACTGTGTTAATCCAAGTTGACTAGAGAAACAAATTCATTAATACTCAAATATGTGTAAGGGAGAACTTTATATCAAGAAGCAATTATATATCAATAAACCATCCCAGCCCAGTCCAGATCAAGTCAATAAATTTGATATTAGCCCATCCATAAGGTTGATATTAGCCTATGAATTCCTCTTCAGACTCATGCAGCACATGCAATGATGCAGAATGCAAGAAGATCACAGGCTGGTGGGGGGAAAGTCTTGTGGATCCAATGGTGGTGAATGAATCTCCAGAGCTCTGGCTGCCATCTGCATGGCTCCATGTGGCTTGTCAACAGGAAGGTGAAGCAGAGAATGTGTATCCTACCTCCAGGGAGGAAGAGAGAACAACTCCCAGAATCCCTAAGAGAAGGCCATGCCCACACAGAGGCATCATTGGCCTGATTAACAGGCTGGTTAACAGACTGGGTGCCACTCCTTCATTCAAGTTGAAAGGAGATTATGTAGCTGCCACACTGACTCACAGTGACCTTATAGGGTAGAACTGGCATTCTGTGTTTCTGAGACTGTAACTCTCTACTGAAGTAGAAAGTCTTGTCTTTCTACCATGGAGTGGCTGGTTGTTTCGAACTGCTGACCTTGAAATTAGCAGCCTAATATATATCCACTATGCCACCAGGGCTCCTTGTTTTTTGTTTTGTTTTTTTAATCATTTTATTGGAGGCTCATACATAATCCCAGCATACATCAATTGTGTAAAACACATTTATACATTCGTTGCCCTCTTCATTCTCAAAACATTTGCTCTCCACTTAAGCCCCTGGCATCAGCT
>NW_022103908.1:10064798-10066748 GCF_000313985.2 Echinops telfairi | reverse complement strand
CATGCGGGAGGGGGGAGCGGGGAGGGAGGGGAAAAATGAGAACCTAATGTCGGGGGTTTAAATGGAGAGAAAATGTTTTGAGAAACAATGTACAGATGCACTTTACACAATTGATGTGTGTATGGATTGGGATAACAGTTGTATGAGCCCCTAATAAAATGTTAAAAAAAAAGAAAAGTTCTAGTGGGAAGAAGACAGTACATTTGATGAGTTCAAGTATCTGCTCTATCCACGTTTACTCATACAGGAGTCCTGGTGGTACCGTGGGTTACCATTGGGCGGCTAATCCCAAGTCCAGCACCTCAAAGCCCCCAGGTTCTTGGTGAAAAGATGAGACTTTCTACTCCCATAGGAGTTACAGGCTCAGAAAAGCACAGCGCCATATAGGGCAGGATAGAAATGGCCCTGAGGTTTTCTGGGTGAAGGGAGACAGTGGTTGGTGTAAGATATGAAAACAATAATAATTTATAATTTATCAAGGGGTCATGAGGGTGGGGGGTAGGGAAAAGAGAGGAGCTGATACCAAGGACTCAAAGAGAAAGTAAATGATGATGGCATTATACGTACAAGTATGCTTGAGCCCCCAATAAAATGGTTAAAATGAAAGAAAACAACAAAAGCCCAAACAAAAAATATGCAGCAGCCTGCTTCTGCAAAGATTTATAGCCTGAGACACCTCGTGGAGCAGACCTAGCCTGTCTCTCCCCTTCCCACTTTACAAAAAAGAAAAAAAAATTATGAAGTAGGTGAAAGTTTACAGGACAAGTCATCAGTTTTACTCCCAAAGACTCACACACGCTTTATTTCATCTCCTTCGGTGCCATCCCTTCAATGCACCATGTCCCATTTCGCTTTGTACCTGTTTCCTCTCTCCATTCTTTCCTCTTTCCTAATCCTTAAGCTTTGCCCTTGGGGACATGTTGCACCTCTGATCGTAAACAGGGGAGCTAGAAGGCCATTGGTTGGGTCATCTTGCCTTCCCTGACCAATAAGGTGGTGTTCCCCGGATCTGATTATATAAGAATTCACGTGGGTCTCTTTTATGATGTTGAGTTTTGTTCTACATCTTTCCTCACTAATCTAGGACCTTGAAGTGTTTGTGAAATCTTTTCCTCTGGTTCTTTTGGTTCCAGGATTGGGGAGACAGATGTTCCCTTTGTCATTTAGTCCATTGAAGGAATTGTTTCTACTTGCCTGAGCGGGGAGGAAACACTTAGGAACTAGAGGAAAGTTGTATTTTTCATCATTGTTACATCACACCCTGACTGGCTCATCTCCTCTCTGAGACCCCTCTGCAAGGGGATCTCCAGTGATGGCCCTTGTTTTGTGTACAACACCAATTACTGAACTGTTATGAACTGATTCGAAACCCTGTTTTTAATACTTTAAAGTGACCTTTCTCAGCAGATTTGTCCAATGCCGATGTTTGATTTCTCATGTGCGTGGACATGCTGTCACGAGGGCCCAGATGCAGCAGAAGGACATCAAGCTCAGCAAAGCCAAAGATCAGCAGTGAAACAGGAAGACCTTCCATGAATGTGCCAGAAGAGAATATGTATGAATTATTGAATGTAAAACTGATGCTCCAGCATGTAAACCATCACCCATTCACAATAATAAGTCTTTAACAAAAGAAAGAAAGAAGGCAAGAAAGAAAAAGAGAAAGACCTTCAAAGAGGTGGAGTGATCCAGTGGCTACAACAATGGGCTCAAATATAGCACCGCTCAAAAGGATGGAGAAGGATGAGCTGGTGCTTCGTTCTATTGTACAAAAGGTTGGAAAGACTCCGAATTGAGTCGTGGCACCTAACAACACAGGGCTGTTGTGGAACTGTTGTAGGAAGAGTCAACTTTCCTACGTGGAGCCAAGATCAGCAGTGGTTGATGATAAGGTGTTGTTCCGAAATGTTATTATGTAAGAATTAATGATGGGTAAACATAAGGTGACCA
>NW_022103908.1:10059216-10063634 GCF_000313985.2 Echinops telfairi | reverse complement strand
CCACGTTTACTCATACAGGAGTCCTGGTGGTACCGTGGGTTACCATTGGGCGGCTAATCCCAAGTCCAGCACCTCAAAGCCCCCAGGTTCTTGGTGAAAAGATGAGACTTTCTACTCCCATAGGAGTTACAGGCTCAGAAAAGCACAGCGCCATATAGGGCAGGATAGAAATGGCCCTGAGGTTTTCTGGGTGAAGGGAGACAGTGGTTGGTGTAAGATATGAAAACAATAATAATTTATAATTTATCAAGGGGTCATGAGGGTGGGGGGTAGGGAAAAGAGAGGAGCTGATACCAAGGACTCAAAGAGAAAGTAAATGATGATGGCATTATACGTACAAGTATGCTTGAGCCCCCAATAAAATGGTTAAAATGAAAGAAAACAACAAAAGCCCAAACAAAAAATATGCAGCAGCCTGCTTCTGCAAAGATTTATAGCCTGAGACACCTCGTGGAGCAGACCTAGCCTGTCTCTCCCCTTCCCACTTTACAAAAAAGAAAAAAAAATTATGAAGTAGGTGAAAGTTTACAGGACAAGTCATCAGTTTTACTCCCAAAGACTCACACACGCTTTATTTCATCTCCTTCGGTGCCATCCCTTCAATGCACCATGTCCCATTTCGCTTTGTACCTGTTTCCTCTCTCCATTCTTTCCTCTTTCCTAATCCTTAAGCTTTGCCCTTGGGGACATGTTGCACCTCTGATCGTAAACAGGGGAGCTAGAAGGCCATTGGTTGGGTCATCTTGCCTTCCCTGACCAATAAGGTGGTGTTCCCCGGATCTGATTATATAAGAATTCACGTGGGTCTCTTTTATGATGTTGAGTTTTGTTCTACATCTTTCCTCACTAATCTAGGACCTTGAAGTGTTTGTGAAATCTTTTCCTCTGGTTCTTTTGGTTCCAGGATTGGGGAGACAGATGTTCCCTTTGTCATTTAGTCCATTGAAGGAATTGTTTCTACTTGCCTCTTGATTTTCATCACTTTTCTTTCATCCAGATAGGTGGGGATGATGGTGGGTGGTGGTGGTGGAGGGGCAAAAATATACCTTAGATCAGTGGTTCTCAACCTGTGGGTCGAGACCCCTTTGGGGGTTGAACATCCCTTTTACAGGGGGCACCTGATTCATAACGGTAGCAAAATTACAGTTATGAAGTAGCAACAAAAATAATACAAGAGGAACTCTATTAAAGGGTCGCAGCATCAGATGATTGCTCAAGAACTTTTAAGACCCCCGGCCACTACTCCCTCAAGTAGGTTATAGAACATGGTCTTTGTGAACTAGGTTGTACCAGCAGACCTTGGCATCCCTTGAACCTATGGTCCTGATCTCTAAGACCCAGCGGCTTATTCCCTTAAGGGGCCTGATTCTATCTAAGAAGTTCTCAGAACTTTTCCTCCTGTGTGTGCCGCCACTCTGGTGATCTTCCCTGTCCTTAGGGTTGCTGTCAATCAGAGTGGACTTGTCAGCGGCTGGTTTGAGGGAGTCAGAATCCACTTGGTGGCAGAGAGTGTGCCTTTTGGATACAGTTTCTGGGTGGTGCAGTTAACGCGCTCAGTTACTAACTGAAAGATTAGAGGTTCAATTCCAGCTGGAGGTACTGTGGAGGAAAGGCATAGAGAGATACTTCTGAACAATCTAATGTCAGACCCACAGCTGTAATCTGACATGCATCAGGGTTGTTGTGAGTTGGAATTGACCCAATAGCACCTTAAAAAAGAAAAAGATCCAGACAAGAGGCAAATTCATTGATCACCCAACCCTCCAAACTTCAGGCCTTCCTGAATCAAATGATTGGCCAAAATGTACCCAGGCCAAAAATAATCCAGAGAAGATATTTAATTTAATTTATATGCATCTTTCTCAGGGTGAGTGGGTTGCTAGTCATTATTTCCAGTTTCCCAATATATATATATATTAATGACCAGATCAAAGTCCCTGCCATTGAGTTATTTCTGACTCACAGTGACCCTGAAGGATAAGGTAGAACTGCACCAGTGGGTTCCTGAGACTATAACCCTTTATGGTCTCATCTTTCTCCCAAGGGATGAATGGTAGTTTTGCACTGCTGACAACAGCCCAACACATTAACCACTACCTGTCACACATCTTTATGCATGGCTCAAAAGGTTAAGAGTGCAACTACTAAGGGGGAGAGGTTGGTGGTTCAAATCCACGAAGAAGCACTTTGGAAGCCCACCGACCCACTGCTATGATGTTGACCTTGACTCAAAACAACCCTGTAGGACAGAGCAACACTGCTGCTATGGGTTTGTGAGGCTGTAAGCCTTCAGGGCAGCCAAAAACCTCTTCTTCCTCCCAAGAAGCAGCTGATGTGTTTGAACTGCCCACCTCCTGGTTAGCAGCACAAGGACTGACCTACCATGTCACCAGGGTTCTCTACCTTGGAAGGCAGACCTGGGGACTTGCTTCTGAATGGCCACAGCTTTGAAAACCCTACAGAACACTCATGGGGTGGCCACCATTCAACATCAAGTCCACAGCAACCAACAATATGCTTCCGGCCCGGGAATTACACCACAATTCTACATCTTCAGTGAATGAAGGGCTCGCCAGGCCAGGACAAAAGCAGGCAGCACAAACAGGCTTCCAGGAAAGCACATGGCTTGATTGAGGCTGTGTGTGTGTGTGTGTGTGTGTGTGCGTGTGCGCGCGCGCACGCGCGCTTGCTTGCTTGCACATGCTGATAACAGGAGTGAATACTTAAAAAAAGCATTTTCTCTCCTGGGACAATGGGAGAAGCACTTAACATTTATTACATACTTTCTGCTTGTTTGGTACTTATTTTATTCAAGAGAGAAAGGAAGAAAATTCCTTCCTTTAGCAGTCCATCTGTTGCTACATTTCATGAGAACTAACCGCACTGGGAAAGAAAAAAGAAAACAGAAAAGAAAAGAAAGAATAAACCATGGGTGAATACACTTTGTTCAAATTTTCTCCACCTTTGGACTGATACCAGTCATAAAACTCCATTTTGTATAGACAAGCTGTTAAAATAAGTTACTAAGAAATCCAAACAGGTGTAAAGGTCAGTCTCACTGGGAGTGGGCTTTCTTTCTGCTGAGGTTACAGCCAACGCAAAACTCTCCCGGAGCTGGTGTTTTATAGTCAGTATTTTAAACTGTAAACCACATCATACAACTGTCGAACCGCACCCAGCAGAGCCAATTTTCCTGCTTGGGAACCTCTTAGGCCGTTCAGCGCATAACTCACGTTTGCTCGACCCGTTCTCACTTTGTACAGAGACTTGGTGTTTATGAGCAGGCTGCTCCACTGCATTTTAAACATGTCATCTCTCCCAAGGCGTATTTTAAGCAATATATGGGCAATATGAAGAAGGCAAATGTGTCCTTAGGAGGAGAGGCAGAGGGTGTTCTTAGCAAACTGGAAGGAATTTGATTTCCCGGGAGCCCAAGGAACATTTAGCAGATTATAAAACAGCATATAAGTGTGGGAGCAAAAGCAAGCACATTGAAAGAGACAAGATGGCCATTCATGACCCTTCATGGAGCAGTGGGTTATGAGTTGGGCTGCTAACCACAAGGTCAACAGTTCAAATCCACTAGCTACTCCACAATTTCAAGAAAGATGTGGCTCTCTACTCCCAGAAACAGTTACAATCTCACAAACCCTATGGGCCAGTTCTACCCTGTCTAATAAGGGTATGAGTCGGAATCAACTTGATGGCAGTTGAGTATGAGTTTTGACTATATGCATCTTGTTAAGCACCTAATAACCAAATTATGAATCCTTCCTTAATACCCTAATAATCCTCAACAACTCTCTATAAAATACCAGGACAATGATGAGCAACTTGATGAAGTTTATATAGCAAGGGAAGGCTATTGTGGGATTCTTGTCTGTGTTGCACATTGGCTTTCTACTCCCTCAAATAGTTACAGTCCTGGAATCCCTCTGGGGCACTTCGACCTTGTCCTCTAGCGTTGCTCCACTTGATGGCAATGGGTTTGGAATTTCCGAGTTACCTCTTGGGAAGAGGATTTGACCTCAATGGGACCCTATAGGATGGAGCAGAACTGCCCCGAAGGGTTTCCTGGGCTGTTATCTTTATTAGTTAGCTGCTGAACTCTTATCCATTGTGACATCAACCCCAAGCAAAACACGACCCATAGCCATTGAGTCAGTTCCGGCTCATCGTGACCGTACATTGGGTTTCCGTGACCGTACATTGGGTTTCCGAGACCGGAAATCTCTACAGGACCAGACAGCCTAGCTGGTGGACGTGAATAGTCAATCTTGTAGTTAATAGCCATATATGGATAGAAAGGAAATAATGTGAGTCACACAGGTTTACCTTGCTTTGCTCTGAGTGATGGTGAGTCATTGCTTTAAAAAAGTCAGCGCTCCAGCGGAGAAGTGGGTGAGGGAGACGTCGGA
>NW_022103908.1:10057151-10058885 GCF_000313985.2 Echinops telfairi | reverse complement strand
ACTTCTGTTAAATTGCCTACATTTTGAAAGATAGATTTAGTTTCTGTTTCTTCCACCCCAAGGGCAGCTTAGAAGCAGTCGAGTCCTTTCTCCTTCCATCTTGCCTGCGGAGAAAGGCTTCTCTCAGAGGCTGACCTATGGAGCTGCATTAGGTGACTTTACCCTTGTCTAGACTACTGTTCTTTTCCTCCAAGATAACGCACTTACAACAATAATTAGTCTGAAATACAGGCTGCTTTCTCTCCATTTTTCACTGTCCTATGATTACAAACGAAAACCCCAAACCAAGCCAAACTCACTTCTATTGAACCGATTCTGGTTGGTAACGACCCTATCATACAGAGTAGAACTACACCTGTGGGTTTGGAAAGCGGTCAGTTGTTAGGGGAGCAGAGTCTCGTCCTTCTCCCACAGAGCGACTGGGAGATTCAAACTGCTGACCTTGTAGTTAGCAGCTCAGTTCTTAACCTGCAATGCCACCAAGGCTCCTGATCACATGACTGGGTAACTTTAAATAAAATATAATTAAGAAAAAAATATATCTATATCTATTTTTCCTAGTTAGCAATTCGACCTCAGGTGCTGTTGATTTACTTGGGACACACACAAAAGCTAAGCCCTTCACTTCTCAAATATGGAAGGATTAAGTGGCTGCAGGAGCGGTCTGTTTTCATGGGTTCCTGGCACATCACAGCTGGATAGAATAGCTGAAGAGGACTGCTTAGCTGTGTGCTGGGCTCCGGCAAGCCATCCAATGAAAGTCTACTAACTGAAGGAGCTAAAAAGTAAGCCGCAGCTTGAGGGAGCTGTGGAATTTGGTCAGATGACAACGAAGAGGAAGAAGGAGTTGCTGTGGGGTAAGTCGAACCAGGGACAACCCCAAGACAAGAACGAGCCCTGCATCGGAGAGATGAAAAGGCACAGCCAGAAAGAGCGAAGACACAGGTTCTCCATGCGGTTCTCAGGCAGGATTCTTCTGCAGGAGTTCTGTCTGTGGTTACAGAAGGCAAGGAATCCTAAGGAAGACCCCCCACTGGGTATTAGCAAGACCTGGGAGAAAGTTATACATCCTTTATTCATTCATTCATTCATTCATCAATTCCTTCATTTATTTATTTATTTGTACATTTATTTATTTATTTATTTATTTAACATTCCGCTTCCTAATAAACAACACAGGCCAATCCTGCTCGGTGCTATTGCGACCAAGAGAACAGATGGACAGGAAAGAGCTAAAGTGAAGGTACCATTGGTATCTGGGGGGGGATGCTCCATGCATTAGATGCCAGCAGCGCTCCCCACAAGTATGTCAGCACAATTGATTCTGGACCTTGTCAAGTGCCCCCATTGGGGGTCAGATTACCCTGGGTTGAGACTGACTTCTTTACAGTAGACAGAATGGCCTGATCACAGAGATGGCTTCTCTATGCCTAGAGTCTTGTTGTGCCAAGGTAAAGATTTATGACAGGAGGAAAGGCAACCACAGCAGGTGTAGGGCTTCCTAGAGTGTAGGAGGCCTGCCTCGCAAAGATCCCAAGGTCAGAATGTGTGCCGTGTTCATCTGTAAATCCCTTTCTCAAAGCCTAGTGCAGATCCTGAAAGCCAAAATAAATAAATTAATTAAAAAGGCAGTAAATGTTTGTTGAATAAATGGAGTCTCTGAGTCTGTCCCCTGTACGCAGAGAAACAATCATAGAACCAAACAGCTGTCCCTACTTACTGGCTTATTGTATT
>NW_022103908.1:10053315-10056308 GCF_000313985.2 Echinops telfairi | reverse complement strand
TGCAAGTTTTTCCTAAAGGGTTTCCTTGCTATTTGCCAGAGCAAGAGAAGGCTTCCCATTCCTCTTTCATATGTAGACTGTTTCCCGAAGAGTAACCGGAGCTTCATTTATTTCTGTGCATTAAAAAAAAAAATCAGACAATAGAAACTTGAAAGATTTAAGAGGAACACAAGGGGGTGATGAGTTTGTGGTAATGAAGAAGGAACCACACCCTTCACAAGGCGAACAATGCCCCCCTAAAAAAGAGGGTGAATGGTTGCCCAACTTGAAGATAGTAATTAATGCCACTAAATGGTACAAGTAGGAGCGGTGGAATTGGTGCATGGTCTGCTGTGCACCTTCTCAAAAACAACAGAGCAAATATACTTTAATGCCCCCCCAAAAAAGAAAAAGAAAGTGCATTTTTAAAGAGAGAGGTTCTCTAGTAATTTCATAAATAATACGTATTTATTTCTCTATGCAATTGAAAGCTAAGCTCAGAGTTGTGGAAGGCCAAGATGTGTGTTCTTTCTGGAAAGATCTGGCTAGTGAGGCATGCAATGAGACGTTAGGGGTGGAGGGATGGGGTCACGGACGAGTGATGAAGTTGGTGTGGCAAAGATGTGTGTGTCCATCCTCCTTCCGACCAAACCCAATGAAACTCACTGCCATCATGCCAATTCCAACTCATAGCGACTGACAGGACAGGACAGAACTGTCCCTGGGGGTTTCTGAGACGGTTACTCTTTACAGGAGTAGAAAGCCTCCTATTTTCTCCCGTGCAGCAGCTCATGGTTTTGAACTGCCGACCTTGTGGTTAGGAGCCCAACATATAACCACTATGCCACAAGGACTCCTTCCTTCCCTTCTGAACAAGTGATAATAAGATAAAAGCTGAAAAGAACTAGCCCAGTTTTTCTCCTCTCAAGAATGCTCTCCGCCTTCTCATGTGTTTTAGTTATTAAAGAAATCAACGTGGAGAAAACATATCAACAAACATTTGCCATGTAAACATTATGTCTTTTTATCTTGAAGCAATACAATATTAACAGGCGCCGCGGTGCCATAATGGTCAGGCATCGCGCTGCTAATTGCGGGATCAGCAACCGGGAAGCCCCAGCAGCTCTCGGGGAGAACGAGGAGGCGCTCTACTCCCATACAGAGTTACAGTCTTGGAAACCCGAGGG
The DNA here is from genome assembly GCF_000313985.2 of Echinops telfairi. Taxonomy (NCBI): domain Eukaryota; kingdom Metazoa; phylum Chordata; class Mammalia; order Afrosoricida; family Tenrecidae; genus Echinops; species Echinops telfairi. The sequence continues at coordinate 10,055,142 of NW_022103908.1, read as the reverse complement.
GGCAGTTCTACCCTGTCCTGCAGGGTCACTATGAGTTGGAATCTACTCAATGGCTGTGGGTTTGGTTTTCTTTGGTTTAACATAATTTTAAATAGGTTATTTGACATATCACATATCCTCCATCAATTATGCCTCGTTTCACTAGTCCCAGGGTGAGGACTTGAGGGGAGTTCTCTTTGGGAGACTTTTATATGAAAAAATTGGGGTTAGATATCTTCTCATTCAAGCAGATTTCCATGAACTTCCCAGAGAAGCTCAGGGCAGGAACCTCATCTTATCTGTTCCATGATGTTCCATCCAACGGGCATCTTCTGGATTCCAGGCTTATAGACTACAGTGCCTCCTTGATAGCTCCATTCAAAATGAATATCCTCCCCCTCCCCTCCCAACCTGCTCCTGTGTTTTTATGCGGGACGTCTAAAGGCCATTCCATTTTTCCACTTTCCCAGATCAGAACCCTCGAAGCCATCCATCCTTGACATCCCACTTCATCTCACCCCCTAAAAGAAACATACCAGCTGCTCCTCGGGGGAAAGGCGGGGCTTTCTACTCCCTCACTGAGCTCCAGTCCTGGAAACCCACTGGGGCAGTTCTACCCTGTCGTACGGGGTCACCATAAATAGGCTTGATGGCAGTGATTTTGGTTTTTGATGTTGACATGCTGTTTAAAGCACACATAACGATTCACTACACAAAGTGCGGCAGCGGTCGATGACATTCTTCTCCTTAAAGCGAGTGAGCCCCTCAGATGGTGTAAGATTCATTTCTCACAGAGCTTGACCTACCCTTGTCCCTCTCTCATAAGGTTACCATGAGAATTCAATGAGATCGTATGAGCACACAACTTACAAGGCCTGGTACAGAGTTAAGCGTCCGTCACTCTTAAAGGTTAAAGGCTGAGGTTTATTTTCTTGTGCTTGTTTCCCTTTGTTGGGATTCTCCCCTTGCATGATCATCTTCCGTGACTGGACCAGGGTAGATGCTAAAGGGACATCTCTACCAGGACATCATTTGGATGAATAAATATATTTCAGTATGAAAAGGCTGACCATCTCTTGAAGTTTAGGCTCCTATTCTCAAGGATAGGTCTAATGATTCCTCTAAAAAAAAAAAAAATCTAAGGATGGCTATTGCTTGTATTTTATCTTGTCCCTATTAAGACAGTACACGAATGACACAGCATTGCATTGCATTTCTAAGCTTTGAATAGGTCTGCAGGGCAGAATCATTTATTTTTATGATTTTCTCAGGAGCCACTAACATAATATGCTGGAACATCTTGTGAGTGTAAACACATGACAAATAACAATAGAATTGAAGCAAGGCTTCTTTTTTTCACGGCGCCTTTCTTAGTTTGTTTATTTGTAAGTTAGCATTATCCAAACTTCCCGAAGGTTCTTTCCTTCAGTCATATCTTTTCCATCGCATTGATTTATTGTGCCAGCTGTGCTTAGACTTAATACTCTCGCTAGATAAATACATTTTTAATATTTACCTGTGATGGCTGCTTCTGGAGACTAAGGCAAACTCTGACGTCTAGCTCCCAAACCCAAACAAGGCAGAGAAAACATAGCTGAGACAAGAATTTAAAACTGTGTACTGAATTCTTTTTACGTTCTTATGTCCTGTTTAACATGGTTTCTGACTTTTCCCTCAGGAGAATCTGCCCTTTCAGTAGTCAACACCTCCCAATTGCCAGATTGCCTTGTTCTGATGAGCCCATGCTCTACTTGCTTCTCCTTTTTAAAAATCATTTGATTGGGGGCTCGTACAACTCTTATCACAATCCATCCATCCATCCATTGTGTGTCAAGCACATTTGTTGCC
>NW_022103908.1:10050093-10052840 GCF_000313985.2 Echinops telfairi | reverse complement strand
CACCCTGCCGGCATTATTGCAATAATTTTTCTTGTCCACAGCAGGCACAAAAAACTTTTTTTGGGTCAACTTACAATATATTTCTTCTTCTTCTTAATAAATCATTTTACTGGAGGTTCTTATAGCTCTTATAATAATCCATACATCAATTGTACCAAGCACATCTGTATATATGTTGCCATCATCATTTTCAAAAATTTTCTTTCTACTTAAGCCCTTGGTATCAGTTCCTCTTTTTACCCTCCGTCCCCCACCCTCCCACCCTTATGAACTCTTGAGAAATTATAATTTATTATTATTTTCATATCTTAAACTGTCCGCTGTCTCCCTTTACCCACATTTCTGTTGTTCTTCCCCCTAGGTTGGGGGTGGTGGTGGTTATACATTGATCATTGCAATCAGTTCCCCTTTCTCCCCCTTCTCCCCCCATCTTCCCCCCTACCCTCATGGTGATTCTACTCCCATTACTGTTCCTGAGGGGTTTATCTGCCCTGCATTCTGTGTGTTGAGAGCTCTTATCTGTACCAGTGTGCATGCTCCAGTCTAGCCAGATTTGTAAGGTAGAACTGGGGTCATGATAATGGGTTGGGGGTGGGGGGAAGCATTGAAGAACTAAGAGAAATGGTGTGTGTTTCATCGGTGCTATACTTCACCCTGGCTGACTCGACCCTTCCTTGTAACCCTTCTGTGAGGGGATGTCCAATTGTCTACAGATGGGCTTTGGGTCTCCACTCTGACGCCCCTTATCTGCATTGATATGGTTGTTTGTTTTGGGTCTTTCGATGCTTGATACCTGATCCAGTCAACATCTCATTATCTCCCAGGCTGGTGTGCTTCTCCCATGTGGACTTTGTTGCTTCCTAGCTAGATGGCTGCTTGTTTAACGTCAAGCCTTTAAGACTCCATGTCCTATATTGTTTGATAGCTGGGCACCATCAGCTTTCTTCACCACATTTGCTTATGCACCCACTTTGTCGTCAGTGATCGTGTTGAGAAGGTGGAGCTCATGTTCTATTTGGCTCTGATGAGTCCATGTCCTACTTGGTGTCTGTAGCACTCAACACTCTTTTACCATCTTCTTCTTGAAATACACTCTGAACTTATATATTTTTAAAGTTTATTTATTTATTTTCTTTCAAACCATTTTATTACGACCCAATCCAGACATCATACCATTCTGTAATTCAATCGTATTAAGTAGTGTTGTACAGTCACTACCACTATCAGTTTCAAAACATTTTCTTCCTTCTTGTAGTTCTTGATATCACCTCCTGACTACCCATTCCATGCTCCCTACTTCCCCTGCCATACTAGCGAGGAACCCTTATTCTATAGATTCTATGGATTCATCCATCCTGGGCTTCATACACTGGAGGACATTGAAAAATACATATCAGAGAGTCAAGAAGGCTAGCAACAATTACAAAATATAACAGAGATAAACCTCAACATGAAGCCTCCTCCCCCCACAGAAACATTAAAAACCAGATCAAGCACACAGTTTATCAAAAAGAGACAAGATGATAAAGTTTTAAACATTCAAGTCAGATGCATCATTTTAATTTAATACTGTTACCTCTACACTACTCTCTCCCTCAATTATGGTTAAAGGAAAATCACTGGAAGCTTATTTCCTGTGTCAATCCCTCAAATACATTTTGGGCTTCCACTGTGATCCTGCACACCAGGAACTCGCAATTTAAAATATGAGACTATTCCTTCTTATGGATCTGGATTATATAATTTATAATACTTGGGTCATGGATCTTGGTATGCCTCTTCCACATGGGCTTAATGTCTCACATATTTGGAAGCAAGCCTGTAAGGCCCCAGACACTATTATTTTAGATAACTGGGCACCATCTAAGTTCTTCACCACATTTTGCTATAGAACCTATATCTTCTGTGTTTTCTTCATTAGGTCAAGTAAATCCTCACAACTGCTTGAGCCCATTATTGCAGCCACTGTGTCAATCCATCTCTTTGAGGGCTTTTGTGTTAGACTGGGTTGACAAAAGAAACAAATCCAGAGACATTCATATATGTGTAAGAGAGAGCTTTATATCAAGAAATAATTATATACCAAGCAAGCATCCCAGCCCAGTCCAGATCAAGTCCATAAGTCTGATACTACTCCATAAGTCTGATACTAGTCCATAAATCCCTATTCAGACTCACACAGTTACATGCAATGATTCAGAAGGCAGGGAGATCATAGGCCAGTGGGTGCAAAGTCTTATAGATCTAATGTCAGTGCATGCATTTACAGGGCTCTGGCTGTCATTAGTGTGGCTCGTCAACAGGAAGGTAAAACAGAGGGAGCGGGGTACCCTCCAGCAAGCCATTTATCTCACTTGCCCGCCAATCAAGCTGCAACCTGATCAACAGGTTAAGCTCCACCAACATATTCCCATGGGAGCCATGTTAGCACAAAAATCCTAATTATCACAGCCTTCTTCTTTTCCTCTGCCCTTGGACTTTACCAAACATGGTGTCCTTCTCCAGGGATTGGTCTCTCCTGATAGGAAAAACAGGAGAGTCCTATTTAAATCCCCTTTCTCCTTACCTATTTTCTTTCCAAGTTACCTTCTCCATCATTCCTGTTTACGTTTCCAATATTTGGACTCTCAAACATCCAAAACACTAAAACGTCCTCTGTGTACCAGGTCCTACGGACTTTCCCTCAAATGACATTTTAAACATCTTGGAAGGGTTTGATGGCAGGCAAGTTCTGGCAGAAAAATAAC
>NW_022103908.1:10042964-10048857 GCF_000313985.2 Echinops telfairi | reverse complement strand
TCTCCTTTCTAAGACCTTTATTAGATCATCAGCCACTAATTTTCATCCACACTGACTGTCTGTAGGTTTCTGTATCCAATGTGTAGAGCTGGTTTGGGGACTCTTCATCCTCATTACATTTCCCACGCCATGGGTGCCCTCGTGAATGCTGACGGTGCCCTCTCCCATCACGACCTTGTTGATAGCCCCGCGGCCCTTCCTCTCACCGCCCTTCTTTGTGGGAGCAATAGTGCCGGGGCCAGCCTGGAAAAGCTGGTTCGGATATTCTGCTCCACGTCTTCACAGGTGTAAAATGAGGACACAACAAAAAAAAGTTCCAAATCTCTCTTTTTCCACCTGTAGGGTTTAGGTTTCATAGGCTTGCTCTGGGACATCTGTTTTATCATGCAAGAACATAGGATCTGTTGGTGTTATCCTTGATCCATTTTGTTTGCCATCAAATGTCACCAAGCATCCTGTCCATGCTGCTTTTAGGTATGAAATGTCCTCAATTTCTTGTCTCCATGAAACTTAGTTCTCTGTAAGGAACAGTCCGAAGACTTGCTAAAGTTTAGGATCTCCCCTATGAAATAGGAGGATGTCTTCGCATTGTTTAAAGTATATACAGCAGAGTTGAAAATTAAGTGCAGATTGGTTATTATGTGTTTTTGGCGTTGTTTTAAATCCTTTTTAGAATCAGGCTGCTATGTATAAATGAACAGGTATAAGAGGAGAAAATGTGAAAATCCATGACATAATATTTTTGGTGATTCTTCTGCTATGATGGACAACCTTCAACCCAAGAGTTTGTGAAATACATACTTAGACTGAAAAGGAGGTTTCTCCCACAAGGTGAATGAAATACTGTGTGTACACATGCACATTGTTATCTAATATTAAGTAGTATCACTCACTGCCATGAAGTTGATGCTGACCCATAGTGACTCTGTTTATGGGATAGAAAGCCCCGGCTTTCTCCTGACAATGAACTCTTAGTAACTTTAATTAAGTTTGGCCTTTGTTAAATCTACACTAAGTTAAAAATTAATTAATTGAGTGCATATTATATCCTGGGGAATTTTCTAAGTGCTGGCTGTATTGCTGTGATCAAAATAGGTAACAAAATCTTTCTTTGCCAGTGATTACAGATGGATTGCTTACTAGTATCTGTTAGGCACTTTTGTGAGCCCTTTATTTCATTTTAAGAAAGGTTTTATAGGCATACACTTCACATACCATACAATTTAGTTGTTCAATCATATTAAGGTTTGTTCAATCATCAGCACTACTGATTTTAGAACATTTTCTTCTTGTGTTCCTTGTTAACTCCCCATTTCCCCCCATTCTCCTCTGCCGTGTCCCTAGGTAATCATCCATCTAATTACTCTCTATAGATTTACCTATCCTGTACTTCATATACAGAAAATCATACAAAACACAGGAAGCACTCCATCAAACAAATACGCAAAAACCCAACAATGATTAGACACCATTTGTAAAAACCTTAATCAAAAACAAAGCAGGAAATATTAAAAATGGAAACAACATTGAAATGAGTCAAAAGGGATATCAAATGATAAAGTATTGCATTTTAACCTAACTATATCTGCCGTAATTGAATTTACAATGATCTGCGGATAGGAAGGCTATTCACATCACCTGACTATGATCAGAGGGGATTCATTGGTGGAGTAATCCATGGGGGGACCCTGCACCCTGGATTTTGGGCTTCCATTGTCATCGTAGTTTTCTGCAAACCAGGTGTTTGCAATTTAAGTTCTGATAACCGTTTCTTCCTTTGGACTTGAATTTTATTATTTAGAATCCTTGGATCACACTGGTGTGCTACTTCTGTGTGGATTTAGTTGAACCCTCAGTTAGATGGCTGCTTGTTTGAAGACAAGCCTTTAAACCCCAGATGCTACTCTTTCTGCTAACCAGGTACCATCTGGTTTCTTCTCCACAGTTTGCTATAGCATCCATGTCATCAGTGATCTCTTCAGGAGGGCAAGTATTGAGCAGGGCCATATCTTAAGAACTAATTGTTCTTAGATGGGTGTTAGAATTCAGGGGGAGCCCAAAGTCCATTCATATATCAGTAGTTTTTATATATCTCTGGTTCACTTTAGAGGCATCATTATCATTTTATGATAAAGAGCATTATAAATCATTTCATTGGGGCATAAGGTAATTCTATTGATTGCATCATTAATTTACCCAATAGTATACAATTTAAAACACTGTTGAGGAAAGGAAATTGTACAAATATATATAGGGCAGCTACAAACCACAATGCATGACTTGTTGACTTTTACAGAAAATTCTTAAGTCATTGGACAAGACACAAACAATGGGATTGGTGATAAGGTAAAATTTTGAATAGCACTCATTGATAAAGGCAGAATCATGCCTACTAGATTAATACATGTCAAAAGAAAGCAAGGAGGGCATTAAAATAGCAAATACTTTGTAGATCCTCCTGAAGAATATTCATCTTACATATCAGTGTTCCTTTAGATATACAGGATTTCAAATAGCCTCTGGAAAACAAATTAAGGAAATGAAAATATTTGCATTCAGAGTATATAATGTTATTTTGTCTGTATGACATGTGGAATGAACATTCTTTGTTGTGAAAATAAAATCAAGCTTGCCATGGCTAGGATGAACCTTAGAACAGCCTGTAGAAATCTGGTGATCTGATGGACAGACCACTAAGTAGTCCTACACACACGCATACACACACACATCCTTGATTAAAGTGCACACACAGATATACTCTGAAGGAAACGGACCATTTATTTATGCACCAAAAGCACTTTCAGATGAGAATCTCTTTCACAGGTAACCTTAAGGAGAACACAGGCCAATCCAAGACTGAATAACTCAGTTGAGGAGAGCCTGGTGCAGAAGAGGTCACATACGAGTCAATGGGCTTTTAGCTGTTCTGTGGTCTAATGACGCCAAAGAACGAAAGAGAACTTTTCAAAGGGAAGTGCGGGAAGACAAAGTACTATGATGAAATGTGCAAAGAACTGGAGTCAGGAAGTCAAAAAGGAAGAACACATATTTCTCAAGCTGAAAAAAAATTGAAGTAACAATCCCAGCATTAATTTGCGTTATCAAGGGATCCTAAGGACAAAACCTGAATGACGCAGGAAGCAGGAAAAAAGATGGCAGGAATACAGAGTCCCTGTCCCCAAAAGAACCGTTTGACATTCAATCATTTCAAAAGATAACATATGGTCATAAAACAATGGTGCCGAGGAAAGAGCTCCAAATGCCAATGAAGACATGTGGGGAAAACAAGCCTCCAGGAATTGACAGACACCAAAGGAAATGTTTCAACAAATTGACACTGAGCTGGAAGCAAGAAACTTGAAAGAGGGCTATCTGGCCGCTGATTGGAAGAGACCCTTATTTTTGCAGATACCAAAGAAAGGTGACCCAAAGGAAGACAAATATTTTTTTTCCTTTAAAAAAAAAATCATTTTATTGGGGGCTTGTACAATTTTAATCATAATCCGTACATACAGCCATGTGTTAAGCACATTTGTACATTTTGCCATCATCGTTCTTAAAACATTTGCTTTCTACTTGAGCCCTTGGTATCAGCTCCTCATTTTCCCCCTCCCTCCATGCTTCCCCCCCCCTCATGAACCCTTGATAATTTATAAATTATCATTATTTTGTCATATCTTACACTGTCCGACATCTCCCTTTACCCATTTTTCTGTTGCCCATCCCCCAGGGAGGAGGAGGTTATATGTGGATCCTTGTAATCGGTTTCTCCCTACAGAAGACAAATATTATTGAACAATAACATTGAAATCACATGCAAGCAAAGTTTTGCTAAAGACAATTGAAAATCAGTTGCAGCAGTACATTGATAGGGAGTTGCCAGAAATTTAAGATGGATTCAGGAGAGGACATGGGGAAGAGTTATAGTTGCTAATGTCAGATGTGTCTTGGCTGAAAGCAATCGATACCAGAAAGATGTTTACTTGTGTTTTATTGATTTTCCAAAGGCATTTGACCGTGTAGATCATAACCAACTATGGATAACATTGAGAAGAATGAGAATTCCAGAACTATTCATTGTGCTCATGCAGAACCTGCACACAGATGCAGAGGCAATACTGCCTGGTTTAAAATCAGGAAAGGTGTGCATGAGTGTTATATCCTTTCACCACACTTATACAAACTGTAGGCTGAGCAAATAGTTGGAGATATTGAATTGTAAGAAGAACGTGACATCAGGATTGGAGGATGATTCATTAACAACCTTCGATCTGCAGGGGACACAACCTTGCTTGCTGACATAGAAGAGGACTTGAGACACTTGCCGATGAAGATCAAAGACTACAGTCTTAGTATGCACCTCAGTATGAAGAAAACAAAAATCCACACAACCGGACCAACAGCCAATATCATGATAAACAGAGAAACGAATGAGGTTGTCAATCAAATCAATTTACGGGGACCCACAGTCAACACTAAAGGAAACAGCAATCAAGAAATCCAACGAGCAGGCGGGGTTCTCTTCTGTTGTACGTGGGTCATTATGAGTCATATCCGACTCTGGGGCACCCAGCAACAACATCATTGTCTAAGACACCAAGCAGTCTGGTAAAGCAGGAAAGAGCGTGCATAGTCAAGGCCAATCCATTACACTTCTAGAAAAACAACTCAAGTGTAGGTCGTAATAGTGGAGAATAAAGGTTCATATCTCTAGTGAATAATTGTATCAGAAATCTGAGATGTCTTTGAGAGACTTGTGGTTTGTCATGAAAGAAAAAATTATCAAAATTGTGGTGTACATAGTTATAATGAAACAGTTGCAATTTCAATCATTTTTACATGCACAATTAAGTATGTCCTCCTTGTCCTGCCACCCCTACTGTCTGTTTCCAATTTTTTTCATCACTCTCTATAGTTCCCATTTCTGGATCTTTCAAAAGTGAGATCAGACAATATTAGTCCTTTTGTGATTGACTCATTTCAGTCAACATTATGTTTTCAAGGTTCATCCAGAGTGTAGTATGCATTAAGAATTCATTTCTTTTTATGTCTAGGTAATATTCCATTGCATGTGTGTATCGGATGTTGTCTATCCATTCATCTGTTGATAGACATTTCAGTTGTTTCTGACTTTCGTCTATCGTGAAGGTGCTGTAAAGAATATTGATTGATGCACCAGTATCTGTTTGTGTTCCTGCTTTCTTTTGGGTTTATATCCCAACTTTGGGCATAGTGAAATGGCATTGCTGGATCATATGGTAAATCTAGGCGTCCTGGTGCCATAGTGGTTGAACAGTGGGCTGCGAACTGCTAAGTCAGCATTTAAACCCACTAGTCACTGCACTGGAGAAAGACTGTGCTTACTACTGCTGTAAAGAGTCTTCTCAGAAATTCATAGGGGGCACTTCTGCCCTGTCCTATAGGGTTGCTATGAATTGGCATAAAAACATTTTCTTTCTACTTGAGCTCTTGGTATCAGCTCCTCATTTTCCCCCTCCTTCCCCCACCTTTCCACCCTCATGAACCCTTGATAAATTATAAATTATTATTATTTTCATATTTTATACCATCCGCTGTCTCCCTTCACCCATATTTCTGCTGCTCATCACCCTAGGTGGGGGGTTTATATGTTGATCATTGAGATCAATTTCCCCTTTCTCCCCCCATCTTCCTCCTACCCTCATGGTATCGCCACTCCCATTATTGTTCCTGAGGGGTTTATCTGTCCTGGATTCCATGTGTCAAGAGTTCTGATTTGTAGCAGTGTACACACTCTGGTCTAGCTGGATTTGTAAGGTAGAACTAGGGTCATGATGGTAGGGGTGTGGGGAGGAAGCCTTAAAGAACTAGAGGAAAGTTGTTTGTTTCCTTGATGCTATACTGCACCCTGGCT
>NW_022103908.1:10040774-10042176 GCF_000313985.2 Echinops telfairi | reverse complement strand
GTGATAAGAGTTGTATGAGCCCCTAATAAAATGACTTAAAAAAAAGCAAGCAAGCAAGCTGGAGTATTAGTAGTGTTGAGAGTTGTAGGAAAGTTCCGTATGGGAATATTCTGGGTGAATAATATGATTAATAGATGGACTGGTACTGTGTATAGGTGATATAACCACAGGGATTTTCTACCAAAACTTTCTGATGTACACCATGTGGGTATCTTAGAATGTAGGAAGTGGACAGATGGAGAATGCATTGAAGGGCCCTTTAAACAGCCCACATGTAAACTGCGATCTCAGATTTCATAACCAGGTGATTAAAAGCTTAGCGTCTGATTCTTTGCAAAACAAAGCAACTGAGAAAAGGCATGAATAAGTAAGACAACACAGAGGAAGAAATGTCAATTACAGGGTAGTGTTATAATCAAAAGACATGAGAATTTTATTAATTTGATTATTCAAAAGACAAGCCTTGAAGGGCAAATAAGAATGAGCCATATAAAAAGGTTAGAGAAGAGAGTTCTAAGCTGAGGACTCTGTGGTATGGGACCTTCCACCATTTACATAGCTCTCTGGCTGCCACTCATCTCCATGTCTTTACTTTCCTCCCACTTATTGAAGAGAACAACAGACACTTTGTAGGGACATGAGGACAAGGATGAGTAGAGAGAATATGACCAATGAGAAGCTGGAGCATAGAGTGTGAGACTAGATATAAGAGGTGACGTTAGAGCGCAGGCTCAGATAGTGGATCCTGGTTTCTCATAGAAAAGTCTGGTTAAAATGAGCTCATGAAGCCTTCAGGAGGTTTACGCTTAGTTCCCTTCTTTTCACCCATGGTGGTGTCAACAGTGTCAAATAGACCCAAGAGGCCACAGGAAATGCAACAGAGTAGAAGATAATGATTTTTATTTTGTATTTTGCCATTGCTTCTAAAATTTGAATCCCATAGAAAGAAGGAAGCAGAAGGAGAGTGGGAGGTGAGGGAGCAGAGTCAGAGCTTAAGAAGTGGAGTACAATTGGGAAGATTTTAGTAGAGAAACACCTAGATTTATAATAGATTACAAATTGTATGCCATCAAGTTCATATGAATTCCTAGCAGCTCTAGAGGACAAAGTGCATCTGTCCCACAGAGGTCCCTAGAAAATGATAGGAGGAAGGCTTATTAACAATTTGCAATATGCAGATGAAACAACCTTGCTTGATAAAGGTGAGGAGGACTTGAAGCACTTGCTGATGAAAATCATCCTCATAACTGGACCAATAGGTAATATCACGATAAATGGAAGAAACGTTGAGATTGCCAAGACTTTTGCCTTTCTTGGATCCATAATCAATGCTCCTAGAAGCAGCAGTCAAGAGATCAAAAAATTCATTGCATTGGGTAAATCTGCTGCACTAGATCTCTTT
>NW_022103908.1:10028659-10037691 GCF_000313985.2 Echinops telfairi | reverse complement strand
AATGAAATGGGAGTGAAAATAGCCTAAAATTAGACTTTTCTATTTTCCCTCCAAATGGTATTTCTAAGGACTAAGTTCTAATCTGAGGTTACAGCTATTGGCCCAAATTTCCTGTCACTTGAATATACATACGTTTATGGAAATAAGATAAATAGACACACATGAGTGTTGAAATTCATATTCTCTTGATAACAGATTTGCTCACAAAGCAGAAGGTAATTCCTTAGCTTTTTCAAAAGCTTGGAATCTATTATGGAAGACATTTGTTTGTACCGTGTATGAAGAAAATCCAGGCTGTTTTGGATTGTGGCGATACTATCATGTTTCCATGGTATCTATTCTTCTGAGTATTTCAGTATTTTAAGATGTTATCTTTTTAGTTTTCACAGCATGCTAGGAAGGAGGAAGGACATGCTGTTCTCACCTAACAGTGCAATGGAGGTGGGCAGGGACTCATGCTCTTGCGTAAGTCGCTGATTGAACCGGGATGCGGTGCTGCACGGTGTTCTTCCAGTCAGTAGTCCGGCAGGACTTCCACCCGTCCAACGATGCCCGTGTCTTCTTGGATAGTGTCTACACAGCCAATTCCTAACTTGGATGGTCAGAGGAAAAAGAGAAAGCACACAGCATCTTCGCAAAGGACAGATGATAGGAAAATAATTTGTATTTGGCCATGGAATCTGTTTTTGTACTTGCACCGGAACCTGGGCACGCCCGGTGTTCTGGGAATTGATAGGTCTGCGATCCAAGCGAAGGAACCTCACAGGGAGACCCGGGTGGGAATAGCTTCAAGGGGATCTCTTCGGGTGCCTGACTCGCCTTTCGCCTGTGCTAGGTGCTTTCTGCTGGGGTCAGACAACCTATTATTTCCCAGACTGACACCTTGAAACAGCGTAGGTGAAACTGTCTTTTCTGTCTGTCTAATCCTGATTATGAAATGTCTTCTCTTTTCCTTAGAGAATGGGAGAATCTTGCACCCTGGAGTAGAAGTTGTTAATCACATCTTTCTTTCTTTCACTGAAAGGCACTGAGCATGTGCGAAGGAAACTTCAGACAGGATTTCCAAGCATGGGGAAGAAGAATGTAAGAAATGTACTGAGAATCGCATGATTGCCAGAGAGACTTTACAGGAAAGTGAAAGTAGATTTTTTTTTTTTAAGTTTTGCGGTGGATGAAAATAGGTTCTTTGACAACCTTTACTTGTTTGTTTGTTTGTTTGAAAGAATAAGCTTTGCTAAATACCTGCTCTACATCAGGAACTGTAAGAGGCTGAATTGATGATAGGCATTTGAGCATAAAAAAGTACCGAAAGTTAAACGAACACCCATTCATTGATTCACGTAGACTCGTGAAAATAGGTCGGTCAAGAGCCCCTGTGACACAGCCGTGAAGCACTTGGCTGCTAGGCAAGCGGTCAGAGGGTTGACCCTACCGCTGCTTTTTGGGGGTGGGGGGAATGTGCAGCTGGCTTCTGTGAAGATCATAGACTTGGCAGTTCTACTTTGTCCTATGGGATCATGGCTATGGGTTGAAATTGACCGTAAGGCACATAACAACAACAACAAAAGGTCAGACACCGTTACGGGTGTGAATCATTTTTCTTTCAATTTATTCTCTCCTTACCTAGTATTATTATTGGTGTCGGGTTGATCCAGAGCCTAAGCAACCCCATGTGTGCTCCATCTGGATTTCAAACCACCATTCTTCAGATGCGCCTCCCCAGGTCTGTCTTCTGGTGGATTTGAACTGCCAAACTTTCCATGATGGGTGGAGTCGTTAACCATCTGTGCCATTGTGAACTCACTCACTATGCCCACGGCCATCACTTCTGACTCAGAGGGACCCTGGAAAGGATTTCCCAAGCTGTACATCTCTACAGGAGCAGACAGTCTTCTGAGGAGAGGCTGGTCCATTTGAATCACTGACCTTGTGGTTTTGTAGCTCCGTGACGATCCCACAGTGTCACCAAACAAGGGCTCCTTTATGAACTATTCCAACTCAAAGAAGTTCAAACCCACTCCCACGGAATTGATTCTGACTCAGAGTGACCCTATAGGACCGAGTAGAACTGCCCCTTTGGATTTCTGGGGCTGGATATCTTTTGGGAGCAGAAAGCTTCCCTTCTTGAGACGTCGGACAGGACAAGATATAACAAAATAATAATTTATAAATTATTGAGGGCTCATGAGGGAAGGGGGAGCGGGGAAGGAGGGGAAAAAAAGAAGACCTGATGCTAGGGGCTTAAGTGGAGAGCAAATGTTTTGAGAATGATGGGGGGATGAGGGCAATGAATGTACACATGTGCTTTTCACAATTGATGTATGTATGGATTGTGGTAAGAGTTGTATGAGCCCCTAATAAAACAATTAAAAAAAAAGAAAGAAAGCCTCCTTTCTCTCCCCCAGAATGGCTGATGGGTTTGAACTGCGGAATGGCAGTTGGCAGCGCAATTCTGAACTCACTATGCCATCTGAGCACCCTCCTTAACTTCATAGTCTTAAATGAAGCAAGCCCCGGTGGTTCAGCTATTAAAGCAGCTCCATTGCTAACCCCTAAACTGGTGGTTCAGAGCCACCAGCCACCGCGTAGGCGCAACTGTGGCAGTCTGCTTCCATGAAGATTGACGGCCTTGGAAACCCTATGGGGGACGCTTCGACTTTGCTTGACAGGGTCTCTGAGTCAGACTCAAATCAATGGCAGAGAGTGTGGTTGGCTTTTATTCTTACATCTTATCGTTTAACATTATTTTAAATTTAGTTTACAAGACTTGTTTGAAGGCTATTATTCTGCTTTCTATTGCCTCACTCCCAGTCTTTTCATTTTCCTTTCTCTAGAGCAAGTACTTTTAACTCTATGAACTACTAGTGGGGTAGAGGTATTTGCTCCTTATCTCTAAATGGCATGATTCAATTTCTACCTTTCCCCGCTTTTCAATCTTAAGCATCATCTATGGATTTACAACCATGGAAGGTGAACGTTTAACGCTTTTTCACACGCAGTTTCCAATTCGCAGTATAGTCACCCACATTTCCCATTCCTCTGTCTCTCACATATTTACTATTTGGTTAGATTAAAATATGGCCTGAGCCTACTTATGAATATGTAATGAGCTACAAGGAGTCCCTCAGTGGTGCAAACTGTCAACACATGCAGCTTCTTAGTGAAAGGTTGAAAGATCTGAAGCCCTCTGGGGATCCCTCTGAAGAAGGACCTTGAGATCTTCTGAAAAGTCCTCTGGAGTCCAGCTGACATGCCTGGACGCGTCCAGCTGACATGTCTGGAGAGTCGCCAGGCATTACGATGGGCTTGATGGCAGCATCTACGGCTGCCACGTGGATTCTGACTCAGACTGACCCGAGGGGGCAGAGACCAACTGCTCCATAGGGTCTTCCAAACTATCCATCTCTATGGGAGTAGACAGCTCATCGGTCTCTCTCAGGGCAGTTGGTGAGTTTGAACCGTTCACCTTGCAGCTGCAGTCTAGTGCTTAACCCCCTCTGTCACCAGACTTCCTTAATGAGCTACATCATATACTATTAATACCCTTTCTTTTTATTTATTTGCTTTATTAATACTCTCTCTTATTTAAGATTTGTTCCCTTCTATTTTGATTTAGGCGTCCCTGGGTTTTTTTATGATCCCATGTTTTCTCACTCTTACTTCGTTTGCTTTGTCATGTCACAGTGGATACATCTTCTAGCTTCTTTGTATAAATGAATACAAGGCAGAAAAGTATTTCGACACCTTGAATGTCTGACTATGTCTTTGTTCTACCCCCATATTTATTTCATACTTTTCTTGGGTGTGGATTTCTAGGGTGGGAATCAATTTCCTGTAGAATTCTAAGAGTATTGCTTTATTGTTTGCTCGCACCAGTATTTTTCCTAGGAAGTATGATTGTATTCTGATCCTCGGTCTTTCATATAAAATCTGTTGTTTTTTTTCCTCTCTCTGGAAAATTGTAGGCTCTTTTAATTTTTTCCCTTTCCCAGCTTCAGTGCTCTGTGATTTCACGATGATGTATCTCAGGGCCCAGCTGGTTTCATCTATTGGATGGGCACTAAGAAGACAGTTCAACTAGGAAACTCATGCCTGTTAGTTCTGGATAATTTCCTTAAATTATTTTATCGATGATTTCATTTCATCCATTGTCTCTCTTCTTTTATTTGGAAACGAACTGTTATTTTTTGGATAGTGAGATTGCTTAACTAATCCTCTAATTTGGACCTAGTCTCTCAGTTTTTCATCACTCTTTTTGCTCTTGCCCCAGAGATATTTTCTCAAACACAATCTTCTAATCTTCTATTGAGATTTTCAGCTCTGTCATTCTATTTTCTAATTCCCAGAGTCTCTCTCTCTCTCTCTTTTATTCTCGGAATTTTTGTTGTTGTTAATTTACTTCTGTGAGGATTTCAATAGTATCTTCTTGGCAAAAGCTGTGCCATTGGGTTGATTCTGACTCAAGTGACCCTGTAGGACCAAGTGGACTTGCCCCTGTTGATCTTCAGGATTGTACATTTTTACAAGAGGATAAAGCCTCAGTCTTCTCCCATGGAAGAGCAACTGGTTTTGAACTTCTGGCCTTATAAGTAGCAGCCCACCAAGAGCTATGCTATTACGCTACCTTTGATATTTCGGAACTAGATCATTAGGCCTTTCTCCCAAGGCATAGCTAATGAAATCCAACCTCCAATCTTTCAGTTAGCAAAGTATCTGCTACCTGAACTAAAAGCAAAAACAAGAAACTCACTGCTATCAAGTCGGCTCCTACTATGGGGCATAGAAAGTCTCATCTTCCTGAACTAGTCATTGGTTTTAAACTGCTGATCTTGGGGTTGCCAGCCCAATGCGTAACCACCAAGCCACCAGGGCTCCTCAAGCACCTGCTACTTACTTTGAAAAACAGTTTCTCTCACTGTTTTGTCTCTGCTTCCTTCGTACAGTCCCTCTCTCACTTTCCTAGTGCGTCCTCACCTTTCGCATGAGCCGGCATTTTCAAATGGTGGGTGATCCTCAGTTGACTTGTATTTAAAAGATTGTGATAAGAGCTGTATGAGCCCCTAATAAAATGATTTAAAAAAGTGAGATGCTACAAAGCGATGTACGGAGTTCAAGTTTGTGTTGGTGGGCGCAGTCATGTGTGGTTGCTATATAGCAGGCCGAGGGTTTGAGTTCACTCGAGCTGCCATGGCAAAAAGGTCTCGCCATCTGTTTCCAAGACACTATCATCACACCTTGTGGCGCTCTGCTCAACTCGGACACACCCGAGGTGGCTGCCCGTCAGAATGGACTCAATGGCAACTGGTTTGTAAGCTCGTGTTTGGAATCCGTTATGTAGCTGGATCTTGTCAACCTTCAGCTCCCCCGGTGTAGTATTAAATTAAAAAATAATGACGCTGAGGGAGGTGGGTGCCAGCCCCGACCTGCTGCTACTCCTACGAGTTCAGTAATACTACTTCTGGGTTCAGTAATACACAATTGTACGGTTGAGATATATAAGTATTATGTTAAAGTCATCGAGAGCATGAGAGATATTACAATAATGCAGTCAGACATGTTACATGGCAACATTGCTCACCTCAGCCCAGCTTGGTGGTCCACGTGGAGAGAGGGGGAAGGGAAGGAGGGAAAGAGAACAAGGGAGAGGGGGAAGAGTCAGGGAGGTCTGAGTCCGAGAGAGAAGTCTTAGTGCTCTATATTGCTGACCCATGCCTATATAACTTTTGGGGGCATGCCAGCCCACTAATTACAGGTAGAGACATACGTCACAGGGAGGGGTTGCACTATAGGCTACACAGCAATGAGAGGGTGGTCTAGGGGGTGGTCTCTGGGTCTCCATAGGAACCATTATCAGTAGGGTGTAAACCCCTCCTACAGGAACCAAGCTAATGGTCCCAAGCTTCAGAGAGTAGTCCATTATCCCCAGCAGCAGGGAGCAGGCCCCCCCCCCCACCACCGTGGTGGGATGAGACAGCAGTCTGGCAGCAAGTATCTGACTTCCCCCCACACCCTGGGTAGTTTCTTTCTTTCTTTTTTTCACAGTTGTATTGGCACTTAGTCTACACATTACCTAATTCAGTAGTTCAATCATATCAAGAAGAATTGTACGATTATTACCACAATTTCAGAACATTCTCCACTCCCCCACCCCCAATGATTAAACTGCCTTTAACATGAGTTGTATAATTACCTTCAGTTCTAGTGCACACCCCCCTCCCACCTTCCTTGTTTACTCCTGAAATTCCCTCATCCTCTTCCATCACCTCTCCCTGGATATTTTCTTGGGGGCTCCATGGGACTGGCATCTTCCATTCCTTTTCTTGGGCCTGGTTACAGTCCCTGAGAAAACAACCTTCTGGTCTCTTTCCTGGGTGGCAACATTCTGCGTGAGAAGATTTGGGAGCTGGATGAGGGAAGAAGGCTCTGGTTCGCAGCAATCAATCGGTTTGCAGCACTTTCACTTCGTCCGTTTGTTAGAGCAGCGGTTCTCCACCTTCCTCATGCGGCCACTCTTTCATACAGTTCTTCATGTGGTGGTGACCCCAACCATAACATTATTTTCGTTGCTACTTCATCACTGTCATTTTGCGACTATTATGAATTGGGAAACCCCTGTGAAAGGGTGGTTGCACCCCCCAAAGCGGTCGCGACCCACAGGTTGAGAACCTGTTAGAAGGATCCTATGGCCCTTTCCCCTGGCCCATCAAGCCTCACTTTATGCTCTTCGGAAAGTAACCCACAGTTTTCCTTAGAGAAAGGTAGGCTTCTAGGATGTTGACTTGCTTCTTGTTATTAATTTATTTATTTGTACTTGCTTCTTAAATGCACTTTCAACCCATCACTTGGTTTTGAGCTCTGCTTTCAGTTCGAGTTCGAGTTACTTGACGCTGCCAGTTCCCAAGGTTTTAGGAGTTCTATGGTATAATCTGATTAGTTCTTGGCTTTCCCCACTGTTTGCTTTTTGAAATCTGCTAAGTCATTTACCACTAGTCTTTCTACTCTTCTTTCTGGAAGTCAGTAGCTGCCACATGGCTTCTTTCCTTTCGGGTTTCTGCTGTAAGCCGTCCCGTCAGTGCCACGCTGGTTCAGAAGCAATGGAGACCTACCGGTATCTCTAATATTCAAACCTAGTGAGAGCACTGAGTCAACACCACTCTGGGCCATGTGATTCTGTCCTAGGAATTCTCTAGTGAGACTTTCGCCTCGTGAATCACATACGCTTACCCCAATGGCAGAAGTGAGGAAAAGAGATAATAAGAGTAATTGCTGGGACCGGGGTCCGGTGCGCAGTGCTCCTCGGCCCAGGAAACGGGGCGTGGCCGGAAAGGCGGCGGCCCCCTCGCGCGTCACGCACCACATGTTCGTGGGGAGCCTGGTGCTAAACCATTCGTAGACGACCTGCTTCTGGGTTGGGGTTTCGTTCGCAGCAGAGCAGCTCCCTCGCTGCGATCTATTGAAAGTCAGCCCTCAACACAATAAAAAAAAGAAAAGAAAAGAAATTACAAAAAAAAAAAAAAAAGAAGCAATTGCCAAATAAGAAAATATCGTTAGAATAAGAATAAATGTGGCTGCACACTTGGTTGGCAGGAGTGAGCCAGGGTCTTTAAAATTGCTATAAGGGGTGCCTAGTGGGTGAGAAGCAATTTGAAGTGGCCGCATACAGTTGTGTGTATTAAGTGAGGGTGCTTTCGAAATAGAAAAAGGAAAATCCCATGACGGAAGAAGTCCCCGCCCCCCCGCCCCCCGCCACCTTGCCCTTTCAGAGAATGGCTTCCTCAGTTGGCCTTAACCACTTTCCTCCGGACACCTCCAAAAGAGAGCAAAAAGGCTGCAGTTATCATCCAAGACCCAGGATAGAGCGAGACCTTGGCTGGAAAGGAGGAACGCTGCCCTCCGGGAGAGCCCAGCACCCTTCACTGTGGCTCCTGAGCAGCCCAGCTAAGGGTTGGGGAGCGCACTAAGAAGAAAAGGCCGTGACGTTCCTGACTGAGGTACCCATACTCAGAGTAGAGCTTTCAAGCTGGTAGCTGTCAGTGGACTAAGTTTTGTTCGGCCTAGACAGTGTTTATAGATACTAAAAAGAGCTTTATTTGATAAGATCTGCATTTCCAACTTCTTTTCAAACTCAGAAAATCAGTAAATATTGGATCTACATTTCCAGATGAAGCAAGTGGCTGGAGTTGAGAAGATGGGGTGGGGGTACCCTCTGTTGTCCAAAAATCACCCCCTCCACCTCAACTTTTCTTCTTAAAAATAATTATAGGCATATGCCTTGCATATCATATAATTTTAAGAAGATTTGTGCAATCATCACTACAATAAATTTCAGAACATTTTCTTTTCATACTCTCATTTTCCTACTAATAAACTAGACCCACCACAATCCACTATGCAATGCTCTCTGTCTGATAGCAAGGCTATTCACATGCCTGAACTGTGTTCAGAGGGGATTTACCAGAAGATTAATCCATATTTGAACCTTGCAAATGGATTTTGGGGCTTCCGCCTTCATCCATTACTTTCTGTAAACCTGGCACTCACAATTTGAGCTCTGATACCATTCCCTCCATCAGATTTGGATTTTATTATTTAGAACCCTTGGATCACACAGGGTAGTGTGCTTCTTCCATGTGGATTTTGTTGATGCTTCACTTGGGTGCTTGTTTGAAGACAAACCTTTAAGATCTCAGAAGCTATTTTTTTGTCTGAGAGCTGGGCACAATTTGGTCTCTTCACCAGACTTTGCAACAGCACCCATAACTTCAGTGATCGCTTCATGAGGGTGAGCATCAAGCAGGACCCTGTCATAGGAACTTTGTTCTTAGACTAGACATGCCAACTCTTTTTGTCTTCCTCCCACCCCACCCCCCTCATATTTACACAACTTGCCTGGCCCACAGAGGCAGCAGAGTATAATCCGGTCTTATAGGCTAGACATACTGACCTGCTCTTTCTCTGGGGCAACTAGTCAAAGAGAACCACCTTGGAAAAGGAGCTAAAAAGAAGAGGGGATGCTAGCCCCATGAAATCAA
>NW_022103908.1:10021799-10028463 GCF_000313985.2 Echinops telfairi | reverse complement strand
GTTTGTATCACTCAGGGACTCTCTGGCTTTGCTGGTATTATTGTTGCCTTTGTTGTTCTTAGCTGCCATTCAGTCAGACTCTGACGCATAGCCACCCCATGCACAACAGAGAAAAACGCTGCTGGTCCTGAACATTCCTCACTGTCACTCATCCATCAGATTCTTGTGATCTATAGGCTTGTAATCGTTCTGTGGGCGCTTCATGAAAATCTCTTTCGCAGCATGGAACATGGAAGTCTTCACTGATGAATGGGTGATGGCTGTGCATAAAATTCATTGCCTGGGAATTGAGCCTGAGTCTATGGTATTGGACATGAGTTTTCTGCCATTGAACAACCACTGCGCCCTCTTGTCTCTCAGGCCGCCATGTAAACCTCCCCTAGAGGAATTGTCTATATTGAGAAACAGTTTTTTGACTATGAAGTCAGAGCAAGGCGTGTGGTCTGGGTGAACTGAAAGCCTAGTGCCTCTTCTCCTAGAGCAATTATGATGCGTCTATCTTCCAAGAGAACTCCAAGTTTATATTGACTTGGTTAGGGACTATCCAATTCCTTATACTGTGATTAAACTCTTTCCTGATCAATATTTTATTTCTTAAAATATTTTAATACAGTTTATGAGCTAACCATTCAGTTCTCATTCTGGCCTGGAAGTCATTCTGCTCTCTTAGAGTATGATCTCTCACTCACCTCACTGCCACCGAGTTTATTCTGTCTCATAGCGATCCTATAGGGCTGGATAGAACTGGCCTGTGCATTTCAAAGACTGTAACTTTTTATAGGATGAGAAAGCCTCATCTTTCTCCCTTGGAGCTGCTGGTGATTTCAAACTGATGACCTTCCAGTTAGCATCCCACCTCGTAGCCACTATGCCACCGGGCCTCCCTTTAGATCATGACATCAGCAATTGCAACAACATATCGTCACTGGACATTTATGGGCGCCATCAACAGATACATACATTACATGGACGGATTCCACAAAACTGTGCAAATTAAGTGTCTCTTCTCATTCTAAATTTGAGGGATCTGAGAATTAAGTAATTTTCCCCAACTCACATGTTAACTAGTAAAAGAAGCAATGTTCGATCCCACAGCTGTCGGATCCCAGAGCCCATGTTTATTCCCATGATTCTGAATTTGTATACCCTCCCTTTCATGCCGAGTGATCGAGACACTTGTTTGTGGTGATAGAAGGTCACTTAACTTAAACAACAGAGGAAATGGGCTGATACATGTAACTAAATTAAAAGGGAAAGCGTCTCACCAGACTTAGCCCTGATCAGGCCTGAGGACCCCAATCATGCCTGTCTGTGCTGTATTTCTGTCTGTTTCATTTCTCCTTCCCTCTGAAGCCAGCTCCTTCTCCTCCATGGTGGCCTGCCTCTCTCCACGGAGGGAGGAGTCTGGGATGGGTGGCATGTCTGCAGGCTGCTCTTTATTTAGTGATCTGAGCAACATTAGAGCCTTTTTTTTCTCCATCAGAGACTGGGAAGTTTACCACTCATTCTGTTTGGATCATGTGCCCTTCTCTGGGCCAATCCTTGCATCCAGGAAGAGATAGAACTCTATCCTGAGCCCCCAGAAAGCCTGTTGGGAAGGCACCGGAATGATGGATACATGACGATAATTGCTATGTGCGTCCTTCTGTGTTTTCCGTCTTAAAATAATTTCAGTTATTTACTGAAAACATCATTGTTTTACTGTAAATTATGTGGGGGGTTTACATTTCCGATGACCATCTTTTTATTCAACAGCTTAAACTATTAATCATCCCCCAATAGTCTATCCTTTGCCCACTTCTTAATTTTTCTTCTCCCTCTTCTGGACTGCTACTTGACTCTTCTCGCAAGTTAACAGCGATCAGCACTCTAGCCCATTGGGGGTTCTCTCCTCCTTCATCCTCCCCACGTCCCTTGGCAATCTCCAGAGTCTATTTCCTTGAAAATATGAAAATCTTTATCTGGTTTTTGTTTGTTTTCCTTGTGTCAGTGGTCTTGTATAATATGTGTCCCTTTGTGATTGCTTATTTTCACTCAGCATAATGTTTTCCAGGCCCACCCATGTCATGAAGTATATCATGGTGTTGTTATTGATTTTTCTTCTAGCATAGTTTTTGTTTTTGGCATGGTTGACTAGAGAAACAAATCCAAGGACACACAAATATATGTGTAAGAAATTGTATCAAGGAAAAACTGTATATCAGGAAAACATCCCAGCCCAGTCTAACTCAAGTCCACATGTCTGATACTAGTCCATAAATCTCTTTTCAAACTCATGCAGCCACATGCAGAATGCAGTCCCATGAATCCAATGGCAGTGGATGCATCTCCAGGATTCACGCAGGTCTCCACATGGCATCAATAGGAAGGGGAGAGATAGATAGATAGATAGAGAGAGAGACAGAGAGAGAGAGGTTCCCAGAATGACTCCACCCCTATGCGTTCACATCTTCAAGTTGACTTGAAATTATGTAACTAGCACAGCATTCCAATGTGTGTATTTACCAGAGTTGCTTTATCCATTCTACTGATGTGCATTTAGCTTGTTTCCATCTTCTTGCTATTGCAAACCATGCGGCAATGAACATGGGTGTGCTGTGTTCACCTTTAAATATAGGTTTTATTTTCTAAGCAAATATATTACTTTTTGTTGCTTTTGTTGAAGTTTTAATGATAGTGTTGGGGAAAGGTTACAGAGCAAATTAGTTGTCCATTCAATAGTTTATACACAGTTCAGAAAAGTGGGTGAAAGGAGATATTGGACAGGGCAAGATATGACAAAATAATAATTTACAAATTATCAAGGGCTCATGAGGGAGGGGGGAGTGGGGAGGGAGGGGGAAAAATGAGGACCTGCTGCCGGGGGGGCTTAAGTGGAGAGCACATGTTTTGAGAATGATGAGGGCAATGAATGTACAAATGTGCTTTACACAATTGATGTGTGTATGGATTGTGATAAGAGTTGTATGAGCCCCTAATAAAACAATTAAAAAATGGTTTGTACACAGTTTTCGACTCAGGGCACCATCGATGGCAATTTCCTCAATGAACAGCTTTCTTTTCACTTCTTCCTCGGCCTCCTCATTTCCTGTTGTTCTCCTTTCTTGTCCCGTCCTGCCTTCTGTGCTTTGTTTTGGGAGAACGATGTGCTTTGGGTCTTGTGTGGTTGCTTGTCTTGAGGAGTATCATCCTCCTTCCTGTTAGGATTCACTTTATAGGTCTGTTCGGCTGAACGTTGAACCCTGGGGTGGGTTCAGTTCCAGCTTGAAGGCTGTCTAAGGGCCATAGTCCAAGGCGTTCCAGCAAGCCTGTCCTTTTTTATGATTTTAAATTTTGTTTTCTCACTAGATTTTTCCTCCTTCTACTTCTAGGACCTCCAAGTGTGATCCTGATCGGAGTGTGTATGGTGGTGGTAGCGGGCACCATCTAGTTCTCTGGTCTCAGTGGGATGGAGGCTGTGGTTGGCACGATCCATTAGTTCTTTGGACTAATTGTTTCATTGATTCTTTGGTTTTGTTCACTATTCTTTGTTCTGGATGGGAGGAGACCAACAGTTGCATCTTAGAAAGCCTTGAAGACCCTGTTTGCTAGCCACCAGTGTAGGATATATTACTTTTATCATAAAAAAGTTTACAGACCAAAGGATTAAAACACACACACACACACACCCTCACACCCTTAATTCTCTCGTTCAGAATACTTGGAGGGCACCTCGCTACTTCCTCCATACACTGTATTAAAGCTTTCTCAGGGCTGAGTTATGGAGTTCACCAAGTCATAAATTACGCAACTTGCACCTGAACAGGAAATAGTCTTGATTTGGGTATTTCTGAGTAAGCCGAGTTTTACACAAACAAAGGGATAAGTGGAGTTAGTGGATTGATGACTGAAGAGGGAACTACAATTGAGGAGTCATTACCTGGGGGAATCTCTTCTTTTCCTTGTGTGGGAGCAATGTTCCCAGGACTGAAAGTGTTGTTGAAAAGATGACAGAGAAGCCTGTGAGTGGGAACAAAACTCCAGGAAAGTTTGAGCTGCTGGAAAAAATAGAACTAGGACTGCTCTGAATGGACGGGTTTATGGTCCCCTGACCCTCGTCCCCAACCGAGCTGGGGAACCATGAGCAAGAGACAAGCAAGTAAAGAAGCTACATTTTATTTGCATTGTTAGTGGGTTCAGTTTGGCTACAGGTTTTAGAGTGGATAGGGCAAGTGTCAGATCAGTGGTTGGGAGAACTGTTGGGGATCTTAAGACAGTCCAGACAAAAATTGATGGTAGCTGGGACCAGGGAACTAATAAAAGTGAGGAGGAGAGAAATGAATAGAAAGGAGACATGATAGAGGAATTTGAGGGCTTGGTAATTAATTGCAGATGAGGATATGGGAAGTTTTTTAGGTCTCTGGTTTGGATAACTAGATAGATGAACTATTGCATTAAGGAACCAGAATGAAGGACAAGTTTGGGTCAGAGAAAGATGGTGAGCTCAGTTTTGGATATGTTGAGATCGGTAGGCTGTAGTAATATTTACATATACCCAAGCACTGTCTCAAAGTAGTCAACAAACAAATTTTGTTGGTTCCTTCCTTACTTTTTAAGATGTTATTTCTTTTCTATTACTGTGTATATCTCTATATAATTTTATTTCTATTGTTATTGAGAATATGTACATCAAAGCATATCCCAATTCAACAATTTTTATACGCATATAACATTGATTACATCTGCATGTCGTGTAATCATCCTCATCCACCTTCTGTGAGTTATTCTTCCCCACAAGTAACATAAACTCACTTCCTTCTTAAGGTTCCTATCTAATTTTTCAACTTGCTTTGTCATTTTGACCTCATGAAACCATTTCTAAAAGGAACATGATGCTCAAGTTAGTAATTTTTTACTAGTTGGCCTCAACTGTTGCTTAGTTTTAAGAAGGGCTCAGGGAATATTTTTGGTTAAAGGTTTAAAGTTAATCTGAGGCCCACGGTTTTAGGGGTTCCTCCCACTTTCATGGATCCAGTAAGTCTGGAGTTCATGGGAATATGAACTTCTGTCCTGGATTTTTCCCCTTTTGATCAGAATTCTTCTATTGTGTCTTTGGTCAAATGTTCCGTATTGACAGCCGGCCACCATCCAGTTTTTCTGGTCTCCTAACAAAAGAGGCAGCTGTTCATGGAGGCAATTAGCCACACATGCCAATCCTGCTTCTATTTCTGACTCTCCTTCTTCATCTGTAATTTCCAGTGAATCAAGACCAATGGCTATGCCTTGGATGTCTATTTGCAAGCTTTTAAGAGCCTGCTTATTGATGGAAGAGGCAACACAGTGGCCTTCAACTTGTTATTAGGTCAATTAACTGGACAAGAGTTAAACCTCCAAATCAAGAAATCAAAACCCATGAAGTTTGGGTTCAACATAATCAGCTCCCGCAGGTTCCGTATGTGCCCCACCCCCATTTGTTGTCAAGGTATCTCTCCCACAAGTGTTGTCCATTCAATTTTTTACAGGTGTACAACTTATTGACAGAAACCGTAATAAATACTTGTGCAACCCTGCTCTTAAACAACTGTTTTCGTCACTGTTAAGCTCCCCTTCCCCCTCCTTCCCACCCCAGTCACCACGAATAAATGTTGTTCTCTGTACAGTTGTCTCTTTATCCAAATGAAGTCATCTTTTCTATTTTTTCTTATACTACCACAATTCAGATTTCCATGGAGACTTGCACCATTTTCTATTCTGTGTTTTCCCTTATACTCATCTGTGCAGGCTTCCAGTGCCAATCTTCTCCAGATACCAGTTTTGCCATGCCATTGCCCATTTCAGAATAGTTCAATGCTCTCTTATTGCCTATGTAATATTGTGGGCTCTGAATTATTCTGATCAGATCCTGCTCTTTAACTGAGCCTTTGTCTCAGGACAAAAGAGAACTTCAGATATTGTGAAATCCTCTGCAACTATGCTCATATTTTTGTTCTTATATCACCATCCATCCCCTCTCCACCCACCTGACCCTCTATACTCAGCCCTCAACATCCAGACCTTTCTAGAAGATGATCCTTCTATCTTTCCATCTACTCCACCATCATTTACGCCATCCCCACTCTAAACATAGGGTATCTGTCCCAATCTTCTCCATTGGCCGTTATTCCATAGTGCATTGTTTTGCAATTTCATTTTTATTTATGCTCTATATGCACTGTTGAGAACAAAGTCAGGTAGCATAATACTTTCTTACTATTCTCCAGAGCACCTAGACCAAGTCAATGCAAAAAGTAGGCATTCAGTATGTATTTGCTGACTGGAAATACGAAGGTACATTTTTCTTTCTTTCCTTCCAGCCTTATCTCTGCCTGAGTAAATGAGGTGGATAAGTGAAACAGTTGAGATTAAGCATGTAAAGAGGGAGAATAAACAGGAGACAGAGGAGATTTTAATAAAACCTTATGATATAAAAATAAAGCCACTGTTAATGATTAAATCTAGATTTTAAGCTTTAAAAAAACATTCAGGCCCTCTTCTCTGATTCCTCTAGCATTCTGGTGTATGTTTAAAGAGTGAAAGGCACAGGCCCTTAGAAGTGAAATTATATATTTACACGTATTTAATATTACGCAACACAAATTTGTAATCCAAAAGTTCTTTTGATTTATTTCAAATTATTTCATAGCAA
>NW_022103908.1:10018732-10021193 GCF_000313985.2 Echinops telfairi | reverse complement strand
TGTGTTATGCCACTTGACCACGGTGTCACTTAAGACTCTGATCTCCCAGTTCCAGCAGCTGGTTCCTTGAAGGTGTTTGTTCATGTTTCCGTCCTTTTCATAGCTTGGCCCCTTGTTATGGTCCACCATAGTAATGGATATATTCTCAGCCAAGGGAAACAAAATACATATATACAGATAGCCTCTGTCAAATATGTCTATATAAAAATCTTATTTTTTTCAGAAAAATCCATGATAAACAAAATACATAGATCATAGGCAGTAACAATTTGTTATCAATCTAAACCTTCAACAAATATCCAAGTTTGGAGTTAGAAATTACCAAGGGCTGAGTACATACTAATAAAAACTAAACAGGAATAAATAATCAAACTGTGATTCAGTATGAACATGTTTCTTATAGCAGCTCTGCCACTTTTTTTAACTGCAGACTTAGAGAAGTCAACGTAAAGGGTATTTAAGTCAACAGAAACTGCTCTTGGTAAATGAATTTAATCTTCATGGTCACTGACACACAATACAATCTTGTTTCTCTCAGGATTTTATTCTCTAAGTAACCAAATGACTCACAAGCTCAGAAACTATTTTCTGGTTCAGGTAAGTCTAAGCTTAGCATGAACTATTCTGACTATTTCTTGTCCTCTTCAGACGAGTATTTCAATAATAACCGTTCCTTCCTGGAAGGTATCATTGATTTTGGTTAGGAATGTCTAAAAATGATTTTTTTTTTTGTAGAATGCATTTTAGGACCAACTGATAGATAGAGAGCTTTCTCTATACATTTAAACACTTGCTTTTTCTTTAGGCAGAATTGATCACCCACAGTGTGATAAAGTGTTTCTTAAAGGAAGAAATCCTCTTTTATGCTTATATGAACTGTTGAATGCAAAACTTTAAATAAATAAATTAAACAAACAAAATAAACAATGCACCCTTTTCCCACCTTGTTCTACCACCACCACCACCACCATCTAGAGGGACCTGCATTTAATTTTTCTGCTGTTTTCTGTTTTAAGTCACCTTTACGTCACTAAATAATTTATTTAATTCTCTATTTCTTTTTTTGTTTGTTTTAGATATTTTCTGTTATATAAAAAAATGAACTTAATTCTATCTCCTGCTTAAATTGGTTTTAGTTTTTAGCTTGTAACAAGCTCCTGGGATTCCCTTCATCTTGTCCTTCTGTTCCTGTCTGGTTTGTTCACGCAGGGTTATTCCACAGTCCACAGTTCAATACTCCTCTTTTGTGTGCTTCTTAGTTTAATTCGCTGTTTTCCTCCTTGTTCATTTGCTATTCACGTTTTGTGGAAGTGCATCCTTAAGAAATGTCTCAAAAAGAGTGCATGGGAGGAGATCTTTCTGAGCCTTCATGCATATATATATCTGATTTGTGGTTTGGCTGGGTAAAGACTGTACCGAGAGCCATTTTCCCTCAGAGCAAGGACAGCATTCTCTCACTATCTTCTTACGTCTACGGTTGTGAATGAAACCAATGGTGTACACTAGGGTGATCCTTTGTCCCATGTAGATGAGAACCTCTGAGAATGGAGACTCCCTTTTGGTCTTGGGTTTGCAAATTTCCCAATAACATGTTTGTGTGAGAGTCATTATTTATTTATTCACGGGGTTCTTGGTGGGTCTTTCTAAGATGAAGTCTTTGTTCTTCAGCGATGGGAAATACTCTCGATTATTTGTTTGAATATAGATGATGGGAAGCAAAAAGTACTGCCACTAGAGTTTCTTCCAAACAAAACATGTTGGAACATGTTTCTGAGATCAGTGGCTGGTTGCAGATAAGTTCTTTTGAGAATGCCTCATTGTGGGGTACTTTCAAAACCCAAACCCAAATGGTCTAATCAACACAGTGATTGCTGTGGAAGATCTGCTGGGTCATGTATGTTCAAGGTAGAGAGGTCAGCTCAGAAGGTTATGGTGACTGTGTTTTGGAATTTCAAAGGAACAATTGTGATAACTTTTCTCAAAGAGCACAGGTTGATCCTTGGGTGCAAAATGAAGGAGACTGAAAACTGCACTGGTAAGGGGAAGTTCCAGGAAAGTTGTCCTGTGGAATTTTCCCATCACAACAATGCACCTATTAATTCTTTGAGGGTTTGTTGTTGTTTGGTGCCATTAGTCCACAACAGAACGAAACCCCTCCTAGTCCTGCGCCATCCTCAAAATTGTCCCTATGCTTGAGCCCATGGGGCAGCCATTGTGTCAATCCATTTCATTGAGGGCCATTGTCTTGCTTGCTGCCCATCCCCAGGGACTGGTTTCTCATGACAACAGGTCCAAAATATATGAGATGGAGTCTCGCCGTCCCTGCCTCTAGGAAGCATTCTGGTAGTGCTTTTTCCAAGACAGATGTATCTCTTCTTTCGACTGTCCCTGGTAATTCAAGGCTGTTTCATGAGAATTACATTAGGAAACATCCCCCATCCATCCTGTAGTCCTTTTCTTT
>NW_022103908.1:10015705-10017689 GCF_000313985.2 Echinops telfairi | reverse complement strand
AGTATAGGCACATTAGACAGATTTATCGAAAACTCAGATTCCATCAGTTAATCAGTTTAGAGTATGCAATTCATTGCTTTTTAGTGTATTCACATAATTGTGTATCTACCACCATGAATTTTTGAAAACACCTTTGTCACCACAGAAAACCCTCCACAATCCTTAGCCATCACCTTCCATTGTCCACAGCCTCAGTCCCTCGTCCTTGGTCCTCGGTCCCACTCATTGCCTTTCCCTCTCTGCAAGTTTGGATATTTTGGCCATTTAGTTTCCATCTGTATAGCTTGGTTATTTTGGATATTTCAGATAATGGAACCTGACAATGGAACTCACTTTTTGTCCCTCAGTATATGAGTGCGTTCACGATTCATCTGTGTGGCAGCAGTATTGGGATTTTGTCCCTTTTTGAGGCTGAATAACATTCCATTATATTTTATTGATTCACGTTTCAGTGGATGGGCATTTGGATAGCTTGCACCTTCTGGCTATTCTGAACAATACTGCTATGAGCCTGTGTGTACGAGTTTGTGTGTGTACAGATTTTCATGACGCCTGGGTCTAGATCTAGGGGTGGAATGGCTTTTCAAACCCTTCCTCACATTTTCTTAGTCTGCACTTTCCATAACATCTTTTTTCTTGTTTTATATTTTTAATATATTCTTAACCCTTTTGTGAAAACTAATAAGGTGATCTTGTAATAAAAGTTATTTTCTTTTAAAAATTATCCATTTCCTTGGGAATTAAAAAGATCTATAACTATATGTATCCGGGTGGGATAATGGATCACACATTGGCTTGTTAACCTCAAGGGCAGCAGTGTGAAACTACCAGTCATTCTGTGGGAGAAAGATGAGCCTCTCAACTCCCGTAAAGATGAACAGTTTTGGGAAACTGCGAGGGAGTTCTACTCTGTCCCATAGGGTCACTATGAGTTGGAATAAACTCACTAGCAGTGCATTTTGAGTTCCGATTATACTTATCCTCTTGCTCATTTATTGACATGTCAGTTAATTTTGATTTCTTTCTCAATGTAAAGCAAATAAAATTGATTGGGAACTCAAGGCGTGGATGTCAAATGTGCTAATTGTCCGGTTTTACTTTTAAGGTGTACGAGCATGGAATTGACGGACCATTACTTTATTAGGTCTTTCAGTTTTCTTCCTGCTAGATATCTAGATACTTCTCTGATGCAGATACTCACATGCTGCTATACTTTCCTTGGTCCCAATTAGAGAAAATATTACCAGAGAACTTTTTCTAAAATAGCTTTTCTCATCTCCTCTATTTTTATTGGTAGCCATTTGCCACACCCCTGGCGTGCATGGAAATGATATCGCCAGGATCTAGGCTAGTGCCAGGCCTCCATATTCATAACGGATTGTTGAGTATAGATCAATAAGTGAGAGAATATGGAAGACTTTGAGATTACCCTCCTCTTAATAGCTACTGGGCACTCACGAGGAAAGATGAGGGAGAGGAAAGACGAGGAGAGAGAGGTGTTGGGTGTCTTTTACTGCTCTTTGAACTGTGTGTTTTCATTCTTGCTCTGCTCTCCCTCAGAGTTTGAATGTTGGGGCCCTGAGTCTGTCTCAGGTCCTGCAAAGTTGGGGAAGCTATCTTTGGTGGTAGTTTTGGGCACATACTGTACTTTCTTAGTCCTGAGTCACCCATTACCATGGCTACCTCTGTTTCTGTCTTCCAGAAATTCACCCAGAGCTCTTATTCCCTGGAGCTGCTCCACGCCATTCAATCTTCTTGGTGTTTTGTGCTTAATCGCATGAAGTCATTTAGTTAAATTTTATACTGTCCTCTTGTCGGGCCAACAATTTGGAATGACATCAAGTTTGGCAAACTCCTGTTCAAGTGTCACAGAAGAACACTGGCGGTAAGTAGATTTTTTCTGTGTTACCTATTTGCTACTCACTGCCATCGAGGGGACTCCAGCTCACAGTGGCCCCATGGGACACCCCACACAACTCTTCCT
>NW_022103908.1:10009083-10014255 GCF_000313985.2 Echinops telfairi | reverse complement strand
TTGTTGCCTGGAGCTTGCTCGCAGTTCACATTGTGACCAAAGGCAGGCGAGCTTTGCTTCCCTTTCTCTTCATCTGGTTTTGAACTCATTGACTCTGAAGTCAATATAGTGAGTTACTGTGTGCGCAAGGGTCATCCAAAATACTGTCAGAAAAGAACTATTGCTCAGTTTGGCCTCGATTTCTAGATAGCTATGAAGGCCCCTCCACCCCCTGCTGGGCTCACTACCCTACCCTCTCCCGGAAGCATGTGTAACTGGAAGGAAGAGATCAGCTGTCTCAGGTGGTGATCTACTTAGTTACTCTTACTTCTTCCATGATGAGCAGGTTGGGCCAGGTTTCTTAGTGACTGGGTGCCCAATGCTTGCTTATTATTCTTTTTGTTGGGGTGTGCTTACCAGGAATTTTGAAGTCAATGGGGAAATGGGTCTGATAAATGCTGAGTGATTGTTCCTTTCAAAGGTTGAGCTCCATTTATGCAAGGAAATGACATGTTCTTACTGTGTGGTCTTCAGAAAACTTTCCGTATTCATCTTGATTTTTTCATGGGCAAATATGAAAATATATAATGTCTTGATCAAGCAGCCTCTGTGACCTGATCACACAAGGAAGCACAGAAAATTAATCCTTCACATGGCCTCATTTGTCATCTCTAATCTATTCATGGGTGGGATAAGCAACACACACACACACACACACACACACATAGCTAGTAGTGTGAAGCCTTATTATTATTATTATTATTTTTTAGTCAGGTCTTAGCATCTATTGTTGCATTCCAGACCCCCCATATGATTTAAATTGATAATGAGTTACAGGCTTAAGATTATATGCGACAGGATGACTCATTCTGTATAGGCAGATTTCCATCATCCACGTGGGCTTCTTTTAATTAGAGGGCCGGGAAACTAAGAATGTTTAGACTCTGAACTCTGAGAGAGTCATCCGCTCCTCAGCGAGTGCTGCTGGCATGGCACATGGCATCAATTGTGGCTGTCTCTAATGCATCGCATTTCCTTATTTTCAAATACTCTGGTTGGGGTCGGTTTGGCGTTGGTATGTAAAACTTAAGCTGTCCTCCATTGTAAGCTGCGCGGCCTTTCTGGGAGTGCCCATCT
Source organism: Echinops telfairi (assembly GCF_000313985.2). NCBI lineage: Eukaryota > Metazoa > Chordata > Mammalia > Afrosoricida > Tenrecidae > Echinops > Echinops telfairi. Next base: position 10,013,139 of record NW_022103908.1, on the reverse strand, counting down.
AAGTGGGATGACCACAAATGCAGCTCCCTCTGGGGATTTGGGGGCGATATAAAATTTGGGTGTGATAGCTCGAGCCTCAAGAATGTCCCAGACACAACTTTCTTGGCAGTCCTGCGTCTCTGACTTTTTCTCCCCTAGTCCTCTTTTATGCGTGCTTTCCCCTTTCTTATCCTTCCAACCAAGGCTATGGTGGGTTGTAGTTAAGAGCTGTCTGAATCTATTGACAGCCTCCGACAGAAAGGCCCTTTGTAGTTCCCAGGTGTGGTGTCCTGGGTGAGGACCAAGGCCAGGTCATCCGCTGCTCTCAAACCTGCATGATTTTCCATGGCAAAAGGCATCTCTGTGAAGACAGAAAAGCCCCCCTGCAAACGTCTAAGAACCCCTGCCTCTTGGAAGAGTCCTGGGGTGGCGACAAACCAAATGATTGATCATAAGAATGTGTTAGGGAAAAAGGAGCAAACGTCATAAATTATGTGTTTGCTCATGAAAAGGCTGCAGGGCTTGGGGCCAGAGGCTGCCCCTCCATATGACACGTACCCCTCTCGCTGGAGCGAGGAGCTACCATGGTATCGTGATTGAAGTCTTTGGAGAACATGCAGAATGTGTTGATAGTTCATATTCGATCACACAGTAACTCGGGCGCTTGGCAGGGAAGCATACGTCTCTCTTGAGAAAAAAAGAATGACTATTTACTAGAGTCCCTGATAAAAGGAATACTACAAAAGAATATTGCAAAACCTTGAAGGTTTGGCAGGCTTTCCCATGTGGGTGGAAAAATGTGGCTCTGAAGCCAAGCTGGAATTGCTCATGAAAATATAACGTAAAAAAAAAATACACACAACAAACCTTACAAATAATAAAAAGCTTGATGCTAGAAGACAGGTAGGTAGGTAGGTAGGTAGGTAGGTGGGTAGGTAGGTACATAGGTAGATGCAATCAATGTATTAAACCAAGTCCATGCCTTTACCAGAATGTATTAATTGTGTAGATATGATGACGCAAACATGATGTATAGAAATAACAAATAGCTGATGTAAGAGATTATTTCCATCTCCTTAGTATGAGGATTTTAACTGTTATCAGATTCCTACTGTGTTTGGATCTACATCTACCTCTATCTTTGTAAAGCACAAACAGCATTGATTGCAAGCGTCTCAAGAAGGAAAGGTTCTTATAACTGAAAAGTGTGTTCGCTTGTCTTTATTCTTATTGGGCTCATAAAAAAAAACAAAACCAAAGTATTTGGATGCTCCGAGTCTAGAGCCAAAATTTCTCCTTTCATTTGAGCTTCTTTATTGGAACTCTTGTTCTTTTGTGGTTTTTATATGTCCCTCTTTCACTCAATTATAATCTCTTACTTTTAAAATTGCCATCATAATCATGCTGCCCCTCTTATGCCACACAGTAAAAGTATGAAACAAGGGACGGTGAAGAAGGCTATAAAAGGCTAGTTGGTTGGACGGAAGATTTAGTGTTTTCAATTAATGACTTATTTTTGGTTCTGCTTGTTTTGAGTTGAGGGGAAATCTATTAAAGTGATTTTTTTCTCAGTCTCATTCTATAGAGACCTATCAGCCTTCCATTTATTGCTAGATCTGTTCTTTCTATAGATCTGGACACAGGGAAGGGATGTGGTTTGAGAAATTCCCTCTGAGGAAGATGGATGGTATAAACTGAGATCCTTTATGTTATAGAATAGATTCTAGTACCATGTGTTTTCATGATGTTTCCTTGATGCTGTGAAGACAATTTCCTCCAACTGAGACCAACTATGTCTTGCTAAATAAAGGAGTGGGAACACAAGACTTCCCAGAGCATGTAAGAGATCACTCCAAACAAAGAGTAGACTATACCTTAGCAGTAGGAGTAGGAGAAACTGTTGATAGCCTTTCTTGAGTAGCACTTAATGAGTCATCAGTGAACTATTTATTGACTCCTTTCTACCCAAAGGGAAACAAGCAGTGTGAGTATCAGTGATGTATTCTGTCATGATATTTTGCCCTGTGAAAACTTATGATCTGATTAGGCAATACTATTTTCCATATCAAATGAAAGCATTGCATTCTTTAGAACTGTATGAAATACATACGAGTTCAGAGAAGGGGAATATCAGAGATGCTCCAGGAGAGGTGAGGTAGGTATTAGAGCAACTGAAGAGGACATGGGCATTCCTGGTCAGAGAGAGCTGCCTGAGACCAAATGGGTGCATTTGAAGTTGACTGAGGAGGCAAGCATGGAGGAAAGGCTATGTAGTGGTGTTTATGGAAAATAAGTGTGAGACCTCAGTCATTGCTTGAAGGTGAGTTTAAAATTGGTGATAAGGGAAACCCTAATGGGTCCATGATGATCCGGGTGTTCTAGGAAGAGGATTCTCCAACAGAATGGAATGGAAGAGGGAGTTCCTGAAGACGGGAAGACTTTCTTGATGTTGATTATGAATACTAACTAATTGGGAGCAGGTGACGGAAACGAGGAAACAAAAATACATTTTGAAGCATGGTATTATCAAGTATTATTTCATATTTTTTCATTAATATTTTAAAACTTTCTTATAACCTAATCTAGTTTTGTGTGCCTCTTTTATTATTCTTATTTAAGTATTAACTGTGTGAAATAAAAAGCTATCTTTCCGTAGGCCACTTTCGTAATACTTAAAATGTTCATTAGAGCAGTGAACAGGCTGTTAAATTATTTGAAGCCCATCGCTGGCTTGAACCACCAATCTGTTAGTTAGCAGCTGAGTCCTGAGTATGGAACTATTGTACCAGAGTGCCTAGACTATGAGTATCTATCACTTTGTAAGCCCAGTCAGAACTTTAATGGCAAAGAGAAAGAGTTAATTTCTAGTTTTGCTTTGCAAACAGAGGATGATATTTCTACACCAAGAAGCTAAGCTTTTGGATTTTTGTCTTGCTGGAATAAAACATGCCAGAAATTTACTTTACTCTTTCCTGGGGGTGGATATTCTCAGCATCCTACATGGAAGGAAGTCTTTTCTTACTCCATGGTTCTGGACCTCTGGGATAAACTAAGTGTGGAATCTTCTTCCTATCGGACAATGTGTGCTAAATCTTTTTTTTTTTCATTCAGCAGTAGAGAATGAGACTCAATGACAATGTAAGGTCAAAACCAGCAGCCAAGTGAGTGTAACAGTGAAGCTATCAGTTACTAATGGAAAGATCTGTGGTTCAAACCCACCAACAGCTCCATGGGGAAAAGACCTGATAATCTCCTTGCAAATAGATTACAATCTCTCTTGGTGTCATTTTATGTTGGTTGTCACTGAACAGCAGTTGACTCTGACTTATGGCAACCTTATGTACAACAGGGTAAAAATGTTGCCCAGTCCCGTGTAAACCTCATAATCATCAGTGTGTTCCAGTCCACTCTTAAAACAGTCGTGCCAGTCCATCTCACTGTCGGTCTCTCTCACTGTGGTAGTTATGTAGTCTGTTGTCAATGTGAGACAATTATGAGTGAAGGGGTGGCATTTAGCCTGTCAATTAGGTCCCAGCTTGATGACTTCATTTGGAGGCACTAAGGAGGTAAATAGCTCACTGGAGGGGGGACACACACTCACTCCCTGTGAGACATTACTGATGATGAACCTGATGGAGTTACACAGTGCAGCCAGAGCTCGGAGCTAGAGGAGCCATGTGGAGACCCACAACAGTGCTGAGATGCTTCTATGGCCATTGGATTCACTAGACTTTCCACCCACTGGCCCATGATTTTCCTGCATTCGGATCATTGCATGGGTTTCGTGAGTCTGAAGGTGAATTTATAGATTGGTATCAGACATATGGGCTAATATCCGATTTATGATATGGGCTGGCCTAGGATGTTTTCTCAATATTCAATTGCTGTTGTATATAAAGCTCTTTCTTTCTTTCTTTTTTTAAATCATTTTATTAGGGGCTCAAATGACTCTTATCACAATCCATACATACATCAACTGTGCAAAGCACATTTGTACATTCATTGCCCTCATCATTCTCAAAACATTTGCTCTCCACTTAAGCCCCCGGCATCAGGTCCTCATTTTTCCCCTCCCTC
>NW_022103908.1:10000818-10007929 GCF_000313985.2 Echinops telfairi | reverse complement strand
CACTCCGCACTCCCCCCATCATTCACTATGGTAAGATTTTTTGTTCTGATGATGCCTTACACCTGATCCCTTCGACACCTCATGGTTGCACAGGCTGGTGTGCTTCTTCCATGTGGGCTTTGTTGCTTCTGAGCTTGATGGCCGATAAAGCTCTTTCTTATACACATATTTGAGTGCTTCTGGATTTGTTTCTCTACTCAATCCAGACTAACACATTGTGGTACCTTGGGAGTGGGATACTAGAGAAACAGATCATGAAGATGGAGAGTGGATCCTGGTTTGACCTCTGCCTCATGGTAGTTTTTCTTTTTTGGCTACTCAGAGGTCAGATATGTCCACGTGGTTTACTGGGTTGTTTTCTGGAAAGAATATGGGAAGTTAAAGTTTTGATTATTTTGTTTGGTTGTAGCCTTTGGTTATTCCTGTTTGAAATGATGAGAATAAATGTTGTTGATGTATATGTTTAGCTTAGGGGACAAAATCGCCCTTTGAATTTCTTAGAGCTGCTTAGTGAAAATGGCTGACAGAAGGTCAAAATGGCTGACAGAAAGCCTGGCTCTGGCTTGACACTGTCAGAGGCCTAATCCCATATTTTGTATCAATAAAATAGTTTAAATAAGGATAAAATAAGCTAAATAATGATTTAACTTGACTGTTTTAAGAATTGAGACTAGTATCTGATTCTACTTTGTTTATCCTGATTTCTTCTATTTATTATTGTTGATATAATGATTGATAGAAATGATTATTGGAAGAAAAAAAAGAGAAATGATTATTGGACAGTATGAAAACAGAGAGTTTGTAAGCCTAGTCTTTAGCCATTAAATTTTGAATCTTTAAATGGGTTAGGACATGCCTGCAAAGAAGGCTCCAAAAAGATAAGCCCTACCCAGTGCTTTGGAGTACTCAGGACATTCCAAGAGACTAGACTAGGGGGCTGTTGACAGATTGAAGAACAAGGATTTTTTTGAATCTTGTCATAGTGGCTTTTGTCAGAAGCTGGAAAAATTCTGGAGCCCTGAAGAAACTCTAGAACCAATATGTTAAAGGGAGCATGTGGCCAAGCTGAAATGTTTGTGAGGTGACCACTTGGTGGAAGTGAGAGAAATGCAGTAATAAAGAGATGGGTTGAGTTTGACTGCAGACACTTATGGACCTGGTGTACAGGAACTAGAGGAGATGAGAGTGGGTTGACAGGTGTGAAGTTCATGACCTAGCTCAAGAGTTTGTGATGGGGCCCATGGTCTAAAGGCAAGGCAGCCAGTGGGTACTCTGGTGAGAATAAGTGAGGCAGCCCACATTATGTTGACCACAACCTGACCAGATGAAGAGAAGATTTTTGAGCCTGTGAATTAGTGCATATTGCTGCTGACTTTATGGACACCCTGTCCTGATTTGACTTTGCTTATGGATGCGGACTTCATAAGGTTCCAATAGGGATAAAAATTCTTCACATCAAAAAATATGATTGTCTCCTCAGAGCACTGGATTGATTTAAGTGGGCAGTACAGAAACTGGATACCCAAAATGTGGTAAATAAAGGCATGAAGTGGTTGGCTTACAAACTTTCATGGGTGGGGGACTATATTCATAGGAATATGTTCATAGAATTATGGTGTAGGTATTCACGTAAATATAGGATATTTTTTGTTGTTCTTTCATAGAATATTAAGTTTAAATGAGGGTGGCACATATTGAATTTTATGCATTTAATTTTATCCTGTTAGGGACAGATATGATTTTATTATTACTTGCATGAAAATTATATAAGGCTAAAGAATTATGTGAACGTGTCCAATTGACATGGGGTGGTCTGTGGTAGTTACATAATCTGTTGTCAATTTAAGACTATTACAAGTGAAGGGGTGGTGCTTAGCCTATCAATCAGGTTGCAGCTTGATGACCTCATTTGGAAGCGCTAAGGAGATAAATAGCTTGCTGGAGTGAGACACAGGTTCACTTCTTGTGAGACATTACTGACAATGAGCCTGATGGAGCTACGTGGATCCAGCTAGAGCCCTGGAGCTGGAGGAGCCACATAGAGACCCACGCCAGCACTGAGATGTTTCTACCCCTACTGGATCCACTAGACTTTCTACCCACTGGCCCATGATCTTCCTGCATTTGGTGTCATTGCATGCTTTTTGTGATTCTGAAGAGGAATGTATAGATTGGTATCAGACATATGGGCTAATATCCGACTTATGGTCTTGATCTGGACTGGGATATTTTCTCAATATTCAGTTGCACTGTATATAAAGCTCTTTCTTATACACATATTTGAATGCATCTGGATCTGTTTCTCTGTTTCTCTAGTCAACCCAGCCTAACACACTCACCCTTACTGGCCCACTACTTTACCACACATGATGTCCTTTCTCTACCCAATGATCCCCCCATGGCATATCTAAAGGAAGTGTATTTTCTAGCTATTGTGAGCTGTGCTGCAATGAACATGCAGAGCATATATCTGTTCCCAATCGTTTTCTTATTTCTTTGGGGTATACACCCAGTGATGGTATTGCTGGGTCATATGGTATTTTAGTTGCTACCTGCTTTAGGAATCGCCATATTGCTTTCCACAGTGGCTGTAAATATTTACAAGCCCACCCGCAGTGAATAAGAGTTCTAATCACACCACACACTCACCAGTTCTTCTCAGTTGTTAAAACTTGGGCTTTGGTTATGGGTATTAGATGGTATCTCATGGCTGTTTTCACCTACATTTCCCGGATGACCAGTGAACAAGAACATTTCCTTATGGGTTTTTACCGATTTGAGTGTCATCCTTTGTGAATCATCGCTTCAGGTCCTTTGCCCACCTTCTCAGAGGGTTGTTAGTATTTTTTCTTGTTGTAGGCTTGTAGTATACTGTGGAGTTTAGTAGTTAGTCCTTTGTCTGTAATTTTGTTGCTACATATCTTTCCCTAATTTGTAGGCTCTCTTTTTACATATCTTTCCCTAATTTGTAGGCTCTCTTTTTACTCATTTAATGAAATCTTTTGATGTCCACAAGTGTTTTATTGTTAATAGGTTCCATTCATTTGTTTTGTCTTCCATAGAGTGTGCTTCCTTTGTTATCTGTGGTAGCCCATCTATTCCCTATACCAGGACACTTAGATTTTTCCCCATTTTCTCATTATCCTGATAGTTTGGGGGTTTACATTTAGGTCTTTGATCTACCTTGAGTTTGTTTTTGTGCATGGCGTGAGATATGGATCTTGTTTCATTTTTCTGCATGTGGATGTACAGTTTTTCCAGCACCATTTATTGAAGAGGGCATCTGCTTCCCAAGTAATGCTCATTGGGGCTTTATCAAAAATCAGTGGTCTGTATGTGGATGTTTTTATTTCTGGGTTTTCTGTCCTGATCCATTGGTCTGTGTACCTATCACTATACCAGTCCCAGATTGTTTTGACAACTGTGGCTGTATAGTAGCCTTTGAAGACAGGTAGTGCAAGAACACCTACTTTTTCCTTCTGTTTTAGGAGTTCTTTGCTTATCTTGGCCTTCTTCCCTCTCCTTATGAAGTTGGTAATTATTTTTTCCATTCTCTAAAGAATGATGCTGGAATTTGAATCAGGATTGCATTGAATTTGTAGATTGCTTTAGGTAATATTGACATTTTTACAATATTTAGTCTTCCGATCCACAAACATGGGATATTCTTCCATATGTGGAGATCCCTTTTGGTTTCTTGGGGGTAACGTTCTGTAATTTTCTTTTTTAGGTTTATTCCTAGGTTTTTCAGTTTTTGTGTGGCTATTGGGAATGATATTGTTTTCTTGATGTGTAAACAGATTATCGAGAAAATTTTTTCAGAAGTTCAGTTTGTAAAATGAACCTCAGATAGGAACCACATATCCATCATATGAAAACTAGGTCTTTGTTCTTCGTACCAGTGTTGAAAAGCAAGGATGTTAATTTGAGGACGAAGGCGTGCCTGACCCAAGTCATGATCTTTTCCATTGCTTCATATGCATATGAAAGTCGGACGTTGAATAAGGAAGACTGAAGAAGGGAAATCAAAGTATTTGAACTACGGTATTGGTGAAGAGTATTCAAAGTACCATGAACTGTCAAAAGAACAAACAGATCTGTCTTGGAGGAAGTAAAGCCATAATGCTTCTTAGAGGCAAAGATGGTGAGACCAGTCCTTGAAGAAGGGCATTGTGCATGGTGAAGTGGAGGGGCAGTGTTAAAGGGGAAGGCCCTAGAAACTGTGAACTGACACAGTGGCTGCAGCAATGGGCTCAAAGATAAGGACAATTGTGAACATGGTGCAGGACTGGGAGGTGTTTCTTCTGTTACCCAGAGAGTCTCTATGAGTCAGAACTGACTGGATGGCACCTAACAACAACAATGTTTCGTGAAGAACTAAACAGTTGGGTGGTTGGACTTTTGGTTAACTCCAAATTTGTAGTGTGAACAAGAATATTTAAATCACATGATTCAAAGCAGTATGGTGCTGTTCCCCCATTTGTGAGATTAAAAAAAAAAGATCAACAAGTCAATGGCGTTAATTGGAAAGACAGTTCAGGGACTGTCTTGGTCACTTTTGTGCTAGCAGGCAACCTTAGCAAAGTTATAGGGAACTTTCTTTAAATATGTGATGAGTCTAATGACAAAAGAGTATATGAGCCAGAAATTTAACAACACTTTGCATGAAAAGAGACAGAGACATTGAAATTGGTAATGTCAGGTCTCCCAGCAGGACAAGCACAAGGCCATACTGAAGCGAATTTCCTTTTGAATGCTTTAAATGAGAATTCAGATTTACCTGCAAGATTTAAACTTGATTGACAAAGCCCTAAAGGCATTCTCTTCGGGCTGCAGAAACGAGAAGAGTTAATTGGGCAAGATCATGCAGTCAATTTGGTTAATTCTTCAAGTATTAGAGTTTCTTTTTCAGTTATGGAGTTGGGGGTGGGGGACAGATAATTATAAAAGTGTGAAAATTCAGATTTATGGACAAGCCTTCCAAGAGATTTAAATACAGTTTAAATGACAGAGCAGCTCAGTGATGACTGCAGTGGAGGCCCGTGTATGTTCTCTGACGGGTGCCTCCAAAAAATGTTCACAAGATGTGCCGAGAGTTTAACACGTCTGTGCTCCGAAAGCACAAGGCATAATAAATGATCACTTGTCACTGAGGAATTTGGGGCCGTGATGAAATGCTAAGTTGGTATATCCTTCGCTTTTATAGAGAAACAAAGTCCAGTTTCATCCATTCTGTGTAGCAATCAGAAATTTTAGTGAAGAATGATAGTAGGAAGAATTGATAAACAATTTTTACCCAATAAAATTATTTAAAAAATTTTTTTAAAGCTACAACTCATCAAAACATATTTTTAGCCTTGAGCAGTTCTACTCTATCCTACAGGGCTGGTGGGAATTGGAACCAGCTCTAAGCCAGTTGGTTTGGTTTGAGGGCAATCTTGTCACTGTTTAAATTTCTTGACTTGGAACCATATCTGTGTTCTTACCTGGGTGCTTTCTTAAATCTCATCTTCCTCTTCTGGATGCAAGAATCAATGATGTCTACTGTATTTCTTTCATGGGGTCCTGGTTGTTCAGTGTCAACAAGTTGATTTTGACTTACAGTGGTCCTTGGTTACTGCATGCAAATGAGCCCATAAGGTATTTTTTGTGGTCACCTTTATGGACACCTTTCTGGGAGTAGATCACCATGTTTTTTCCTGCTGGGTCTCAGGGGGACTTCAAACTGCCAACCACTCTTTTAGCAGCAACTATGCTTACCCATTAGGCTATCAGCCTCCTCTGGGAGTCATATTAGGATTCAATACATAAGATGGTGAGAGAAACTGGTGAACCATAAAACAGTTATGCAAATATAACATATTAGCATATCAGTTCAGAGAGTATTTCTGATGGAGAACACAACACTTCACACCCCAGTCAAGAAGTAGCCGTGATGTGGAATGGGAGAAGGCAAACTAATTAGTAATTACAAAATGTTTGATTACTGAACTGCTATGCAAATGATACAAATAATGAAGTATTTTCCAATGTACCTCTGGTATGTTGGGCTGATGTTTTTAAAGCCGCTTATCACAGGGCATCAGAATTGGAGGAAGGCTTTGAAAATAACCTTTGATATGCAGATAACACAACCTTGCTTGCTGGAACAGAGGACTTGAAGCACTTGCTGATGAAGACCAAGGGTGGTAGCCTTCAGTATGGATTACAACTCAATGTAAAGAGGACCAAAATTCTCACAACATCTTAACATGATGGTTGAAAAGGTTGAAGTTGTCAAGGATTTTTGTCTTGCTTGGATCCACAATCAATGCTCATGGAAGCAGCAGTCAAAATATCAACAGACAAGTTATATTAGGTAAATCTCTGCACAAGACCTCTTTAGAGTATTAAAAAGCAAGGATGCTACTTTGAGGACTAAATTGCTACTGACCCAAGCCATGGTACTTTTCCATTGTCTCATATACATGAGAAAGTGGGACATTGAATAAAGATGACCAAAGGAGAATTGATGCCTTTGAATTTCAGTGCTGGAAAGGGATATAGAAAATACCATAGACTGCTGAAAGGACAATCCGTGTGTATGGAGGAAGTGTGGCCAGAGTGCTCCTTAGAGGGATGGCTGACTTCATCTTTGCACATGTTGTCAGGAGAGACCAATCCCTGGAGACGGGCACCGAGCTTGGTAAAGCAGAGAGGGGCACTGAGAAAGAAGCAGGCTCTCAACGAGATGGCTGGACACAGTGGCTGCAATCATGGGCTCAAACCTAAGAACAATTGCGAGGACGGCTCAAGACCGGGCAGGCCTTTGTTCTGTTGCATACAGGGTCACTTTGAGCCGGAACGACTGCAACAGCACGTAACAACAACAATCTTGGGTAAAAGCGTTGCCACTAAGAACATATTGTAGGAAAGCTAGGTCTTGAAGGAGACCCCCTGTCAATTCACTGAAAATATTAGTTGATTGCTTTCAAGCAGTAGATGCGGAAGAACATTCAGTTTGTGTTTTGCATGTTTGCAGTATAGCCAAGTAATTTGAAGGGTTTTAGAATATATATAAGGGTTTTAGAATATATATATGTATATATATATATATATATATATATATAAT
>NW_022103908.1:9994477-9996278 GCF_000313985.2 Echinops telfairi | reverse complement strand
AAAGCATCAATTCTTGTCTAGTTTTCCAGATTTCATATGCAAATGGGGATATGAAATGACGAAAATACTATGATTTGTTTCAGGCCTACCTTCATCTTCAGAATGACATCTTTGCCTTGTAACATTTTAATGAGATGTTTCCAGCATAGTTGCCCAATGCAATATGTTGCTTGATCCCTTGACTGCTGCTTCCATGTGTGTTATCGTGGATCCAAGTATAATGGAATCCTTGACAACTGTAATCCGTTCTCTGTTTATCATGATGTTGCTTATTGGATCAGTTGTGAGGAGTTTTTCTTCTTCTTTATGTTTATATGTAATCCGTACTGAAGGCTTTGTCCTTGAACTTCATCAGTAAGTGCTTCAAGTCCTTCCAACTTTCAGCAGGCAAGATTGTTTCATCAGCATGTCACAGGTGGTTAGAGAGTCATCCTTTAATCATGATGTTATATTCTTCTTCGTCTTATGCAGCTTTCTGGGTTATTTACTGACACACATCTTTCCAAATTTTAAACCATGCCATCAGTATTTCCTGTTACATTCTTGGTCTATGTACAGGTTCCATATGAGCACAATTAAATGCTTTGGAATTCCCATAATTTGTTATGATTCACACAAATGTCTCTGCATAGTCAGGAAACACTGGTAAACATCTTTCTGGTATTTTCTGCTTTCAGCCAAGATCTGTCTAACATCAGCAATGATATTCCTTATTCCACATCATTTTCTGAGGCCAGCTTGAATTTCTGGCAGTTCGCTGATAAAATACTGCTGCAACAGTTTTTAAATTATTGTGGTAGTTACATAATCTGGTGTCATTTTGAGAGGCTTATGAATGAAGGGGTGAAGTCTGTCTTGTCAATCAAGATATAACCAATGAGGCTTCTGTGTGGACATGGCCTTCTCCTGAGAATTCTGGGAACTCCTGTTTTTTTTCTCCTCTGAGGCGGGAGACACTTCTCTCTCACAGCTCACTTCCTGAGAGATGCTGTACTGACAAGACTCATGGCGCTATGCTCTGGGAGCTGGAGAAGTCACATGGAACTACCCTGATGCAACCAGACCTCTGGAGCTGGAGAAGCCATATAGAGACCCCTGTCACTATTGGACCAATAGGTTAAAGTTGTCCAGGATTTTGTCTTGTTTGGCTCTATAATCAATGCTCATGGAAGCAGCTGGATAGAGATCAAAAGAAATGTTGCATTGGGTAGATCTGCTGTACAAGGTCTTTTCAGAGTTTTGAAAAGCAAGAATGTTACTTTGAGAACTAAGGTGGCACTTCCCCAAAGCATGGTATTTTCCATCGCCTCACACGCGCGTGAGAGTTAGGCATTAAATGAGGAAGGCCGAGGAAGAACGGGAGCATTCGACTTGTGGGCTGGAGAAAAATATTGAAAGTACCATGCACTGCTGAAAGAATAACTTGACCTGTGTTGGAAGAGATACAGGTGGCAAGACTTCACCTTACGCACTTTGGACATGATGTCCGGAGAGACCAGGCCCTGGAGAAGCATCATGCTTGATGAAGTAGAAGAAGGGCAGCAAAAAGGGCCTTAATGAGATGAATTGACACCACAGCTGCCACCGTGGGATCAAGCTTAGGGAAAACTGTGAGATGGTGCCGACTAAATACTGAAACCATTGCAATGTTTGTTTTCTCCATGTCTGTGTTAGACAGGGTTCTCTAGAGAGATAAAACCAAATTCCTGACAATACAATATATTTATTTATAAAGATAATTAGATATATAACGAGAAATGAACTGTTAAATCATATACAGATAAATATACAATACAAAAAA
>NW_022103908.1:9990765-9992033 GCF_000313985.2 Echinops telfairi | reverse complement strand
AGAACCACAATGAGTCAGACTTGACTGAATGGCAATGAATTTGGGTTTCATTTTGGATCCAATTTCTAGTAGGAAATAAACAAAGCTATCTGTCCCCTGAAAGGTGTGCTGTCCTGGAAACCTATGTAGGTTCAGTATGAGTCCGACTTGACTCTATGGGGGTGTTTCAGTCCCTAAAGGAGCTGTAGGTGTTTGGCTGCTAACCAAAAGGCCCACGACTGGCCATCCGCTCTGTGAAGAGGACAGCCTTAGAAGGTGATGGGGCCACTTCCACAAGGCCGCTGTATCGCAGCATCAACTTGATGTCAATTATGGAAAAACAACCCCAAACTGGTGACACAAAGATAACTGACTAACCCGAAGCTGGTGATGCCAACATCCAACATACCCAGCCGATTCACCAGAGAAGACCTGGCGATAGGCTTCTGTAAGATTCCAGCCAGGCACGCCCTCTAGAGCAGTTTGACTTGTTGGCATGGGTTGCCACAAGCAGGCGTTGGTTCCCTGAGACCCGACCTCTCCAACCTCCACAAGCTCCTGTGGACAATGACAACCGGCCCCATGCTGCCTCACTTCCTGCCCTCCTCCTTGGTTTTCCCGTGTCTCTTATCCTGCTCCTTTCTTTCCCTTTTCCCTTCCCTTTATAGCTCTTCTTTCCTTCCAATGTACTGCAGAGAAGTGTGGGAGAGGGCCAGCACTCCATGGATGGCTTTGTTCTCTTGGTGATTCTACCCACCGAGGTGGCAGGCCTTCCCTGGCATTCCTCCCTGCAGTGGGCGCAGCGGCACTGCGAAGCATTGGTTAGGTGGGTTATCCCCCCGGTGTAGGTACACAGCGACACAGTTCCTATTCTGGAATCGATGGATGACTTTACAGTTGGAAGGAAGGATGCACCATCTGAAATTCTCCAAACGAGAGAGAAATTTGAGCAAGTAAACAGGCACTCGGCGACCATGGCGTAGTTCATGGGGGGCTCAGGCTGGCTCAGTGTCTGCTGGTGTGAGATTCTCTGTGATGCCCAACCAAGTCAGGAAAAAGGTGCACAAGAGGACCAGGATGAATATTTCTTAAAGAAGAAAGTCAAAAGTCACGAGGAAAGTAGATTGGGAAGGAGCTTAATGTTAGCTGCCCATCTTTGGTAGGATGTGGACTATCTAGCTCTCTTCACAAGAAGCCAGTAGAGCCTTAAAAAAAAAAAAAGGAATCAGTTGGGTCTTCATAGAGATTGGTGGGTCCCTGAGATGAAGGTCTTTAAGCACCCTTCCACC
>NW_022103908.1:9987801-9989345 GCF_000313985.2 Echinops telfairi | reverse complement strand
GGGGGGGCAGTGGTGGTGGTGGGGGGAAATGGGAGAGCGTAGATGATATTTTAAAGTATCTTTAATTGAGGTGACTTTCCCTGAGCTAAAATTACTGCATTCCTTGTTCTATATTTGAGACGTGTTTAAAACTTGACTTAAGTTAAATGGAGCTTTTTTTAAAAAATAAGGTGTTATTTCAAATGGTCGCTGTTGGACAGGAACGTGAAGGTTTGTGCTTTATGATAATAGAGATGACTAACTCTCCTTATTTGGAGAACAGGAAGTGGTATACAATTCAGATCCAACCATATCATATTTGTTTGATGTTACCAGTAGTGACCTGCCTTGATGTGGCTTCTTCAGATGTAGCCAGAACCGAACATGGTAACATCTGAAAGTGGTGGGAGAGCTGGAAAAACATTAGTCAGACGTGGTTACCTGGAGTTTCGGCCTCAGAAGTCAGCACCACTCCTCTGTTGAATGACTGGCCTTATAGAATCCCTGCAGTCACGATGACTGGGGATCAACGGAGAACAGAGTGGTCTGAGAATACCAAGCAGGAGTTGGAAGAGCTTTCTGAGGAGTCTAAGCCATTCAGATGCATTTACTTGTCTTCTGTAGCCTCTTCAATGCAACCACTCTTTCTCTTCCTAAATTGGAATCGAGGAGAACACTATACTGACTCCTCCACCAGCACCACCTGCTCTTAGTGAGAAAGGCAAACCCTGGCTCCACAATGAGCAGCACCCTATGAATCTCTGGAGAATGGGCTTTGGAAATGGCATTTTTAACTCGCTTCCTAAGTGACCCTTTGGCATCCAAGGTGTCTCCGGGAACCACTCGTTCCTATCCTGGGAACCAAGAGTCACATCCATCATGAATGCTTTTGTTGGTGATGATGTCAGCTCTTACAAAAATTAATTTCAATGAGAACTAGAGCTGTTCACTTAAGACACCTTACTGCTGTTTCCAGTTATTTACAGGATTATTTCCAAAATCTATAGGACAACTCAGGGTAACATAAACCACTTAACTTCTTTTGGGCTAGGGCATTCTGATCAGTGGTGCTCAAGCTTAGTAGTACATCACTTGGAGAGCCTGTTAAAACATAACCCTGGTGGCCCTATCAGATTATACATTGGCCTGCTCATTTCAAGGTTAGTGGTTCAAATCTACCAGCTGCTCTACAGGATCAAGATGAGACTGCCTACTCCCACCAAGATAGATACACTTGGAAACCCAATAAAGGATCGAAATTAGTTGGAATGACTTGATGGTAATAGGTTTGGTCTCAGCGTTTCTCATTTAATAGATCTAGGATAGACCTTGAAATCTTACATTTCTTTTTTTTTAATCGTTTTATTAGGGGCTCATACAACTCTTATCACAAGCCATACATACATCAATTGTATAAAGCACATTTGTACATTCATTGTCCTCATCATTCTCAAAACATTTTCTCTCTACTTAAGCCCCCGGCATTAGGTCCTCATTTTTCCCCTCCTTCCCCGCTCCCCCCTCCCTCATGAGCCCTTGATAATTTATAAATTATTATTTTGTCA
>NW_022103908.1:9984259-9987433 GCF_000313985.2 Echinops telfairi | reverse complement strand
CACTCCCCCCATCATTCACAATGGTAAGATTTTTTGTTCTCACGATGCCTTATACCTGATCCCTTTGACACCTTGTGGTCACACAGGCTGGTGTGCTTCTTCCATGTGGGGTTTGTTGCTTCTGAGCTTGATGGCCATTTGTTTACCTTCGAAATCTTACATTTCTTCCAAGTTTTTAAAAGCTGTTGAAACTGGAGGTCCAGGGGTCACACATCAAGAACCATTGTGCTAAATTTGTCCGGCCAGACAGAGGAATGTCTTCTGAGAATGCAAAATCTCCTGTGAATTGACCTGAGCCATCCGAATGAAATTTTTTTCCTGAGCATTCTATACTCCTTTACAATGTATAGCTGGCTTACTGAGCATTAAGATCTAATTTGAAAAAGAGGCTGTACAATGTATTCTTTTAACTGTATGTCCTGCCCCAGGTAATTGTAGAACTAAATAGAATAGAAGGTCAATAGTTTTCGTGCATTAAAGCAGCTTCAGGGAGAAGGCAATGGGAATTCCGTGGAGAATTCAGTTCTATTTCCTAAGAGAACCAGAAAAGCTTTCTAAAGTAGATGGCCTTTGAACGGTGTTGGGAAGAAGAAAATCCCCAAACTGAATCCACTGCTGCTAAGTGAATTCCAGCACACTCAGAGTTACCATACAGGATGGAGTAGAACGACCTCATGGGGTTCCCAAAGCCATACGTCTTTGTGGAGACAGAGTGCCTCATTTGCTTCTACAGGTGGGGTTGGACTACAACCTGTCACGCCAGAAGCCCACTGTACCACCAGGGCTCCCTGTTTTACAGAATAATAGGAGAAAAGTAGGGTCTTTAAAGACTAAGGAAAAAAGGCAGGGACCACCCCAGTTTAAGACAGGATTTGGACTGGTGAGGCCAATGAGGGACCCTCATGAAAGGCACCCTTTCTGAGGCTGTCGCAAGTACAAGGTGAATGCTGCTTCGAAGTAACAACTAGGGCACAGCTACCTCAGCCCTGGCCTAGATGACAGGGCAGAAGGAAATGGGTGGCAGGTGAGTCTGGGTTCTTGTCTCATTCATTTCACTACAAGTAAAGAAGCAGAGCACTGGCCCTCGCTTGTCAAGGCGAGCACTGAGAGTCTCATACCAGCTATTGATAGAGACCTGGCCTCACTGGCCTGGCTCCTCCCCACATCCCCCCAATTTCATTTTCTCCCTCCTCTTTCATTCCATTTCTTTCTTTTCAGCAAAGGAAGCATTTTACTGCTAAAGGGTATAGTAAATTCTTATAGAGTATACACCAAATTACGTGGTTATTCTGCAAAGCGTTTTTCATCATTTTTTTTTTTTATTAGACCCACATCGGATCCCGATAGGAGGTCACCTTCAGGACATTTGCTACAATGTCAATATAGCTGACACTTGCTATAAAACCACACAAAATGAGAGCTGTGGGCAGGCCCTCCCTCCCCCATTCTCCCTGTGTGGTCTGCTGTCCTCCGCTCGCTCGCACCAGTCATCAGTGGTTGAGTTTGTCTGTTTTCCCATGAAAGTCTGGAGGGTGGGATGAGGCTGTGTGTTCTTAGTTACTTGGTTTGAGATGAGACTGTCTCACATGGAGTGGGAATGAAGATCAGCAGTTATCCGAAACCCTTTTTAAAAAAAAGTTGGTTGGGAAAAGGCAAGAGCTTGGATATCCAGTGTGGT
This sequence comes from Echinops telfairi, assembly GCF_000313985.2. Lineage (NCBI taxonomy): Eukaryota > Metazoa > Chordata > Mammalia > Afrosoricida > Tenrecidae > Echinops > Echinops telfairi. Next base: position 9,985,755 of record NW_022103908.1, on the reverse strand, counting down.
TACAACATCATGAAAACAATAAACTCCTTGTCACCCTTTCCCTTAACTTCCATAATGTCCCCCAAAATGTGAGGTTCTGAGCTTCTAATTCCTATTGCCATGGGCTTTAGAGCTCAATTTTCCAACCAGAAAGTGTTAAAGATTATGGATCACAGATGATAGCTGTACAGGAATGGATCCAGGAAAACTACAAGTCGTAAATACTGTGCACGCAGGTGCTCTCTTGATGTCAGAGTCTTGCCAGACACCAGCCATTCTCTCATAAAACTCTTCTTCTAATCTTATGGGTTTGAGAAACAGAGGCTTCTAGTGAGAATTCAGTTTCTTGTTCAGTGGTCATCTTGCAGAAAATCATCTTGGATGGGAACCCACTTACTTCAGAAGGAATTGGGCAGCTTTGAACCTAAGAAAGGTACTGTAGATACTCAAGTATAAGCTGGCCTGAATATCAGCCGAGGCACCTAATTTTACCACAAAAACTGCATTAAAAATGTGCTGAAAAACTTGGCTTGTACCCGAGTAATACAGTATTTCTTATGTTTGATTCAAAAGTTGACTTCCTATATGTCTGCTTACTGATTTTTTAAAAAAATTAATCATTTTATTGGGAAACGCTTACAAATCTTATGACCATCCATCATTCAATAGTATTAAGCACACTTGTACAAATGTTGCCATCAACATTTCCTAATTTCTTTCTACTTGAGCTCTTAGTATCAGCTCCTTCCCCCCCTCCCTCCCCCCTCTTGAATCCTTAATCAATTATATATTATTATTGTTATTTTGTGTCTTACATTGTCCAGTTGTCTCCTTTCAACCACCTTTCTGTTTTCCATCCACCTGGGGTGCTTACTGATTTAAAATCGGTCTCTACCACTCAAGGTTTCAAAATATGCAAAACTAACTATCATGTTTGTAAGCCATCTCGTCTCCTGACCATAGCACCAAATTATTTACATTGCACAACTTCTATTTTCCCCTCTCCTTCTGGTTGCTACTCTCTGAATATATTTCATTTTGTCTATGAGCTTTTAAAAGAACCAAACACAATACTTCACCAGTAAGTTTGTAAATTCAGAACTGTCATCTCCCTCATGCAAAATAGTGCACTTGTCCCGATGGAGCCTAGGATGCCTTCAAGAGTCCTGTTAGCACAGTGGGTTCTGCCCTGGATTGCTAACCGCGAATTCAGCAGTTCGAAGCCACCAGCCTCTCCTTGGGAGAAGGCTGAGCTTTTTCTACTCCTGCAAAGAATAACAGTCTCAGAAGCCCACAGGAGCGGTTCCACTCCGTCCTATAAGATTGTTGTGAGTTGTAATCAGCTTGATGGCAGGGAGTTTGGGGGAGGATTTAACACACACACACACACACACACACATACACACACACACACACACACGGAGGCAAGAAGGCAGGACGTGGGTAGCAACATTTCAGATTTCTCTTTCCTTGAATATATCATTGACAATATCCTAAAATATGTTTTTGTATTTTTC
>NW_022103908.1:9980773-9982883 GCF_000313985.2 Echinops telfairi | reverse complement strand
TTTATCTAGAGCTCTATAAATGCCCTTTGCCTCCCAGCTCTTTCCTCTATTTCCCTTGATTCTCCTCCTGTCCCACTATCATGCTCAGTCCCCATCAGGATTTCAGCATTTCCTCTTTGTTATGTTCCCCTTGATCCTGCCCTACCAGGTCTCCCAGATCAACCCATTGCTTCAGGTGCTTAAGATCTTTTAGGTACTTGATTGTGCTCTCCACTGTCGTTGTGATCATTTCTAGACCCATTTCATCCACTAACTTGAAAGAAAACCAGTGGACAGAGTCAAGGTCTGACCACTCTTCCGGACGATGCTGATCCATCCTCAGTAAACCTCCTCCAGCAAGTGCCAGTTAAACTTTGCGTTCATCGCAGGCTCAATGTAGCATTCAGGCTCTTGTACATGGCAGTTTGCTTTCAGAAATGGCCTAAATTCTTCACCATTTAATATTTCCAAGGTATATACCATTTTCAAGGTTTAATTCAAAGCCCACCTTCTACATGAAATCGGCTCCAATCCCTTGTGCATTCTCCCACCTCAGAATTCCCTTGTAATATTTGACTCTCTCTTTCCAGCCCACACTTAATAGCCATAAATGGAAACTTCACACACATTGCCTGTCTCATGATATTTATTAGCCTCTAGCATCTGACTATCATAATTCTAGGCTAAGAGTAGAATTCATTTGTTATTTATTTATTTGGATTAATTAGTCCTGTGGTTCTCACTGGGGAGTAATTTTGTCTCTTCCCCTTTTGTCTCTCCCCTGGAGACACTTTTGGTTATCCGAACTGAGGAGGGATCTTCTGGTGCATTGGGGTAGAGACAGGGAGGAAAACATCTTATAACACCAGGGGCAGCCCCTCAAGTAAAAATGTATCCAATCCCAAAGGTCAATTGTGCCAAGGTTGACAGACTCTGAATTAGACAACTCAGGTATGTTGATGAGCTTTTACAAGGATGACTCCACTACCCAATCATGGCTCTGTTTTGGTGGCAGATAACACGATCATGTCTGCTCACCCTTCCTAGAATGAATACGTCAGAGTTTATTCCAGGGCAATTATTTATTCCTGGCTGTATGACTGAAGACATATATGATTGTGGTTCAGTTAGTAGGTATCACTGTGGGCGTAATGAAACTTAGTCCTCAAGTAACATCTAAAACCTTATTAATGTATGGCTCTGCCCTCTGTTTTTGCCTCAGTTTGGCAATGCATAGGGTATCGTGAGAATTAGACTATGATAGCGCTCTTTCCTCCAGCTACTTCATAGGTACATTTTTGAAAGAAAAGGAGACACTGTAGGTGACATGGTTTCAACTCTCTGGGTGGGAAAATGACTATAAAAGCATTATAAGGCTAATTAGTGGTAGCAAGATGGAGGATTACGAACAAAGTAGTTTATACACAGTGTTTCATACTCCAGAAGAAAAGGAACCAATTAAAGCAAATGTGTTGTTCTAACTCTAACTCATATTTCTATGGCCAGTGGCGATCAACTCTACTGTAAATATGCCCTCCCACAATGACCTCAGAAAACCTACTAGATTTTCTGTGCTAGACTCTTGGAATATGGTCAGACCAAAGCAGGGGGTGCGAAGCCAGAAAGCATCTGAGGATCTTAGGATGCATGGGAGCTTTCACTGGTGGAGAAAACCTTGGGAGAACTGGAACCAGATAAGGGCAACTCAAATATTGCCCATGGAAATGAGCTATAGAAAAGTGACAAGACTGTACCTACCCTGTCAAAGGTGGAAGTCTTCTGGGACCCAGAAAAGCAAGGCCCTGTCAAGTTCTAGGTTAAAAGTGTAGAATGGAAAGTTTACCGGGACCAGGAAGTCATCTCTTGGTGTGCTCAACTCATCAGCATGTTTTGTCACTGAGCTCTGAAGGACGTTTGATCACATACCCCAAGTTAAAAAAAAAAAATTCCACGGAGTGACAGTAGTCCTGGATTCAAGCATGTGTGTCCCTTTGACATGCCATCTCTAGTCTCCACGACGCCTGCCCGCCTCACCTACTATTTGTCTGTGTCTCCGGGGCTGTTGTGTGGTTGGCATCCACCCCCACGCTGGCATGCCAGAGAAGTGAATGAACAATGGGATACCCTGGCA
>NW_022103908.1:9977063-9980304 GCF_000313985.2 Echinops telfairi | reverse complement strand
TGGAAGACTTTCTCACCCTTCTGGGGCTGGTCTGAGACCTTCTCCTAAAAGGACCGGAAATAAGTTTTCTGTGGCCACCTCTTTCTATTATTCTCCATTTTATCAGAAACTTCTCTTGTCTTAGTTTCCTAGGGTTGTTGAATCATCAATACCACAATGTGTGTGGTTTTAGGAACAGACTTTTATTTTCTCAAAGTTTTGGAGGCCAAAGCCCATATCAGGGTCACAACCATGTTGATTCCTTCCTGCTCAATAATACTGGCACCCCTAGGTTCTTTGCTTCTGATCCTCCCATGGCTTCCGTCTTCCCCATGTATGTAGGGATCTTTGTATTCAATCTACTCTTTTTGGAACTCAAGAAAGGATTCGATTTAGAACCACCCCCCCCACCCCCCTTAACCAGAACAGGATCCAATGACCACCAGAAAGAAAAACTTTCTTTCCAAATAGGATTACATCCACAGGTGTAGGGTTAGACTTCCCACTTCTACAGGGGCACGGATGAAGGGAAGTGCACTTTCATTCATAACATCCCTAACATGTTCTTTGTGGATACCATCTTGCTCAGAATCGTCATACCTGTTGTTCTCAGTCAGATCTGGCTGTGGCTCCAGATGGCTCCTCTGTTTCTTTTATTGCTAAATACTACCACATCTTAATGCTTAAGGACCCTGTTGACTCAGTGGTTATGGTTAAGTGCATGGCTGGTAAATGAGAAGATCAGCACTTTGAATTCACCAGCTGCTCTATGGAACAGCTTCCATAAAGAGGATAGAGTTGCAAACCCTATGGGGTAGCTCCACTCTGCCCTGTAGGGTTACTATGAATTGGAGTCCAGTCGATGCCCACCTCCAGGTGTTGTTAGGTGCTATTGAGCTGTTATTAACTCATAGTGACCCTATGCACAACAGAATGAAACACTGCCCAGACATCCTCACATCATTGCTGTGTTTGAACACCTGGCTGCAGCCACTGGGTCGATCCATCTTGCTGAGGGCCTTTCTTGACTCTTGCAGACACTCTGCTTTATCAAGCATGATGTCCTTCTCCCAGGTTTGATCCTCAGGACATGAAATGAAGTCTCACTGCCTAGTAATCAGAAGGGTAGATCCTAACACAGATCCAAAGACCAGACTCTTCTGGGCTGCATGATATTCCTCCTACTTACCTTGAAGCTCAACTGTGATATTTCCCCTTCTTTAGATCAGTGGCAACAATAACCATTTCACAAGTAAACATTTATATTTCAGCTCTGTCTTCTTAGACATGATGCCTTCCCGGCAAGGTCTCAAATTTATTGTTAGATTTTTTCATACTATGGAAAGTCTCATGAGGAGACCTGGTGATTTAGTGGGCTACGTGTTGGGCTGTTAGCCACCAGGTGAGCAGTTTGATACCACCACCTGCTCCTCAGGAGAAAGATGAGTCTTTCTACTCCCATAAAGATGTACAGGTTTGGAAATCCACAGGGGCCATTCTAACCCTGTCCTATAGGGTCACTATGGGATTCCATTGACTGAGTAGTAGTGAGTCTTTTGGGTTTTGGTGGCAAGTCTTGTGGGAAACATAGAACCTTTGCTACTCTCAAAAACACTACCAAATGGGGAGTGTGGAAATACGAAGGAGGCTCGTGGCAAATTGAAGGAAAATGCTAGGGGAGGCTGGTGGTTTGTGAGCTAGATTCATCCACTTCGTGATACATCCTGAACAATGCTCTATGGGTTCTGCTGATATTCGCATCGAGGACTCATTTCTTTTCTCCCTCTGATTTTGAGGCTAATAACTCACTCTATGCCTCCTTCTGATCCACTAAAACCTTCTAATAGGCGAATGTCAACTTTTCCTGAATACTTCCTTTACAAGGTGTTTCTTCCTAGGCAGACACTACATCGGAACTACTAACTACTAGCAGATGCCATGTGGAGCCGTGGTGACACAATGGGTAAGCATTTGCCAACTAAAAGAGTCTCTACCTTCCAGGAGCCTCTGGGAGAAATGTGGCAGCTTGCCTCCCTGAAGATTGCAGCCCTGGAAACCCAAGGGGGCACTTCTACTCTGCTTTACAAGGTCATTATGGGTTGGACTTGACTTTTTTTTCTTTTAGCAGTAGCCACTAGAGTTTGTACTCTATTATTTTATATAATCTTATTCTTACCACAAAACATCTGAGAAATATAGTCGCGATTTTATTTTTGAGGAATTAGGGTAATTTAATTTTCCAAAGTCACATTGCTTGGTGAACATGGACGTTTAACTTGACGAAGCAGCAGCGGCGATGTTAGGATCTTGGTTATGGCTCTCGTGACAGACAATTCATTACATTCTTGCTAGCTGCAGAATTATAAAGTGGATCGCTATGCTTGGTTGAGTGTTGATAATTGGAGATTGATGATAATTCACTTCAAGATCAAAGAAAAATCATTTTCCTGGTTATTTACCTATTCACATTGATTTAAAAAATTCCTCTCCAATTTCCCTCTTTTTTCCTTTTACTTTTTCATAGTAAGTACAAGCCAAGAAACCTTTAGAGTGTGAATTTGGGGCCAGACTATATTTTCGTGCCATGTGATTACATAGTAGTCCATCATTAACTGCTGTTTCTGAACCCACTTGGATGATGGAGTGTTCTTATTGGAAGTCTGAGTAGCGGGCCTCAGAACACAGAAACAGCTAGTAGGTTATATAAATGCAAGTCTGCTTTGGTGTAAATACTTTTATTCTTCTTCAGTGTTAGTATTTAAATTTTGTTCCATATGACTTCTTCTAGATCTCAATTTTTTTTTTTGGCGGAGGGGAGGGGAGGACACATGTTTCTGAATTTTCAATTGTGTAACTTTGTAACTAATTTATCATTGTTTTAATATCTCACTGGAACAGAGCCTGGTTCAAGAACATGGCCCATATTTAATATGCCACATTCTTTGAAATATGTTGATTTTTTTAATGAAAGGGTTTTTGTTAGATTTTTGTAAAGTTTTCATATATGTTTCACAAAATCATTAACCCTCCTGTTTCATTCAGGGTTCTATCTGCACATGTTAGGGGCCCTGATAGAGCAGTAAACCACTATGCCATAAGGTCAGCAGTTTGAAACCATCAGCTGCTTCTCAGGAGAAAGATGGGCTTTCTACTCCCTTAAAGAATTCAATGATGAAACATACAACTTTCCTCTAGTTCTTAAATGCTTCCTCCCCCCCACTATCATGATCCCAATTCTACCTTACAAATCTGGCTAGACCAG
>NW_022103908.1:9975359-9976698 GCF_000313985.2 Echinops telfairi | reverse complement strand
GTACATATGTGCTTGACACAATGGATGTATCTATGGATTGTGATAAGAATTGTATGAGCCCCCAATAAAATAATTAAAAAAAAAAAGAATTACAGTGTCAGAAACCCACAGGGGCAGTTCTACCCTGACCTATATTCGCTATGGGCTGGCATCGACTTGCTGGCTTAGTTTGGTTTAGTTAGTAGTGCCATGATTTAAGCTTTCTGGTGTTAACTAACAGGTCGGTGATTTAAATCCATCACCGAACTGCTCTGCTGAGGCACTGTTCCCAGAAAGATTTATAGCCTTGGCAACTCCCTGAGGCCGTTCTCCTTCACCACCCCAGGGGGCCAATATGAATTGGATGGACTCAACAGCAAGACGTTTGTTGTTGTTGTTGATGTTTATACATACTCTAAACAAGCTCATGAAGTTTGCCGTTGAAATGTATTTCTATTTAGATTTCTTTGTCTGCTTACTTATCAATAAATGATATCTCAATGCCATTTAATTGATTTCAACCATAAGAAAGGGGACAACTGTCTCTCTGGGTTTCTGAGACTGTCATCTTTACAGGAGTAGAAAGCCTCATCTTTCTTCCTCTCAATGGCTGGTGGTTTCAAACTACAGGCCTGTGGTTAGAAGCCCAGTACATCCTTCACTATGCCACCAGGGCTCCTGTGGTTAATGGCATGGTTTGTTGAAAGCCCTTTCACTGACCCATAGCGCTACGGGGAACAACACTGGATGCACAGTAAGAGAACTGATCACAATCTGACCCCACCACACTGAGGCGAAACACTAAGGGGGTGCAACAGAACAGCAAGGGGAATAGAGCAATGAAGTCCCCAGGGAATACCAAAAATAGACTTTGGGGCTAAGGCATGGCACCCCATCAGACTTTACTGGAAAACACTCCTAAAGGTCAACAAAAAGACCTTAAACTACTTACAGGCTTTTCTTTTTTTTCATTGGTTTTTGTTGTTGTTTTGTTTTCTTTAGTTGCTTTGTTTTGCTCTTTTTGTGTGTGTGCATATTATAATCTCTGCAAGTCTATCAAGATAAGATAGGTGGGATAAACAATCTGGAGGAGAAAACAACGGGACTTTCAGTTCCAGGAGGATATGGGAGATGGGGGTAGGGGAAAGGAAGTGGGTGTTAACAAACCCAGGGACAAGGAATCAACAGGTGATCCAAAATTGATGCCAAGGAGGGCATAGGAGTCCTGGTAGGCTTGATTAAAGGGCAATGTAACCAAGAGGAATTACTGAAACCCAAATGAAGGCTGAGAATGATAGTGGGACAAGAGAAAAGTAAAAGGAAATAGAGGAAGGCACTAGGAGGCAAAGGGCATTTATAG
>NW_022103908.1:9971254-9972229 GCF_000313985.2 Echinops telfairi | reverse complement strand
GGCAACAAATGTACAAATGTGCTTGACACAATGGATATATGTATGGATTTTGATAAGAGGTGTACGAGCCCCCAATAAAAAGAGTTGTACGAGCCCCCAATAAAAAAAGATATGTCCTTATTATGATGATAGATATTTTAAGTATTAGTTGATCAGCTTTTGCTTTATCAATATAAAAGTCATTTTGTTAAGTGTGTATACATTATAAATTATGCTAGAAAATGTAATTCAAATTTATTATGTAGATACCCTCTTAATATTTAATTTTTTCTACTTAAAATGAATCAAATGTTAAATTAATTTGATGGACCTATTTTTTTAATGGGGAATGAATAAGGGACTAGTGTTGCCTATATATTTTTCCTTTCAAGCTTTTCATACTTATGTATTTTAGAAGTGTCTGTTATAAAGACTATGTGTCTTGAAAATAAACAATCAGGCAATATTTGCCTTTCAACTAGATAGTTCAATCAATTTAGGTTTATTATTGTTTGGGATATATTTAAACTTATTTCCACCATCTTAATTTTGCTTATGATTTTTTTGATTTTCACATTCTATTTCTATTCTTTCAGAGGTAACACTTGACATTTTCCCCCCTTTTCAGAAGATATGCTATTAAAGTTCTAGTAGACCATAAAGTTCTACTCAGTTTAAGAAACCAGAGCAATGTTGCAAATGAAAAGATAAAGAAGAAACTAAACAAAAAACTACCTAGAATCAGGGGTCTTGATTTACACTCCAATAAAAAATTTTTTATACTAATTTTCTGATGGCTTAATGCTTGCTTCTCTTTGATTTCCACTTTATGATATACTTTTAAATTCACAAAAGTACTACAAGTATTTTTTTCCCTCACCAACTGATTACTGTTTACTCTGTTCGCACCTTGTGATAGTTAATTCTATGTGTCACCTTGGTTTGAGCCTGCTGTCAGTTGTTTGGTCAAGTACAAGTCGAGATGCTGCTATGGTG
>NW_022103908.1:9968643-9970070 GCF_000313985.2 Echinops telfairi | reverse complement strand
GTTTTAAAAAAGGTATAATGTTGCTTGATGACAAATCTCATTTTGGATATCTGTCAACTTCCTGAGCATGTGAGCATGGTGACTGGTAGTTCATTTAAAGTTCATTCCACCAGGTCAGACTGTTAATAAGCTTTCTATTTAGAGGTTCTGAAAGGATTGCCTAATGGTGTGTGACAAAAAGGCCTGATTATTATAAGGATCTACATATAACCTCCTCCCTGGGGGATGGTCAACGGAGGAATGGGTGAGGGGAGATGTTGTACAGTGTAAGAGATGACAAAATATTAATTTATAAATTATCAAGGGTTTGTGAGGGAGGGGGGTTGCTGTCATTGAGGGCAGTACAGCTTCTGCCGCCTTACTCACTTTCAGAGCCCTGCGTCATCCTGATCTGACTACCTCCAGGTTGTCAAGCCATGAGAAGGCCCAGGTCGTATGGAGAGATCACAACCAACAGACCCCACTGACATTCTAACCTACATGTAGCCGTAAGCTCCAGGCATATGGTTCCCTCTGTCTCCTTAGGTCTACTCCGCCACGACTGCAGACGTCAAGGAACAGGGTCAAACTGTCCCTACTCGTGCCCCGTCTCAATCCTTGACTCACAGAACCTAATAATCCTGCTGTTTAATGCCACTGTGGTTTGTTACACAGCAATCCTAGCTGAACAGGGTACCAAGGCTCTTTCCCCAGATGAAAATCATGAGCTGTAGTCAATAATCTGCATATAATACTGTGCTGCATAGTGGTTAAGGTACTGATGAGCACTGGAGTGGGACAAGTGTAGATTCAAATCCTAGTTCCATGAGCTCATCTGTTCTAGATAAGTTGTTTATCTTCTTATCTTCTTTAAGGCTCAATTTTCTCATCTTTAAAATAGAGGCCATCATATCATCTTATCACGGAGTTTTGTGATAACAAAATATTAACTTTGAAGCATCAACAAAATGAATAGCATATGGGAGCTACTTGGTACTTTTAGTCTTTTGATGAGTGTGTGTGTATATGAAGTAAAGTTTGATTTCTCCAAGTCATCTCTTGCTACCATCCTGATTTTCAGCTGTATTCAAGACTAGATAAATAATTTATAATGTATGACTATTAAATTGGGTGATATTATTTTTACTACTCAGACCTTGGGGAGAAAATGCCAATCTGTACACTCTCAAGCAGAGGTTGATAGATTGCATGTGACAAGGGTCCCATTTCTCTTCTTTGTCACCATACCTTCAGAACCAAGCACAACCAAACAGTGTAGCAAGTACTTACAAGGTAATTTTGTGTAAATCACCACATAATACCATGAGACTCACAAAAGATGGCATGTTCCCTACTCACTTCTCTTTTAAAAAAAATCATTTTATTAGGGGCTCATACAACTCTTATCACAATCCATACACACATCAATTGTGTAAAGCACAATTCAT
>NW_022103908.1:9954048-9966750 GCF_000313985.2 Echinops telfairi | reverse complement strand
TCCTGTGTGCTCTGGTCAGATATATCCTTCTCCCGAAGCTGCAGATTCAGTGCCATCCTTTGAAATAACTTCTTCTCGGGGGAGGGCCCTACTCACTTCTCAAAGGATGAAATCTAAGAAGAAAATTGGTCCTAAAGCCTATCATTTTAATATGTATTACAACTATTTTCAGAGGACTTAGTGTTCTTTAGGGCCACAGAAGTGCACCCGTATTACAGCAGCTTAAGAAAACCCATTTTCATATTTCTGGATCCAAAATATTTTCCCTAATTTTTGAAATATTAGGAAGGATGCCAAAACAATTTGTTCAGTTCCTAGCCCAGTACGCTTTTGCAGAAAAAGCTAATGATTTTGGTTTTTATGAGTTAGGAGCCAACGTGGTGATGCTGAGGCAGGATTGTGTTTAAATTAATTATATACTTAAGCTGGCTTCATAATTACAATGATGCTAGGAAGAGGCTCAAGTTTCTTGTCACACATATAGAACATTAATTATCGTGAAAATTATGAACCATGGCAAGATGGTTTGCTGTGTTCTTTGAATCTGCTATTAATGGAAACACTCCATTTCTAATTTTCATTAAAGGAGCAGACTATAAGCTTCTCTGAGTTAGAGACGACTGTGCAATCTTCAGCATCTCATTGGTGACTAAGGGGGTGCCAATGAGGAGTCCTGGTAGTACAGTGGTGATGCACTCAGCTGCTAACCAAGAAGGGTTTGAACTCATCAGTATCTCCACAGGAGAAAGAGGTCGCTGCCTGCTCAAGATTGTATCCGTTGAAACCCCATGGGGCAGTTCTACTCGACTCGTCTCGACTCTTCTCGGCTGGACTCTAATATGGGGTTGCTATGATTTAGAATTGACTGGAGGTCAGTGGGATTATAGAGCCTTCAAATGTGAGGTCCATTTTCCAACATCCATTATTCTTGCTTTTACTTATCTTAATCTACATAGGTTAGGGGATGCTAGGGTAACAAATAGCACAACCTCTCAGTAGCTTGATAAACAAAGTCCACTTTGGTTCAAATGACTTGGCATGTGGTGGTACAATTTTATAGACCCTTCAGTCTTGGGCTACCCGGATACCAGCCTTCACATCTACAATGACTGTGGAAGAGCAGCTGAGCACAGAGAATCCCACCCTAACTTTGAAAGTCTCTGCTCCACAGTGGTAGAGGCCATTTCCACTTCATATTACATGGATCAAAGCATGTCAAATGGTCATGCTTAGTTTCATCTGGTGAAAGAGTCATTCTCTATGTTCTGGAGTGGGGAGTAGGGAGGAGGGAGAATGGGAAGTATATGAGATCTGGTAATGTTTCAGGAAATAACAGTTCTGTTATTAGAATCTGGCTCAACATCATTTTTTTAACATTTTATTGAGGGCTCCTACAGCTCTTGTGTCAAGCACATTTGTACATATGCTGCCATCATTATTTTCTAGACATTTACTTTCTATTGAGCCCTTGATGTCAGCTCTTCTTCTACCCCCTCCTCGCCCACCCTTGTGGCCCCTTGATAAATTATAATTATTTTCATATCTTACACCAGCTGCTGTCTTTCTTCCCCCGGTTTCTGTTGCTCATCCTCCTGGTAGGGGTGGTGGTGGTGGTGGTGGTGCGGTTATATGTCGATCACGATTGGTTCCCCCTTCCTCCCCTTCCCTTCCCACCTTCTCCCTACCTTTCTGGTATCACTATTACCATTCCTGTTCCTGGATTCCGTGTGTCCTGAGCTCTGTGTCTTATCAGTACCTGTCCACATGCTTCAGTCTAGCCCGCAGTGAAAGGCAGTGCTAGGGTCATGATAGTGGGGGATGAGGAACCAGAAGAGTATTGTGTGTTTCATTGGTGCTTTACTGCACCTTGATTGACTCATCCCTTCCCTGTGACCACTCTGTGAGGGGATGTCCCATTTTCTACGGATGGGCTTTGGATCTCTGCTCTGACACCCTTCGTTCTCAGCAATGTTTTTTATTGTTTGTTTGTTTGTCTGCTTTGGGTCTTCTGATGCCTGTTACCAGATCCTGATGACACCTCGTGAATGCACAAGCTGGTGTGCTTCTTCCATGTGGGCTTGTTGCTTCTCTGCTAGATAGCCACTTGTTTAACTTAAACCCTTTAAGACCCCTGATACTATATCTTTTGGTAGCCAGCCACCACCCGCCTTCTTCACTACCTTTCCTTATGCACCCATTTTGTCTTCAGCGATTGTGCCGTGAGGGTGAGCATCACAGAATGCCAGGTTATTAGAACAAAGTGTTCATGCATTGAGAGAGGGTATGAGCAGAGGCCTGAAGTCCATCCACAACCTCAGTGTATTTCCATACAAATATATGTATGTAGGCTAATAACTCTATTTTTATGAATTAATGCATTTACATATGTGAACAACTACCTCTATCCATAGCTTTGCTTCCTAGATAGTTCCTCTGGTTCCTTTTTACCTTCCTCCTGCCCCACCATCATGCTTGCCCTACTTCCGCCTTTTAGTAATTCCTCTAAGGTAGATTGCTGTTGCTCCGACACCTCCAAGATCTTTACGTCCTTTTGTTGTTTATTTTAATTCCCTAGTTGTTCCCTGTGTATGGCATTTCTCACCGCACCCTTCCCCTACCTCCTTGTCCCCCCATTCTCTCAGGGACCATCGGTCCCGTTGCTTTCTCCTCAAGCTTGCTTCCTATGCCCATCTTATCTAAGTTGGCAGCCTGACAATGACGAGAAAAGAACAAAAAGAAAACAAGTTAGAAAAACGAAGAGGAAAAACATACATAATTCCAGGTCTGTGTACTGAACTTGATGACTATCTCCCCACTGGTCCTAGGGGAATTCCCAGAGCTGCCCCTCCTAGTCTGAAGTCTATTTGGTTCAACATCCTTTAAAGGTAAAACCTTGCCCCCACCCCACTCTTCTGGATGGAAATTGCACTTTAAATACAAATGGAACAACCTTCTGGGTGATTAAAACAAAACCAATCCAGTTGCTGTGGGCATTAATTCTGACTCACCGCCAGAGTACAAGAGTGCTCCGTAGGATTTGGGAGCTGATGCTTCAGAAGCAGAGCTCAGGCCTCTCTTCTGAGTCACCTCTCAATGTACTTGTACTTGCAGCCTTCCGGCTAATAGCTGAGCACTCACCATTTGTCATGGTGGTGTAGTGAGTCCATGTTGGGCTGCTAACTGCAAGCTCAGCAGTTCAGAACCACCAATCATTCCGAGGGAGAAAGACGAAGCTTGCTATTCCCTTCAAGCGTTAACAGCTTCAGAAACGCACACCTTGTTTTAGAGGGTCACCGTGAGTCAGAATTGTCTATTAGGGGTCCTCAAACTACGGCCCGCCGCCCACATGCGGCCCACTGAGGACATTTATCCGGCCCGCCGGGTGTTTTTGCCCATTTGTTTTTTTTACTTCAAAATATGTGCAGTGTGCATAGGAATTTGTTCAGGGTCTGAGAGACATTGAACTCGCCCCCTGTTGAAAACGTTTGAGGACCACTGGTGGATGACAGGGGGTTTGGTCTGGTCTGGAACTACTCTGACTTGGAGAGAGTCTGTTTAAGGAACCCTGGTGGTGTGGTGGTTATACATTGGACTGCTAACCACAAGTTCAGTAGTTTGAAACCACTAGCCACTCCAAAGGAGAAAACCCAGAGGTGTCCCGATGAGTCAGAATTGACTGGTGTTAGTGAGGGCTTTTTTTTTTTAAAACGTTCTTTTGTGTGATTGTTGTTGTCTAAGTCTACTCAGACTTAGAGTACCTGCATGCGCGAGAGTCGAACTGCTGCACAGGGTTTTCTTGACTGCGATCACTCAGGGACATTGCCAGGTCTTCCTTCTGCTGGGCTGCTGAGTGAACTGGAATTGGCTGCCATTTGCTTAGCAGCTGAGTGTTGGGTCTCGTGTGCCTCAGCGCTCCTTTCTGTACGATCCTTGTCGTGTGCTCTCATGTTAATGTCAATGCTTAGCCACCCTACACGACAAAGTAGAACTGTCCCAGGAGGTTTCCTAAACTGTAATCTCTGTAGGAGCAGAGTCCTCAGGGTTGTCTCCCACTGGTCAACTGGTGTGTTTTTGAGCATTTACCGACTGTGCAACCGGGGCCTGTTTTGTATGATTAGGACAACTTAAAGGGCAATAAAGTACAGTATGATTGACCACAGAATGGAATGTAGAAGACCTCTCTGGGATTCTTTCGAAGCAATGGGGTGCTTCCGACTGGAACTGCCAGGGGGTTCAGCATGGGCTACTATGGCTTGATGACATAATTACTTTGCTAAGAATGTGGTTTTAAGGCATGGCCCTAGAGAATGTCACTCTAGGGACGCTGTCATTTAATTATCTCCTTTTGGTATGGGACCCTGAGATAAGAAAGAGCTTGAATTGTGGTAAAAGTAATGATAAAAAGTTACAATTATACTCTATGACCCATTTGAAATTTGTTCTAGTTTTTAATATTTTCTACTTGCTTTTTGATTGAGGGTTTTCTCTGTGACTATTGTAAGTTTGGTTTTGCGGGGGTATGTTTTTCTGTAAATGAAATCTATGATAGGTAAATTTGGGGCAGTAACTGAATTAATGATTTCTTAGGGGCATGGCAGGGGAGGAGGTTGAAGGGAAATGGGGAGTTAGTAACAATGAGTACAAAAAAGAAGAGAAAGGTTTAAAACTGATTCTAGTAATGTTTGTACAACTCTCCTTGACATGATTGACCTATTGAATTGTATACTATGTGTATTATGGCCAATGACTTTTTTGTTTTGCGTTTTAAACAAAGTAACTATCGTCGCATAGAGGAGCCCTGGTGGTGCAGTGGGCTGCTCGTTGGGTGTCTCACTGCAGGGTCAGCATTACCAGCTGCTCCTTGGGAGAAAGAGTCTGCTTCTTGCTCCCGTGAAACTTACAGTCTCATCACCCATTGGGTGATGTAGAGTTGTTGGGTGTCAGAATCAACTTGAAGGCAGTCGGTTTTTAAATATTTTTTCTTGTAGAATGTCCTACGCTTCGGTGGTCGGGTGCTGAACTCTTGGTTTTTGACTGGTAGCAACCAGGTGTGATGAAGTGTAAACTGCCCCGGAGGGTTTCCTCGGTCGTCATGGTTATGGGGGCTGATCACCAGGTCTGTGTGGGTTTGAATCACGGACCTTTCATTTAGCAGTCTGTCCCGCTCTCAACCCTGGTGCCATCAGAACTCGATAGTTTGCTACTACCTTTGTTCAGTGCCTTTGAGTTGGCTCTTGTTCAAAGCAACCCCATCCATGTACAGCAGAACGGAATATTGCCTGATTCTGCACCATTCTAACAATTGTTATGTTTGAGACCTTGGTTGCAACCTCCGTGACAATCCAGCTCCTTGATGGCTTTCCTTATTTTTTCTGACCTACCAAGCATGATGCTCATCTCCAGGGGCTGGTCCCTCCGGATAACACATCCCAAGTACATGAGAAGAAGTCTTGCCATCCTGGATTCTCGGATGCATTCAGCCTATACTTCTTCCAAGACAGATCTTTTCTTCTTTCTGGCTGTGGTTAGGTGCCGTCAAGTTGGTTCCAACACATAGTGATCTTAAGTGTAGCAGAAGGTCTTGTGTCATCTTCACAATCGTTCTTATGTTTGAGTTCTTGTTGCAGCCACTGTGTCAACCCATCTGGTTGAAGTCTTTCTCTTTTTCACCGTCCTTGTTCTTTTCCGAGCGTGGGGTGCTCTTCCGGGGACTGGTCTCTCCTGACAACACATGCTAGTATCTCACTGTCCTGGCTTCTTAGGAATATTCTGGTTGTACTTCTTTCAAGACAGAGTTGTTGGTTCTTTGGCAGTCCATGATACATGCACTGCTTTTTGACACACTATAATTCAAAGGCATCAATTATTTTTCAATCTTCTTTATTCATTGGCCAGCTTTCACACGAATCTCAGATGATTGAATAGACCATGGCTTGGGGCAGGTGCATCTAAGTCCTTAAGGTGACAATTTTGTTTCTAAACACTTTAAAGAGTCTTTTGCAGCTGATTTGTCCAGTGTAGCACACAACTTGGTTTCTTGGATGCTTCTATGTGCGTTGATGATAAGTCCAAGTGAAGGAAACCATTGATGACGTCACTCTCCTTGATCAGGGTGTCGCTTAGTGGTCCAGTTGTTTGCCTCATGATGAACTATAATGCAAACTGCGATCATCTTCCTCAGTAAGTGCTTAAGTCTTCTCCATATAATCTTTCAGCCGGCAAGACTGTATTATCTGCATATCACAGGTTATTAATGAGCATTCCTCTAATCCCAATGACACAGTATTCATATAGTCCATCTTCTTGGATTATTTGATCAGCATTTAAAAGGATGCAACCCTCACTCTTCCAGATTTTCAATAATTTTGTATTCCTTTGCTCTGTTCAAATGACTTTCCTCCTGGTTTTGGTTCAGTTTCCCATGAGCATAAGTAAGTATTCTAGAATTCCCATTCTTCACAATCATATTCATAATGTGTTATGATCTACCTACATGGATTCCTTTGTACAGGTGGATACTATGGAGATTTAAATAACCCACCCTCTTCCCCCTCAAGAATGGGCATGCTGCTACTTCCATCCACACCTGTCACTATGTTGCCCTCAAAAGAGTATATGCATATTAGGAGGCCTGATAAAGCCCAATCTACAGGGTGTGTCAGTTCTTTTGTCTAAACCAGCTAGGGCATATTATGCATCTGTTGTTTGCAAAAAGCAGGAGAGAATTTCCTGTTATGATTTTCTACTTCCACATTATGAGTTCCTGGCCTGTGCTTGAAAAGTGTCAATAATTTGAACCCCTTGGCACTTTGTCTGAAGTTACTAATGGCCTTTGGTCAATTACTGCCAAACAAGCTTTTGTTGAGGGGACTTTGGTCTAACGTGTTGGTGGAACAGCATGGGAGCAACCTTTTAACTGAAATGTATCATGGTAAAATATGAACAAAGAGGTGTCAAACATTTGCTGCTCCTTGTGTTTCTTCCACACCACAAAAGAAGCCCTAAGTGGAACTGGAAAATGAGCTTTCCTGGTACACGATTTTTGTCATGTGAGCTTAAGAGCATAGCATTTAATGTGTGAGCACATATGGGGTGGGATTGTGTTGGAAGTCTGCACAAACACTTACGCAGGGTTCAGTTCACAGTAAGTACCGGTCATTTAAGAAGCAATCTGAATTGGGTGATGCACCGAGGTTTGGTCCTGGTCCAAAGCGCCCATTGTCTTATGATGACCACATAGGCGATTTTTATTCAGAACAGCATTTTGAGCATGTTTGTTGCTTTTTCAATAAAAGCAGGGTGGTACACTAACGGATATTATCTTATAATAGGAGCAAGAACACCAGTCATTTATCAGGTGCCCACAGAGAGTAGTGGTGTCAATATTGGGAAAAGCACTTTCTCTGTATCTTGGCCTCTGGGCATCACATCACAGGATTGTGTGTTTGAGTGAGATTCCTTTTGAGGAAAGGAATATGGGAAGGTATGTTGCTGGAGAACAAACTTTCAGAGCAAAAAAGAAAGACATCAGTACCCTTTTTCACCCAGATAATCTTATTTTCCATTTTTTCTCTTTGTAGCTTTCTCAATAGTTTGCCATATACAGTGTCCTGTGGGTACAATGCACTTCCTCATTCACTCACTAGTCTTCTATTATCTGCTATGTGACAAGAAAAGGCCAAATACTAGGGATACAGAAATATGAGTTTGAAGAGCTCACTGCCAACTCTCTGTCATCAAGTGGATTTCAACTCATAGCAATCATATCGGAGGGGTACCCTTCAAAAAAACCGGATCCATGAGGACCTAATGTCGGGGGTTTCAACGGAGAGAAAATGTTTGGAGAAACGATGTACAAATGCGCTTTACACAATTGATGTGTGTATGGATTGGGATAACAGTTGTATGAGCCCCTAATAAAATGTTAAAAAAGAAAAAAAAACAAAAACCGGATCCGCACCTCCCCAAGCTATATATTTAAATTTTTTTACAAAGCAACCTTATCACCTTCAAAGTACTTTCCATTACACTTAATACATTGGTCAAATCTGCAATTCCATTCTTGGAAACATTTTTCAAACTCATCTGTTTGGATGGCTGACAGCACCGCCCTCATTTTTTTTCTTCACCTCTTCTATGTATGTCATCAAATCGCTGTCCTTTCATGTCCCTCTTTATTTGCAGAAACAAAAAGAAGTTGCACTGAGCAAGACCAGGTGAGTCAGGTGTGTGAGGCAAGAGAGGCATGCTGCTTTTTGCCCAAAAAGGCACACTGAGATGGTTGTGTGAGCAGGTGCATTGTCGTGGTGGTAAAACCAGTTCCCTGCCTGCCACAAATCAGACCTTTTTTGTCATACACTGTTACACAATTTTTTCCGAACCTCTAAATAAAAAGCTTGATTAACACTCTGACCTTGTGGAGGGAATCCCAAATGCACTACCCCCTCACAACACATAAACAGATGGGCATCGTCTTGATCTTTGATTTCACTCGATGAGCTTTTTTGGATGAGGCACCAATAGCATCTTCCATGGGCTTGTTTGAGGTTTGCTCTCAGGGTTGTAAGACTAGCACCATGTCTTATCACTAGTAGTGACCTTGGGTGGAAAAAAGTCTGGGTCTCTTTGGAGCTAGTCTTTCAAAGCACATCCTATTTCTACTTGATGCTCTTTTCCCTGGTTAATGAGAACCCGAGGCACGAATTTCGCAATGCCCCTTCTCATTCCCAAATCTTCCATTAAAATTCGCTGAGCCGAGCTCCAAGGTAGTCCCAAGCACTTTCCCATCTCTTCGAACACAAGTGCATGGATTTTGTCTACATTTTTGTCCATTCAGGAAATTGACAGACATCCAGAACGAGGTTAGTCATCAATCGATATTTCCCCTTTCTTGAAACAAGAAAGCCACTTGTACACTTGAGTTTTTTCTCTAGCACTGTCCTTATCAGCTCTGTTCAACATCGCAGCAGTTTTTGCAGCATTTTTCCAAGTAGGAAACATAATTCCACAGTCACATGCTGTTCTTTTAAATCAGCCATCACCAAAAATGTGATTCCAGCAAAACTGCTTTTATGAAAAATTTCACTGTTACCAGAAAGACCCTTCCTAAGCAACGCCACTGGGTGCACTAACTCAGAGTGAGTTGCTACGCTTAGTTGGTGGGGAAAATGCGTACTTTGAAAGCTCCACCCAGTGGAGCTTTTTTCTGTTTTTTGGTGGTTGGGGAGAGGTGGTTAGAACCGCCCTTGTGGGCTTCTGAGACTGTAACTTTTTAAAGGAGTAGAAAGCCTCCTCTTTCTCCCAGAGAGCATCTGGTGGTTTCACAATGCTGACCTGTGGTTAAAGCAGCCTAACACGTAACCACTACATCAACAAGGGCGGAAAAATAATATTAAGAATTTAAGAGAAATCTAGTGGAAATATGAATAATTTGAAAAGAAGAGTCTGTTCGAGTATCTAGGAGGAAGAGGGAATGGGAGGAAGAGGAAATGGGAGGAAGACGTCACAGCTTTGGGAGTTTTGAAGGATAAGTAACTGGTTGGAGGAAGAATGAATGCTTTAGGTAGAGGGGGCATCCTAGAGACATTCGTCCACAGGAGGGTCCAGGGAGTGGCCAATGACATGTAAGGATGTGGCATAGGATGATTGAAGGTTGCAGCAGAAGCGGAGGCTGACCACGTTCTTAAAGCCTCTTGTAATTCACATCAATGAGTTTGGACCTCTTGTTGGCCCTGGGGAAACACCAAAAAGGTCAAAGCAGGGTGCCATGTGATCTGATTTTCATGTTATGAAGAAGACTTTAAAGACAAAATGGAAGTTTGGTTGGAGGCTGCCCTATTCTAGGTCAGAGTTGATGGCCAGAGGTGACCGTGTGCATGGTAAGATGAGGAAAGATAAGGGATATACAAGTTGTACATTTAAGGAAACTTATTAAGTGATTGGATGCAGATTAAGGTGAGGAAAGAACCAGGGATCGTTTTCCTGTTTTCAGCTAGGAGCCCCTGGGGTGCTGTGGTTGTACATTGGGCTACAGCCCAAATGGTTGGCAGTTTGAAGCCACTAGCAGTTTCGAGGGAGAAAGAATAGGCTTTGTCTTCCCATAAAGCGTTATAGTCTGAAACCACAGAGGGTGATTAGGAGTCAGTATTGACTCCATGGTAGTGGGTTTTGTTCTGTTTGGGGAGCTTGTGTGATTGGCATTAACCAAGAAAACAATTGCAGTTAGAGTTCCAAGTTTTTGTCGCTGTTTTTCACACAAATGAAAAAAACAAAGAAACAAAACCAAAAAACATTTATTGGGACATAAAAGGGAACATTACATCTTGCTACATTCCTAAATGTTTTGCTACATTTTATGGCAAAATATACTATTACAAACATCCAAACTTGTTTCTGTAGAGTCTGTTCTGCCTTGTAGTGACCCTAGAGCAGCGGTTCTCAATCTGTGGGTCACGACCCCTTTGGAGGTTGAATGACCCTTTTGCAGGGGTTGCCCGATTCATCACAGTAGCAAAACTACAGTGATGAAGTAGCAACGAAAATAATGTTATGGTTGGGGAGGTCCCACCACGTGAGGACCTGTATGAAAGGGTCGTGGCATGCGGAAGGTAGAGAACCGCTGTCCTAGAGGACAGGGTAGAACTGTCTCTGTGCATTGCTGAGCCTCTACCTCTTTCTGGGAGTAGAAAGCCTAGTCTCTCTCCCGAAGAGTGGCTAGTGATTTTACACTTCTGACCTTCGGGGTAATAGCCCATTACATAACCACTATGCTAAATACACTACAGGGATACTTCTTTTCGATCCTTAAAATAAATTATCACTTTTTTTTTCTTTCTGCTTCAGCTTCTTTGCTCACCACCTGCGTGGCCTGAGTATCTTCTAGTCCTCATCCTTTTTCTGGTGTGGCCTCCTTTTCCTGCAGTGGATTTGTGGTGGCTCTTTCCTCGGAAAGGCCCCTCGGAGAGTTCTAACTTTCTATAACCACAATGAACTCGGATAACAACCCCTCACAGCAGAATCCTATCATCCTAGCAGCATCCTCCCTGGCTTCTCCGACCTCCACCTACCGGGGATAGAGGAAATGCAGCCAATCGGCATGGTTCCACCCAGCCCTTTGGTGGGATTGACGGAAGAGTTTGGCTAGAAGAGCCATGTGAAGTAAATCACAGCACCCTCCCATCAATGCAGTAATATTGGCTAGCATTTACTAAGAGTTCAACATCTGTAAGATGTTATAAATTGTATGTTTTTACAGATTTAATCTTTGTGACTATCCTCAAAGACATTCTTAGTTTATTTGATCAAATCTAAAGTACCATCAATAACAAGATATCCCTATATCAAAGATGTTAACATGTCCTTTGAAGGAACACAATATGATTACACATGCAGGAAGCAGGGACAGAGAGATGAAATAACGTATCCCATCCAACAAAGTTAGTTAATAAAGGAGCTGGGATTCAGCCGCAAGCAATCTGCCTCCAGAAATTCTTTATGCCCTGTGCTTTCCCACCGATTGCTGTGTATGGATCTCGGGGAAGCATGAGCTGAGCTGGAGAGAGAGATCTGAGAGTCAATAAAACAATTCTCCGGTACCCTGCGAAAGCAAAGGTGGCATGTCTGGCCCATGACTTATATCTTGGTGACACAGGGGTCTAAACCAAAACAGAAATAAGATCGATAATTAGTACACAATGCCTTC
Organism: Echinops telfairi; assembly: GCF_000313985.2. NCBI lineage: Eukaryota > Metazoa > Chordata > Mammalia > Afrosoricida > Tenrecidae > Echinops > Echinops telfairi. The sequence continues at coordinate 9,955,049 of NW_022103908.1, read as the reverse complement.
CCAAAACATCAGAAGATGTACCTATGCTAAGCAAGTTTGTGAACCAGACTTGACCCAAGTAACATTGGAAGCTATCAGCGTGGAGACAGTGAGACAAAGATGTTCTTGAACCACCAAGTTCAAATTTCCCGAGTATATTGTCATCTCCTCCTACCATTTGGAAAATGACAGCCACCTGGTGGGTCAGGTAGATAGTACTGACCCTGGGGAAAATGATTGAGGGGTCCCAGAAGCCAGGATGGAAATCTTGAGAACATTACATAAATGTGCGCAGATGCCCTAGGTTTGCATATTTAGTTTATGATAGCTGCAGTCCTGGGGATCATTAAATTCCTTACTTACCTGTGAGCAGGTGTGTATTTGGTCACTTGCTTTTTCTTATTAGGCAAGAAAATGCCCTTCAGCTCAGTGAGTCACTACTTAGGGATGCAGCCCTTCTGACTCAATAGTAGCACACTTTTTAAGTGCCGTTCTTTTCCGCCTTCCTCCTCCTCTCAAGAGAAATGGGAGAGGCCGAGAGGTGAGTGTGCAGATTAACAATATTAAGTCCCAGTTGACAAACTTGTGAGAGAAACAGGAAAGAGACGCTTGGGGTCCCATCTTCCATTTACGCTCTAGTAAATCAAGGTCTGAATCCAAGGCGGTGGATTGCAGAGAAAAGATGGTGTTTTGTTTCTCTCTCAGCAGGACTGGGTGCAAAAGATGGGTCTAAATTGTTTGAGAAAGGAAGATTCAGGAAGAGAGAGCTCTCTGGTAGCCAGCCTTCCAGATGGGGTCAGTGTGGACAGCCCGCAGGCAGCTGCGGTTTGACCAAACAATCGCACATGTTCCTAAGTGCCCTTCTTCCAACTTGTTGCTAGTGAAATGACAATAAACAGTGAAAAAGAAGAATCCACTTCAGCAAGGAATGAGTTTCAAAAGCAGAAAATATATTTTGGTGAAAATGGTTAGAAACTTCTTTTAATTTGTTGTATTTTTGTTCTCTGGCCGGGGGCGGGGGG
>NW_022103908.1:9942689-9953948 GCF_000313985.2 Echinops telfairi | reverse complement strand
ATTGTCGTGCCGGGGGCGGGGGGGGGGGGGGGGCTGGGCTTGGGGGTGGTTGATGACAGCTAAATAATTCTAATTTGTTATGGTCATTCAGTCCCCCTCTAGTTGAATCATTCTCCCCAAGTGTGTGTGTTTTAAAGCTCCCCAAATTGCTTATTTGTTTATAAATGAGTACTTGAGTTGGAAAGAATCTGATTTATCTCTTTAGCTATCATTAGCATAATACAATGGTCTCTATATTTTTACATTTTATTTATTTTCTACCAAGGCTACTTCGTTCAGTCCAACAACAAGTCGTCTGAAATACTCAGATTGGCTAGGTGATAAACTGCCTTGTGTAAATCTTTTGAAAAGGAGGCGGCTTCTAACTGCATTCCAAGACAAATACAAAACAGTGCGAGCACCAAAGGCCTCTTCGACAGGATGGAGACAACGTCTTTGTTTTCACTAGAGAAAAGTTGAGCAGAGATAAGCCTGTGAGGTGGAGGGAAAGCTAATAATTTTCTGAAGGGTAGAAGGAGGCGAGTGTCTGGTAGAAGGAGGTCGGTCTCTGGAAACCAGGTGGGTCTTGGGAAAGAAACTTCTTAGAGGCCCAACCGAAACGGCATCCTGCAGCTGCGAACAGGGTGCCCTCCAACAGATAAGGGTTTCCACTGATCTCATTTAATGGGGAAGTCTAGAATCTGCTGCAGGCTCCCTGATAGTGTCAGGGACCCGGCTTCCTGCCCTCCCACTTAGGCTTACCCCATGGTTATTGGCACTCCAGTGGTCACATCCAGGACTCAGGTAGGGACAAACGAGAAAAGAGGAATGAAGCAAGGGGGCTGCCAATTGAGATGGTCTTCTTTCAGGGGCTTTCCTTGAACCAATGGCATGCCTAGTCACAGGTAGGTTGCTTTCTTAACTGGCCACCTGCACTCCTATCCTAAGAGTTCTGCTCGTGAAAGAACGAGGAGAAACATCATTAGGTAGGACCTATTAGTCTTTGCCACACCGAAGGCAAACGAGTCTAATTTGATTATTTTACCCAGCAGCAAGTTTTTCAGAGGACAAAATGAAGCTGTCCCCGCTTGGTTAAGCACAGTTTAGCCCACACTCATGCACTCATTCACTGCCATTGAGTCGATGTTGACTCATAGTGACCTTATAGGACAGAGTAGAACTACCTCTGTGGGTTTCTGAGATGATAGCTCTTTACAGGAGTAGAAAGTTGTATCTTCCTCCCATGTTTAGCTCTGGACATGGCAATCAATATAGCTCCAGAAAATTGAGGGATGCCTGAAGAATTGAATATTGATTTGAATTGAATAATTGCTCAATTCAATTGGGCTGTACTTCCGGCAAAGAGCCTCAGTTGTGTAAATTTTAAGCTCTCCCTTGCTAATCAGTAGATGAGAGGTTCGAACCCATTCGGCCACTGTTCAGAACAATGTGGCAATGCGCTCCCAGAACGTTTAAACCCAGACCAAGCCAAACTCATCGTGGTTGACTAGATTCCAACTCATAGTCGCCCAGGGCAGCAGTTCTCCTTTGCTCTGCCGGGTCACTTTGGGTACAGCAGCAACTTGATGATGCCTTACAACATGAAGGATGCTTCCGGAAAGAAGGTTATTGTTATTCTGATTATTTTTCAATGACGTTTGGGAGTGAGGAAGTGAATGTGAGGCACTGACTCAACTTTTTAAAAAACAAAAATGTATTTTTCCGATAGAACTTAGAGGCCAAATTCACCTTCTTGCATCCCATACGATAGGAAGGAACTGGCCCCAGGGTTCCAAAGCCAGAAGTACGCGGCAGTCATTAGACCTTTTCTGCTTGATGTCAGCGGCAATAAAAATATTTGTGCAACTGCCCGTGGTATTTATGCTCTAGAAATGCGAATCTCTGATATCTATCTTGCAACTAATTCTCTGTCTGTTGACAACCATCTCTCTCTTCTCACAGATACCCAGGGATTCAGACATGTCCCCCATTCCTAGCCCATGGAAATGAATGGGATGTAAGTCCCAAGCCCAGGCACCTCAAAAATGTTAAGAAAAACAAAAACAAGTCTTTCTCAACTCCCCATTATAGTTACGTACATCAATGAAAGTGAGAAGTTGTCAGAAAGGTATTGTTGTTGTATGTCAAAATCAAGCTGATTCTGACTCGTAGTGGCCCCGTAGGACAGAGTAGAACTGTCACATAGGGTTTCCAAGGTTGTCATTTTTTTTAAATAAATCATTTTATTGGGGGCTCTTAGTAATCTTTTTTTCATGATTATTAATCATTTTATTTGGAGCTCTTACAGATATAACATTCCATAGTTCAAGCAGTATTGCACAATTGTTACCACAATCAGTTTAAAAACATTTTCTTTCTTCTGGAACTCCTTGATCTCAGCTCCCCCTTTTCCTCTCCCTCCCCCACCCTGTCCCCCAGGAACCCTTATTATTTATTATTATTATTTGCCATATCTTACACCATTTAATATATCCATTCACATACAACTCCGTTGTTCTCTCCCCTGAGTGGGGTTATACAGTCATCAATGCTATCAGCTCCCCCTCGCCCTCTTCTCCCCCTTCCTCTTTTCCCTACCCTCAGGGAACCAATACTCCTGTTACTGCTTCTGAAGGGCTATCTATCTTGGCTTTCATGTAACAAACGATCTTAATTACACAAATGAACATATGCAAATCTAATAAGAATAATGGGGTAAAACAAAAACTGTAATAGTAAGGGGAGACAACATCCAAGAACTAGAGGACAGTTGCTTGTTTCCTCAGTGCTATACCACACCTTAGATTTACCATCTAGGTCTTTCTTCCCCAGAATGACTGATGGGCTTGAATTGCTGACATCTCATTTAGCAGCTGAATACTTAGTTGTACCATCAGGGCATCTTTGTGAGAAGTGCACTTCTACCATAGCCACGATGTTTGTTTTGCTACATCACTAGGATAGCTTTATAAGAACAAAGAGTGAGCTTCATAATGGAGATTGCGTTACACGGCCCTCATAATTTAGAATATATCCCAGAAGAACTGGTTAGTTTGGGGACCTCCAACTGACCCCAGAGAGCTTCTCTGCTTGGATTAGCTTCACTGGACATGAAATAGGGCACAAGAATGGGCTCCTCTTTTCTTTTTTTAGAGGATTTTGTTCCATAGCTACACCCCTGTGTGAAAAATAGAAATACAGATTGCTTACAAAGCTAAACCAAACCAGAGCAACTTAAAATTAAAAACATGGAGGAAAAAATTTCAAGTGTGTGAAAGGATCAAGAGGCAAAAGGAAATAACTCTATTATATTTATTATTCGACAGGGGTTTACATCTGTTTCTAATCTACACAGATTATTGACACTTCTGGATGTTTGGCCTTAGCAATTGGTTGTTGCTGCAGTGGCATTTATTTTTTGAATCAACTCCTCAGACCACCCGGGAGCTTGTGCAGCTTGTCTAAGCAGAAGGTTGTGAGATTTTAAATAAAGTTACCTTTTGGCATTTCAAAACCAGTGCAAATGGAATTCTGTCATCTTGGGCTTTATAAATTGTGGTTTTGCATTTTTGACACCTGCAGGAAAAATAAGACTGAAGCCAAAGGCCTAATGGCTTGACAATGACAAATTAGAGTAGCCACATCAAGCTCCCAGGAAGACGTCGAAGATGGGTGTAAGTTTAGCTGCTCACAATTACAGCAGGGGACCCTAGATTTCCGTAGAAACCAAACAGGAAAAGAGTGGGTGACTGATGAAAAATGTTCCCTTCGTAGGGTCTGAGAGGGTATGCGTTGTAATGGGGAAAACAGGGTTGTGAAAAAGTAGCACTGATTAATACTCTCCCTCCTGGAAGGACTCCTTTGGTATTCAGGAGCGAACTTTTCTCCCTCTGTGGTCTGATTGTAGTAATTTATTCCAAGGGGCTGAACAACGGGAATCATGGAGTAGACCGTCAAGCTTTTATGAAACAAAAACACGATGACGCACTTATTGCCTTACAAGTCTTCCTTAAAGGTAGGAGCATAATTTGATTAGAAGCAGTAGAAGGCTAGACATCAAAATCCCAATGCAAGTGGACAAAACTCACTTTTTGTCTCCTATGGTTTTGGTCTAAAGGTATTATCTGAATAATGAATAGAACGATTTGATTTGATTCGTTTGGGGAAGAAGGCTCTTTGGACTTCTCCGAGCAGTTTTGGTTCTCTGTTCTGAGGTCACAACAAACCTGAAAATTCTCCCTTGGTGAAGATAAAGTTCAACTGCACTGGGCAACATTGCAGAGCCGACTGACACAGAAAAATGACACCTGACTGTGGCCTTGGGCCATTACTGTGCTCCACTCTGACAGGAAATGGCCCCGTTGACAGTATATCTGGTCTATTCCAGAAACAAACTTATGGTGCAGACATTCCTGTGTCTTTAGATATTATTTTATTACATGCCCAACAAAGTAAAAACATCAAAGGCATATCAGTGTCTGAAATAAATCTTAAGCTATTCCCAGGTATCAACCTAAAATCAATCTGTGATATACGTGGGAAGTTCACTTCTTACAAATTTCTCGTAGAGAAAGGTTCATAATTAGGAGACCCTAGTCCCAAATCCAAAGATCTCCCTCCACCTTAAAATTACTATGTCATAACAATGACCTTGTCTCGAGTTCAGTAAAATCTTCCATTTGAATAGGCTTTGAGGTGATTACTGGGATAAACTAATGACCTCTGGGAAGCGTCTCACTGCAAAAACAGGGTAGCATCATAATGTTGTACCCGAATGATTAAAAACCACTATTGCTGTTAGTGTTACTGACAGGCCTGTCTGCCAGAGGAAGGGCAACGTCTGTGCTGGAGGAGGTATAACCAGAGTGCTCCTTAGAGGTGAAGGTGGCAAGACTTTGTCTCATGCACATGGGGTATGTTAGCAGGAGGATGAGGCCCCAGAGAAGGACATCATGCTTTGTAACGTGGAAGGTCAATCTGTGTAAAAGAAGTCCCTCAACAAGATGGATTCACCGTAGCCGCAACAATGGGCTCAAAGGTAGCGATGCCTGTCAGGTTGGTGCCGGACCACGCAGTGTTGTATTCTGTTGTCCACTGTGGGCGGAACTGACTCCCTAGCACCAAACAACCACAGCAAATAACAACAAACTGCCCACTTGTTTCCAAGCCTCGGGTCTCCTGAGTGTGAGTCATGAAAGTCCTTTGGAGGATTCCTAGGTAAGCTTTAGTGTCTAAGTTGTGATTCCACCCAAATAGTCCCTTGATAGACGCATTGATGAGAGAAGATAGGAGTAAACCTGAAAAACTTAATTCCATAGATGACACAGTTTATTGGATTTTGTTCTTCTTTTCACCAGAGTTAAAGCGACAGCTCTTGGAGATACCAACGTAGGTTTGCAGTTTTAAATCCTCCATTGCCCCTGACTCCAGCATGTGGTTGGTACAGGCTATTTGTGTAGGAGGAGAGGTGTGTGTAGATCGTTGAGAACTTCCCAGTGCCCTTAGGAACAGACCTTTGGACATGCTCGTGGACCCTGAAAGTGAACTTCCAGGACTGCCTCACTGAGACATTCGGGAGGAAGGGCACCGCCTCCGTTTGAATAACCTGGATCATCCGGAAGGCAGCCATTTCTGATGGCTGCCTTCAGTTTCCCTTTCATTCAACCTTTCTTCGCTCTGGTCCTTCAACGTTCCATTTCCAAGCTCTCCTGCATGTCCAGGTCGCCCTCCTCCTCTCCTGCTTCTGCCCGGAGCTGGAGAAAATGTCTTGAGGCAAATACCATTGTGCGCTAGCGCTGGAAGGCAACCTCAGAGGCACTAGTCAAACGTCCGTGTTACACAGACAAGGAAACTGCAGTCCAGAAAGGTGATGAGAAGGCATGAGGTGAAATCTCTAAGCACAATCTGGAGCAAACAAATTACCTTGAGTTGCTTTCTTTTATCTTGAGCAGGAGGACGGTTCTTAGAAAGTACTCTGAATACTTAAAACACTGTCTTGTGTGGGACACAGGACATGTCTACATATGTATGAGGGAGTTTCAAAAATGTGTGAGAAAATGTATTAGCCTTGAATTCCATTTGTTTGAAGCATCCATACATTTACTTGTGCTAAAAATATATCTGCAAATATAGTATAGCAGAGCCTCAAGAGAAAAGTTCTGACAACTTCTCAGCCATAACTAAACACCTTGAGGAATGAGTTACTGGGTCTGGAGTCCCAGGACCACAGTTGAGGAGGACACCACGGTCAATTGGCATAACATAGTCCACAAACACAATGCTCTACCACCCTACTTTGATGAGTAGTGACTGGGAACTTAACAACTCCTGCGTAACCATCTAAGGTATAACTATGGATCTTTCCCTGTCTAGAGCAAAGAAGAGCGATGAGAAGAACAATAATTGAAAAATGTATGGAAATAATTCATCTAAAGACTAATGGACTATCTGAAGTTGAGCCTCTATGAATCTGAGAACAGAAGGAACTAGAGGGGTCACATTGGAAGGCTCTGGAGAGAATAGGAGAAAAATGTCAAACTCAAAGCCATAAAAAAAGAATAGGCTTACTGCTCGGATAGAGACTGGTAGAACCTTCAAGACAATGTCCTTCAGTCACCCTTCAGGCCTGGGACCGGACCTATCCCCATGGCTCAATTTTCAGCCAAACAACAACAGGTTTATAAGGTGGACATAACACTCGGGGGTACATACTACTTAGAACAATCAACTCTTTGCGTTCAAAAGGGCAGCATTTGCCCAAGGACAAAGTTCAGCAAGCAGGAAAGAACAGGACAAGAAGGAAAAGTTGAAACAGAAACTACCTGGAGAGAGTGAGGTTAAGTATAGCGACATCATAGGGCTTGCAATCAATGTAAGGACATGAAACCAGTGGTGGGCTTCCGCCAGGTTGTATAGGCTTGGTGGAACCGATACCTAATTTGTGTACCTCTTTTATTGTTCTTACTTAAGTGGTCACTGTATGAAATAATAAACTACCTTTCAGTATGTCGGTTTTTTATACTTAAAGTTGTCATTAGGGCAGCGAAATGGTTGTTTGAATTATTTGAATCTCACCTCTGCAATGTGTATGAATTATAAGAACGAAACACCGATTTACTCGGCAAATTTCCACCCAGCTCACAATTTAAAAAACATAAGATAAATAAAAAGCTGTCTCTTAGTATTTCTTGAGTGTGTACAATATGGCTTATAGTGAGCTTGATGTAGAAGCAAGAGTAGGCATGGACCAAACACATTTCATTGACTGACAAATGTGACTCTCAGAAAGCACACACTCAGCAGTGTGAAAAGCCAGGGTGGATATTGGAAGAGCACCCATCAAGATAAGAGCTCACCATCAGATCAAGCAAATGAGTTTTCCTCTTGAGCTTTCCTGAGCTCCCAGTCGGCATGAAATCCTTGCAGGAAACACCTCAAGACTGCCCACTCGGACTGGTTGATGTGTTGCACACTTGATAGATAGGGAGACCCAGAAGCTTTTGGTTTTTTTAAAGGCCTGTGGAGGCGAGAAAATGCTCTCCCTTTGGCCATGCCGTCAGGCCTGAGTAGTCTTGACTCGAGGCAGCTACTTGAATGACATGGAAGCAATCTTTAATTACTCTCCTTCCCTTCTTCCTTTCTGTTTTCTCTTCATCCCAAGGTAGCTCAGTCTTTGCACCATTCTGAATTCACTCTATTGTGTAAGATCTTTCTCAATATTTTCCTTTCCTTTTTTTTTCTGGATGGAGCACAGTTAGCTTTGATCTCTTACCAACATGAAATTCTTATTCTTTTGACTCACTCATTAATTTTACCAGGACCTAGTATGTACGATGAGCCATTGAATTATCAGTTATAACCCTTACATGATTTTCTTTTTCAATCTAATCTGTAAATTTCTATGAACCATGTTTGCATTGTACAATCTTTGTTTTAAGTTTATTCCCAATAGAATAACTTATTTAAAATATTTAACCAAAGTGATATATTTTATTCCATACCACACTTTAACATTTTAGATTAAAAAAACAAAAAAACTGATTCCAGTTTTAAGATTCATTTTACTTTTCTGGGTTGAGGATTTGGGAGTTAGTTTATGGTGATCTAGGGCTCTAGAATTCACTTCTTTGTAAAATGAGCTCATTAATTTATTCTATAAACTCACAATAATACTTCTTATGACTTATTTGCTTTGTATTGAATAATTATTTTGGTACATTATTATTTGATAACATTGTTTCTATTGTTACAGAAAATCTAAAGTCCAATTCTGGACTTTTTCGTTTTGATTTCCAGCTTTCTGAAGATAGTCTACATTACCATGTGATTATGGGACGCACTGTTTTTAAAGATGTAGATGTTTCGGCTTAGTCTTCCTGGCCAATATGCTGTGGGAGGAGATTCAGAGTCCTTCTGGCTATCTTGGGGGGAATTGAGGGCACGTGGTATCCCATCTTTTATGGACCATCTGGGCCTACCTTTTTGCTTCTGCTTGCTAGTTCAGATCATGACTTACCCACTCTGGGGGTGCTGTGTCTCTCGCACAAGGGTGCTCCACTTAGGACATGCCGGTCCTTCTCCATATACCCATTCTTAGCCAGTAGTCACTGAAGTTTAGGGGAACTAAACGATTTAAAGTATGTTGGTGGTAGTGTTTTTAGGTGCCACGGAGTCAGTTGCAACTCACAGTCTCTCTGTGCACAACAAAAATGGTGTACACAGTGTCTCTAGAACAACAAAATGTGGCCTGGTGTGGGCCAGCCTCACAATCACTGTCTCAGCCACTTAGTGAATCCGTCCCCTTGAAGCTCTTTTCTTTTCCTCTTGCACCATTAAAACGGACTCTTGAACACTGCATTCTCAAGAATCTGTGGCATTTTAAAAAAAACCTTGGTGCTTGAGGACTTCTCTGTCCACTTGGCTCAGCATGCTGCCATTTCCTGACATTGTTTTTCTTAGTTGCCACTGATCAGTTCTGGCTCAAGGTAGCTCCACACCTAACAGGAAGGAGTGTTGCGGTGTCCCGTGTCAGCCCTTTGATTGTTGGTATGCTCGAGAAAGGCAGACCACCATTAGGGTTACTGGGGATTTCAAGTGCCTTTCAAACTATAGGCTCATCTCTAGCACTATATTGACAATATTACGCTCTAATACATAGAGTTTTCATTAGCTAACTTTCAAAAGTATACCTCTAGTCTTTCGTAGTCTGGAAACTCCACTAAATTAAGCTAGAAAGAAAGGCCTGGTGGTCTTTGAGACATACTCAATTAATATGTCCCTTCTAGCCATATAATTCCTTATGTAACATGTTACAATTTGGTGGCTATAATTCCATCTTGGAGAGTGTTCTTACTATATTAGTGGACAGGGTTAGGGTAGAATTAAGATCTGACTTCACTAGAAGATATGAACCAAGTCAAACCTCTTCCCTTCGGGGCATCTTTAGACTCTACCTTATTAGAGAGTATGAACAAGCTACATCCTTTTTTCCTTGGGGACATCTTTAAGACTACTAGAGGGTGTAATTTAAGACACCACCCTTCATTTTCCTTGGGCGTCTGGTCAGCTAAAAGACAGACTACATCTTTCTCAAAGCCACTCCTCAGTGGATAAGAGCCATTTGGGACGCAGATAAAAATCCCAAGACCATTTGGAAGAGCAGGTCCAAAAATCTCCGTATGAAGTGGGGGAGGCCACAAAGACCAGGTACATCAGAGACTTTGGCACAGAGACGCAGGGGAGCAGAACTGAGACTGTAAGGCACCTTCATTTCATCTGGCCCAAGACTATGACACGGTGGGACAGAGCTACAGGTGAGCTGGCTCCCTGGCTCCCTGGAGGCAAAGGCCAAGGGACCATGTGACTGGGTGCTTGAGAACTGGAGACAGACTTGGCTGCTGGCTGAGACCAATGACTGTACCCTCATTGTTGCTGATCCTGACTTGTGGTAACCTGTTCCCTCTCCCAATCAGCCCTCTTAATTGTATTGTCTGTGAGTTCTGTGCAGTCACTGCCATGAATTATTGAACCAAGAACAGATAGAGAGTGGCATGGGAGGAGCGGTTGGTGTCAGCGTAGGTAAAGGATGGGCTATGGAGACATGTCTGAACCCTGCCTTGTGGCAACAGGGAAGCCAGAGGAGGTGAACTATGGCCCCCATGTTGCTTATTGTAATTAGCTAAATCAGCTCACTTTATTTTCCACCCAGTCCCCCATCGTTTCTCTGGTTTCATCTCTACCTCTCAAAACTTGCTTTTTCTTCTACTGAAAATTTAATTATCTCACTTAATTCTGCCTCCGACTAGGACACGCTTTCAAGATTTCAACTTTTTCACGAAAAGCTTTAATTTAGGTCAATTTCCACCTAAGACATTTTTTCCTTATACCAAACGCTTATCAATCCTTGCTGTCAGCACATTCTCTAAGCCCTCCTTCCAAATTACATGGATTTAAGCCATAGGAAACTATATGGTTTGGGACATATATCCTTTTGTGTCTTCTTTAGTTTAAATGATTTACCAATATTTTAAAAAATATTATACTTTATCTTACACCCAACATCTCATGAGAACATTAGGAAAGCGATAGGACTGCTAGCAGTTAGAGTCAACTCGAAGGCAGTGCATTGTATAGATGCTGTTAGATTTAATATAAGCAACTGCAAGTGCAAGTTCAATACCAGGCTAACTTTGAAGAAATGGTTTGAAACACATTTATTTCAAAAAGTTATATTCGCTGTTGCTTTGAATCTTGTTCCTCTTTTCCCTTCTGATGATTCAAAATGATATATTTCAATTCTTTCTCTTTTAATGGTTAGAGTCAATTTAAGAAAATGTTCTCAACAAAACCTCGTTCTCTATCAACATCAACCATGGAAAATATAGAGGTTCCTCCTGGTTTAAATGATGTATTTAACATACCTCTCCAATTCCCAGGCATTGTTGAAAAAGCTAAAGAACCCCATTTTAGTCTCGGATTGTTGTTACTTTATATAACATGAATTCAGTTCCATGAGGCCTCCTCCCCTTTCAAGTAAGTGTGACAAGTTTGGTCATTGTTTTTGTAATTTCTTTTTTAAAATCATTTTATTGGGGACAAGTTTGGTGATTTTTATTGAGAATGATTGTTTACACTTAGTTGTAAGTTTCCCCAACTTCATGTGTCACTATTCTCTTTAAAAAAAAATAATTTTATTAGGGGCTCATACAACTGTTATCACAATCCATACACACATCAATTGTGTAAAGCACATTTGTACATTCATTGCCCTCATCATTCTCA
>NW_022103908.1:9919957-9942015 GCF_000313985.2 Echinops telfairi | reverse complement strand
AAGGTATTCTTGCATTGAGGGAGTACTTGAGTGGAGGCCCAATGTCCTTCTGCTACCTTAATACTAAACCTATAAATATAGGCACATAGATCTATTTCCACATCCTCATATATAAATATATTTGCATATGTACATGTCTTTATCTAGACCTCTAAAAATGCACTTTGCCTCCCAGCTCTTTCCTCTATTTCCTTGGACTTTCCTCCTGTCCCACTATTATGCTTAGTCCCCACGAGGGTTTCAGCAATTCCTCTTTGTTACATTACCCTTGATTGTGCCCTATATTTCTGTGGATTTGTTTCTCTAAAGTCCCCAGACTAACACAGTCTGAAGCTTGCACAGGAAGCTTCTACATGTGTTCCATGGATGGCCTTTTTCCCCCCCAGAAAGCCAGTTTTTTTCATTTCAAAAAGCTCTGTCATAAATTAATACCGAGTACTGATGGTCACCTAAAACACTTGCACCCAGTTATCTGTGCAGCTGGAAAACAGGCTGGCAGGCCAGGCCAAAGAGGTGCCCTGGGGTGGCCTGGCTTAGCTCCTGGTGCTGATAACTTCTTGGTGCAGCTCATCAATGATGATCTTGCCTTCTAAGATCCAGATCTTGATACTCAAGCCTGTGGCAGCACAGAGCCTGCAGCTGTTGGGACTGAAGCAAAGGAAATTGATGGCCTCCCCTCCATCAAGACTGTAAAGGTACTTCCTTCATTGAGCTCCGATAGCATGCGTGGCCATCCTTGCTTCCAGAAACACAGAGGGGTCCCTCTGTGGAGATAGTTACAGTGTTCAAGTAGCCTGTGTAGCTGATGTGGTGGGTTTTCAGTTTGTAACTAGCCAGGCTTCACACCTTGACCAGGTTACCCCAGCCACAGGAGACAAGAATGGGATTGATGCTGTTGGACAAAAAGCAGACACGGGTCACCCAGTCTGCTCAGTCTGAGTTGCTGTCATCCTGGATGGTGTACTAGCCAACACCCAGGGTATTCCATAGCTTGATGGTGTTATTTCAGGAGCCAGATAAAATCTGCTGGTTGTCAGAGGAGAAGGGCATTGGCAGCACACCCTTGGTATGGTCTACACATCTGCATGTGGTATGGTCTACACATCTGCATGTGCCCACTATGAGATCCTGGGGGCCTAGTGTTCCATGCTAGGAGCCTCAATGGGCAAACTGGCCATCAAAGGAGATGACATCACTAACAAATGAGCGTGACCATGCAAAGCATGTTGAGGAGGAGCTTCTACATGATGGTGATTTTGTCTCTCATGGTGGACTGTATCCTGCATAGTGGTAGTGATCTGGGACCCCAGGTATGGTGGCCCTTGAGGATACCACCAAGGGTCTTTACGCAGTCATGGGGATGGGGTGTAGGGGTGGTTGCAGCAATGAGCATGGCACTTGATACCTTCTCAGAGATACCAAAACAGCACAGGCTTTCCTACTGCTGCTCAGCAGAGACAAAAAGTACTCCACAGACTTTTGTGGCCTGTTCTGTCTAGTGGTTCAGGGTCCTCAAGAGGGGAGGCTGACATGGTGTGCTTCGTTTCTGCTGGGTGGTAACTCAAACCTCACTGCCATTGAGTCAGTTCTGACTCCCAGTGACCCTATAAGGCAGGGTGGAACTGCCTCTGTGGGTTTACCAGATGGTAACTATTTCTGCTGGGTGGTACACTTGTAATACTTATTATCGCCTGCACTGATGTTTCTATGCTAAAACATCACAAATCTAGTTCTCTCTTAAGGAGCTCCAGTGGTACAGTGGTGAAATACTTGGCTGCTAATGGAAAGGCTGGTGGTTCAAGCCCACCAGCTGCTCTGTGGGAGAGAGGCAGAAAGGAATGTTCATGTGCTTAGGACATCTAGCAGTTTTAGCTTTCTACCTTGAGCTTGTGTTTTGAATCACATTTCTAGGTTTTTCACTCTATTCCACCCTGTCGTCATTCTTTGCATAGTTAAAGTACACACACACACATACCCAGACTCAACCAAGGGGAAACCACATGGGGTAGAGGAATAAATAAAATAATATGAAAACTAATCTCTAGGAATCCAGATCAGAGTAGCCAGTTGTTGTTAGATGCCATTGAGTTGGCACCAATCCACAGCGACCGTATGCACCCCAGAATGAAACACTGCACAGTCCTGCCCCATGCTCACAATTGTTCCTCTGCCTGAGTCTGCTGATGCGGCCACTGTGTCCCTCCATCTCGTCCAGGGCCTTCCTCTTTTTTCACTGCCCTTCCACTTCACCAATCATAGTGTCCTTCTCCAGGGACAATACAAAGGGGTACCCCCCAAACTGGAAAAAACTCCACTGGGCAGAGCTTTTGTAGTACGCATTTTTCCTGCTAGGCAAGCATCAAGCAACTTGCTCTGAGTTAGTGCACCCAGTGGCATTGCCTGGGAAGGTGCTCTCTGGCCCCAGTGACTTTTTTTTCATAAGAGCAGTTTCACTGGAACCTCATTTTATGTCATGGCCAATTTAAGAGAACAGAGTGCGGCTGTGAGATTTTGTTTTCAGCTCAGGAAAAACACTGCAGAAACTGTTGTGATGTTGAACACAGCTTACAAGTGTACAAGTGGTTGTCTCATTTCAAAAAGGGTGAAATGTCAATTGATGACAAGTCTCACGTTGGGCTTCTGTCAACTTCCTGAACAAACAAAATGTCAACTTGTAGTGCATTTGGAGGTCATTCCACCAGGTCAGACTGTTAGTCAAGCTTTCTATTTAGTGGCGTAACAGTGTGTGACAAAACAGGCCTGATTTGCAGCAGACGGGGGTGGGGTGGGGGGTGGGCTGGGGGGCAGGTTTTGCCACCATGATAATGCGAATGTTCGCACAGCCTTAACAGTGCACCGGTGTTTGGCAAAAAACAGCATGCCTCTCTTGCCCCACGCACCTTACTCACCTGACCTCACTCGGTGCAAATTCTTTTTGATTTTGCAAATGAGAGGGACATGAAAGGACATCGATTTGATGACGTAGAAGAGGCGAAGAAAAAGACAAGGGATGTGCTGTCAGCTACTGTGGCAGTTACATAATTGCCTGTCAACTTGGAGGTATTAGGAGTTAAGGGGTGGAGTCTAGCCTGTCAAAAAGGTGCAGCCAGATGCTTCCTTGTGGTCATGGCCTTCTCATGAGGATTCTGGGAACATCCTCTCTTTTGACCTGGAGGTGGGCCACACTCTCTCTGGTTCACATTCCTGTTGACAAGACACTCTGGAGCCACGCTGATGGCAACCAGAGCTCTGGAGCTGGTAGAGCCATGTGGAGGTACTTCCACCGCCACTGAACCCACAAGATTTTCCACCCACAGGCCTGTGATCTTCCTGGATTCGGCATCATTACATGTGTTGTGTAAGTTTGAGAGGAATATATGGATTAGTATCAGACATTTGAGCTAATATCAGACTTATGGACTTGATCTGGACTGGACTGGGATATTTTCTCAATATACAATTGTTCTTTGATATAAAGCTCTTTCTTACACACATATGAATGTCTCTGGATTTGTTTTCTAGTCAACCTGGTCTAAAACAGCCATCCAAACAGATGAGTTTGAAAACTGTCTTCAAGAATGGAGCTGTGGATTTGACAAATACATTAAGTGTAATGGAGAGTGTTTTGAGGGTGATAAGGTTTTTTTTGTAAAAAAAAAATTTAAATACATAGCTTTGAAAAAAAACTTCTGTTGGATAAGTCATATAATTTCTCAGAGACTTAGTTCAGATTGTTTCATGAGAAAAAAACATTTTCCATTAAGAGCATGCAGTTTGGTATCAAAGGAGACTGAAAAGTGTAAAAAAAAACAAAAACTAAACCCAAACTCAATTAAGTTGCTGCTGGCAAGGAGGACAACCCAAGCCACGGCACTAGGTAATATGAGAGCATCGGTGTCCTGAGTGACAATTGCCGCTCTGTCAGCTCCTGGGAGGTTAGAGAAAGAAGACAATGGAAGAGGAGAGAGACATTGTGTAACATCAAACGAGCTCAAAATATACTAGTTTTAATACTTGTTTTGAGCTCTGATCTCAGTTTTAATATAGCAGGTGGGACACAAAATTGGCAACAGCAAGAAAGGAAAGTTCTGGAACAGGTGGAGTGCCCGTCTGGGCAGCCAGCCAGTGCCCAGTGGCCATACTCATCCCAGACCAGCGTCTGTAACATCTAGTCACTGAGGCTCTGAGCATGCTACCATCAGATAGGAGCGGATTCCACTTCCCACAGTGTCTTCCATCTGTCTCAAAATATTGACAGCCCTAAGAAACTGCATAAAAGAGCAAATAAAGACCGAGGAAGAGAGATAGTGCCCCGGACAAACAAGAAGGATGGAGACCAGCTGCTCTCCTTTCTTCCTGGGGACAAAGAGTTCCCTCTCCTGAACAGTTCCAGCTCATTATCTTATTGCACTTAGCACTTTCTACCTTGGCTAGGGGTTTTTGATGTCCGACTCTTATCTTCCCCACTGAACTGTAAATGTCCGAGCGCTGTTTGCCTCTTTCGTCTTTGGATCCCTTCGCTCTGCGTCTCGAGCTGAATGGGAACTCACTGGCGGCGTGTCCAGAGACTAAAAGGGCGGGGGTGGCAGAGGCAGGGATCTAAATCACGTTGAGTTAAAGATGATTTTCTTCAGGGTTGTTGAATCAGGGAATGATTTACTGAGGGAATGTCATCGCCTTCTCTAGAGGTCTTTAAAGAAAAATATTCTCATCCATTTGAAATGATTTAAATAGGAGCTTGTGTGTGGCCGGAGGGAGAGGGCAGCGAAGCTCTCAGGGGCCCTTCCCGAATCTGCTTCTGTGATGGAAAACACCGGCTTCGGCTTCTCTGCGCCAACGTTCCTGTAAACCATGGGCAAATCAACGTGGGCGTGGTCCACTAGAGATAGGAATTTTGCAACTCGTCCCTTCAGCAAAGCCTCCTGTTGCCTGAAAGAGGGCGCTGAGTTTGGGCTTACTCACCGGCACAAAGTCCCCCCCTTATCTGTGGTGAGGGACGTCTCCTTCTAACTCCTGTGATGCCCGTGCCCATAGAAGGCCGTCAGTGAGCCGCCTTCCTCAACTGACTTGTAAAGCGCCCAGGCTACTAATGAGGCAAGTGAGTTTTGGGATGCGTGGTTTCCTGGCAATCTTCCAAATAGGATCTCGAACCTTGCCACGAAGATTTCCAAGGCATCCCACACACCTCTCGCTGCTCTTGGTTGTAGTCACTCATGCTTACACCGCTCTACAGAGACCGAGGGAAAACAAAGCAAGGTCTCACAAGGGAATAGGGTATGTCTCCATGATGCCTCCTCCTTTACCCATTCTGGTAACAACTTTCTCCCACAGCATACCACATGCGTGCTCGGGTTGATAGTTCACTGCCATGACCACACAGAACTCACAGAAAATACTCATGGTGCAGGAGGTTTATTTGGGAAGTCAAAAGGTACCACAACAAACAGGAAGGGTGCAGGGCTGGGTCTTCTCAGTCTTCAGCAAGTCTCTCTTCAACGGCCTTTGCCTCCAGGGGCTAGAAGCTAATTGTTCCATGGTCTTGGGCCAAATGAGAGGATGTTCATGGCTTTGGTGCTGCTCTTCGGAGTCCCTAGGCCAAAGTCTCGGATGCAGCTGGTCTGGGCAGCCTCGGCCACTTCAGACAGAGATCCTGAACCTGCTCTTCTAAGGTCTTTGGGTTCATTGCCATGGCTATTGTGTCAATCCATTCACTGATGATTTCCCTTGTTTTCTTTGACCCTCTACTTTAATAAATAAATATGATGTCCTTTTCTAGGGATTGGTCTATTTTGATGGCATATAAGTGGGTCAAAGTCTCTCAGTTCTTGCTTCTAAGGAACCTTCTGGATGTCCGCTTTTAAAACAGATTTGTGTGTCTTTTGGCAGTGTTTGGTATGTTCATTGTCTTTTGTGAAGATTGCAATAAGTGCATCGATTCTTGTGTCTTTTTTATTATTCAACTTTTGCATGCATTTGAGGTGATCGAAAATACCATGGCTTGGGGGAAGACAAAAATATCAAAATGATATTTTTGCTTTTGAGAAACTCTTAGGATGTCTTTTGTAGATCTTCTTAATGCAATATGTTCATTGATTTCTTGACTGTTGTCTCCTTAAATGTTGACGGTGCAAATAAAGAATGTAAGTTTATTTCATATATATTTTAAATCTTTTTATTGGGGGAATCTTAACAGCTTATAACATTCTATACATCAATTGTATCAATCGTATTTGTGCATATGTTGCCATCATCATTTCCAAAACATTTTCTACTTGAGTCGTTGGTATAAGCTCGTCTTTTTCCCCCTTCCTCCCCCATCCTCCCATCCATTCACCCTGGTGAATCCTTGATCAATTATATATTGTTATTATTATTCTGTATCTTGCACTGTCCATTCTCTCTCTTCACCCACATGTATGGTATTCGTCTCCTTTGGGGGTGCGTGTTGAATTGGTACTATTCGTTATCTGGTGGGTTAAGTAATAAGTATTATCAAACTTAAATTCACCTGTCTCTTTTTACTTCTCTTCAGCATAGCTCCAAGAACCTTTAAATCACACATGTGACTTTCATTCTATTTTGATTGGAAGATAATGGCTATTTAGAGCACTGGAAAAGAATGAGGGCCATTCTCCTCCTTGGGTTTTCTACTTCACGCCATTTCTTTTAAGGACTCGAGTTGTTCACTTTGGCAACCACGCTGTGCTGCCTTGGAAAGTTCACATGCCCTTCCCCATGTGCTTCTTGTTTTTCTGATGAGATGATACATATCTTAAATGCCTTTAAGTCATAAGTCAGCAAAGCCTTAAGTAGTGATAATCGTTGTGCCAGGTCTGGTGCTGGGCTCTGGTATCGCAACATTGAGCCAGACTTGACTGTAGCCCTAAGAACATGCTGTCCAGCAGTGAGGTAGGGAAGTTCACACCTGGGAGAATATAGTACGGGAAGTGCTGTCTCAGTACGAGCAAGCATAGGGACTGGGCATTCCATCATGGGATGTGGGTCTGGAAGGACAGGGTCTTTCACTATGTCACCCATTTTTATGATCTCTAGCCACCTTCCCAAATCACTGCCGTGGCCTTTTAGCTAGCACTGAAAGTGCCGCTTGACGGCCTGTTGGACAGGGAACAGGGACTTAGAAACAAGAGCTGTAAGGAAAGATCCGTAGGTAGCCGGGGTGGTGAGGATTTGGATAGGTATCATCCAAGAGGGGGAGAGCATTTGAGGGGAACTCTCACTGCAAAAGCCTAAGGCTACTGGTAGAGCCTTCTATTCTGGCTCAAGGGAGCAAGTATGGCTCCTAGTGTCTGCCCTACAGTGGTGAGAGCTCTCTGACTGTGCAGTAGCTCTGTTGTCTCCTAACTAGGGTGCACGTGGGAGAGGAAAGGGGCAGAGATGCCTGGATTCTCTTGGAGGGATCTGATGAAGAAAGAATAGCAGTCCTAAATGGAAGGAGATTTAATTAGTATCCAATGTGATAATGATAGCCAAAATAGTCCCTATCCATGAAAGATAAGAATGAACTCATTATCTTTTTCCTTTTCCCACTGGCAGGAGTCTTGGTGGGTTACTGGCTGGGCTGCTAGCTGCAAGTTCAGCAGTTCAAAACCACCAGCTGCTCTGCCAGAGAAAGAAGGGTCTTTCCACTTCCATAAAGATTTGCAGCCTCAGAAACTTGCAGGGGCAGTTCCACGCTGAAGTCATCTCCATCTCGGTGAGTTTTTTTTTTTTCCTTAATGGGAGGAAACAAAACCACAAAACACACAACCTACTATCATGTAGTTGCTTTTGATTCATGCCAGTCCTGGTCTTGTTAGGTGCCATTGAGTAGGCTCTGACCCATAGCGACCCTGTGCACAGAATGAAACGCTGCACCGTGTGGCATCATCCTCATAATTGTAACCCTATTGAGCAGTTTAAAATTACTCCATAGGATTTCGGAAGGAGCCCTGGTAGTCACCAGGGTCAGGGCTGTTGTGGGACAAGCAGGTGGGTTACCTGGAAGGACAGCGGTTCAAAAACTCCAGCTTCTTCAGGTGAGAACAATGATGCTTTCTCCTCCAGTGAAGATATATAGCCTCATAAACCCATATAGGGAGTTCTACTTTGTCTCATAGGGTCACCCTGAGTCCGAAGAGGAGCTTTGGTGGCATAGCAGTAACACATTAGGTTGCTAACTACAAGGTCAGCAGTTGGAAACCACTGGCCACTCTGCAGGAGAAAGTCAAGGCTTTCTGCTTTCGTCGAGAGAACAGTCTCTGAACCCACAAGGGGAGTGCTACTCTGTCCTGTAGGGTCACTACGGGTCATGGCAGTGAGTTTGATGAGCCAGAATGCACTCTAAGGCAGTGAATGTGTGTGTGTGTGTGTGTGTGTGTGTGTGTGTGTGTGTGTTTGTAAAACTTTACAGAGGCAGACTGCCTGCCTTATCTTTCTCCTAGGGAGCACCTATGGGTTCCAGTCAATGACCTTGGATTAGCAGCCCAATGCTTAACTCACCATGCCATCAGGACTCCCTTTTCAACCCAAAGTTTCTGTTATAATGAAATACAAAGTTTGGACTGAAAATCTTCTTTTGATTGGTCCTACCATTGGTCCCTTGGTCTCACCATTTCATACATATCAGATATGTCACCTGGGAGTCTCAGGACCCCTCTGTCTAGCCCGCAGCACATCTACAGCCACTCGGGATGGTTGGTGGCCAGTTTCTAGCAAGGAGGTCCTAGAGTGGCCGGTACTGAAACATCAGTGCCTTCAATGGTGATCCATCTCAGACTCTAATTAGGGTGCTTCTGTTGTCTGCAGGACACCCTGAAAAGATACCCTGCTGGGTCTAGTCTAGTATTATTTGGCCCCTGATAAAAATAAAGGACAACCTGACCAGACTGCGCATAGGTGAAAAATGACAAACAGAAAGCACGCATTGAATAAAGTGTGACTTTGCCTCTAAAATTGATATACTAGATTTAATCTGATCATATAGAACATGGCACTTAGAATGACATAGGATGTGATCAAATCTGATTTACCGAACAGTGCACTTGATAAACTAAATGATTGCAAAACACTTAGGATGTATTAAGTATTATATGGATGTTAATGATCATGGCGATTGTTTTACAACTTAATTGTGGGAGATCTGAAAGGAACAGAGTGGCTTAACAAATTTAAAAAAAAATTATCATAACGTGGACTTGGAGAACCCCGTCCCCTTCTATGCATGTTCAGTCTACAAGGGGACTGCTCAGCATTTTCAAAACCAGAGACTTAATGTCCTTTGCTTTACCAAAGGATTATGATAGGACAGATAATTAGTTTGAAGTGAAATGTATTTTTAATTCCATAAAGACTGATCTATTGAGGAATAGTAACACCATGGGCTGACATGGTACCAGGGTTGGCAGAACTGGAAGAACTGATGAAATACATACGCGAGGAACTCTCCTGGATTTGGGATGTGACTCTTTCTACATGGAAGAAAGCTGAAGGAGGCCACAAACTGTATTTCCTAACTCAACCTAGCACAGCTGAAATGGGATGTTTTTCTTTTTTTCCAATGTGTATGTTTCAAGAATACAATGATATACCCTTGGGCTCCACAGTGGATCTACTAAAGGCAATAATGTGTGGTATATGATGCATATTTTAAGTTGAGGATAACAAAAACTAGCCTTTTGTTTCATGCATAGAATTTCTTTGCTGGTCCTGCATGCTGCATGGAGTGAGTTGAATGCAAATGGGCATTTGAGTTTTATTGTATTTGGCTACTAAGTCTATTAAAGAAATAGCTTACCATACCTGTTCACTGGAAGTGCTTTTGGCCTTGGGATTTTTATACCTTTGGTCCTTGGTTATGATAGTTCATACGTAATAAACAGAGATTAAAGTTGTTTCCCGTCCTGAGATGAATAATATTTAACATAGTCAACGTATCTCCCTGGTAACCTTTGACCGAATCACTGGAATGATTTGATCGTTTGTATTAGACCTCATCCTGCTCTGGCAAGAATTGATTCACCCCATCAAACTGGAGGGCTGAAATGGGCCTTTCCAGCCCAGAAGGAAGATCGATGGCCCAATAGCCGTTCCCATTTGCACTTCAGTTGGACTCTCCCACAATCCTTTTGAAACTCATCTGTACAGGGTTCACCCCTTTGAGGTTTAATCCCCAGTAATTTATCACATTTTCTGTACACTAAAATTAAATGACTTAATTCTCTAGGGGATTAGGTGAGAAAACATTTGCTGTTTCGGTCCGGCCTCTATCATCTATATTTCTCCAAGTTGTTAAAGCGTCACATTGAAAGCAGGTCAAGCAAAGCCACGATAAAGTTCAAAGAGAGTAAACTACAACCTCCCAGTTTTGCATTTTTTTTATCAGTCTCATTGATCCCAGATCATAAATGCACATCGCTGTATGCTTCAGAAACTCAGGGAGATTTTAAGAGAATCCATTTTAGGGATAAATTTAGGGATAAAAAACCAGAAGAGGAATTTGCTAGCAAGGTCAAGAGCTTGCTCTTTCCACAAAAATAAAAAATAAAAAAGGCTAGGCTGGTTCCTGTCTTCATGTACTTCTCTGTTTGACTCTCCTCCTGAATTTAAAAATAATCTATCTTTGAGAAGTATGGTTGAAAAACTAATGTCTGTAGCTAAGCAGCACAATTAACGAATTAATGAACTCACCTTCTGCTTACCCTTGAATTATAAGGGCTAATTGTTGGCTAATATAAGTCAAGCCTCAGGCCTTTATCGGAAATGTTAGCCTTTAAAAGCCTTAGTGGCCTGGAATTTCCTCAGCTAACACTCAAGCCTTGTGATATTCAAACATACTTAGAATCCAGAAAACCTAGAAATCAGACTAATGCGTATCAATAACCTGGAAGCAAGGCCTGGATCTATTACCAAAACAAATGAGCAGTCTTTGGAAATAAAGA
Organism: Echinops telfairi; assembly: GCF_000313985.2. Classification (NCBI taxonomy): domain Eukaryota; kingdom Metazoa; phylum Chordata; class Mammalia; order Afrosoricida; family Tenrecidae; genus Echinops; species Echinops telfairi. The sequence continues at coordinate 9,931,078 of NW_022103908.1, read as the reverse complement.
GTAAATGTAAGTATTCATGAATATACTAATTATTATTTCCTGACAGCTGTGAGCCCCGACATGGCCCCCAGCATTTCAGTGAGCATCTGTGTGTGTTGAGTGTGTGTCTCTGGGGGTAGCGCTTGGATACATAGACGTAGGACAGCATTTGGCGCTCACAGTTACTCGGACCTGTGGTATTTGCATAGACACAGTCCTTCCCTGTCTTGCTTTTGGAAAGTTTTTCCTTATATTCCTTCTTAGGCACTTCCTCCTGGGTCTGGGATACTCACCTTACAGAACCAGTGTCTCCCTACATTGCCTGTGTGCCTGCTTTGGGGTCCTAGCAAGGCCCTGCAGGGCTCCAACAAGGGCAGAGTCTGGTGACAGCTGTTGGAGGGTGTACAGTGGTGGGGTCATTACCAGCAGACAGTCAGTTGGTAGCTGAGAAACAATTGCCCTTGACACAAGCCAGCCAAGGCTCTGTATGTCTTTTCTGTTGGACCAGACAGAGGCCTTGAGCCAGTTGTCCCTGTTAATGGGCAGAATTCCAGAAGGCTGTAGACGTTTTCCAATAGCAGCCATAAAGTCGCGGGACAACTATGTAGCAAAATTCAACCAGTTAAAAGTATATAGGCATTTTTTATTTGATATGTGTAAACAGCGCCAGGAGACAGGCATGACGCCTTTCTATGTGGCTCCACGCAGTTCCTGGACTTCAGTCTACAAGGGAAGATCATTAAAAGGACTGGCCAGGAGGGAGGGCTGTGTAGGCTGCTGGGCAAACATTCCTAACCGTTTGTTTGGGTAATTTTTCCTGGTTCCTGGGTGTGTGGTTCATTTCTAGTAGCACTTCAGGAAGGTTCGATGGGTTGGAATAGCAGGATAAATTAAATTTGAGGGAGAACAGCTAGGGTCAGAAAGACCATCTTGGAGGCTAATAGTAAGAGTTGAGAATTCACAAGGACCTAGATTTGGGTGAATTTGGTGTGAAATAAAAGAGTCAGATGCATATATTAAACACACATATGCACACAACTTTTTTTTTCCACCGACATAAATTCTTGTGAACCACCAACTGTACAGTGCAAAGCTGTCTCCGGGCAGTCTGAAGCTCGGTGCATGGTGTAGCCATCAGCCTCCAGGGGAGGCATGGGCACTGCTATGGTGAGGGACAGGTTTTAGAGCACCAGTTCTCAACCTGCAGGTCGTGACCCCTTTGGGAATCAAACGTCTCCTTCACAGGGGTCACCCGATTCATAACAGTAGCAAAACTACAGTGTTGAAGTAGCAACGAAAATAACTTTTTGGTTGGGGGGTCATCACCATGTGAGGAACTGTATTAAAGGGTTGCGGCCTTAGGAAGGTTGAGAACCACTGCTTTAGCGAAACTTCCAGAGTAAGATAACCTAGGCAGAAAGCCGTGGCAATCTGCTCTTGGAAATTAGCCACGGGTAATCCGCGGGCTGATAGTAGGCTAGTCCACAACCCATCTTGGGGGTGGCGCAGGACCGGGCAGCGCATCGGTCTTTTGTGCACAGCATCCCCAGGAGCCCGCCAACCCCAGGGCCACCGACAAAAGCGTACACTCTTTGCGACCCCTGGTTGCTTCTTTTTTTTAAAGTTCTAATATAAAAGTTTAAAAGTAAATGTGAATGAGAAAATACACCAGTAAAAACAACCAGTACCAGAGACATCCCATATTTAGGAAATACATCATTTTCATTACTCAGTTGACAGACACTCTTCTGCATTACTTGTTTTTTTCTCCTTCATTTTCTGGCTTTCTATTCTTTGATCACTTCTTCATGTGACAAGGAACCCCGGTGGCATAGCAGATTATGAAGTGTACGGAGTGGGCTGCGAATCACAAGGTCATCAGTTCAAACCCACCAGGCCCTCTGCAGGAGAAAAACGCGACTTTCTGCTCCTATAAAGACATTTAAAGTCTCAGAAACCCACCAGGGCAGTTCTACTGTGTACACCGAGCTGACTGAGCCAGAACCACCTCAAGAACAGTGTTTTCATGTGTAATACTTTAATAAGCATCTTTTTCTATAGCGACTGGAAAGATAATCCACACTTTCTCCTCATAATTGGTGACCGACATGTGTTTATGTATGTGTGCTTGGTAGGATACAGGAAATATGTAGTTTTATTGCTGCAGGCTTGTACCCTTTAAGTGAAAAAAAATTCTTTTGATGATTTTGTATAATTCTTATCAAAAAAGGAAGAAAAAAAGAGTATATTACATACATGCTTGTGTTCTTTTTTGGAGCATATTCCTGACAGGAGGCACCTGTTTTGACTCATCGTCGATGAAAATTCAATGATTTATTGACAAGTAAAATTTCACAAACTAGCCTTTGACTCTGTGTATTTAAACCTTGCTGCTTCTCTATGATGTGCACACTTAGGAGCGTGTGCACACTCTGAGAGAGCAAATAGCCTTTGACCCTACTGCTTTGCATCCCCAAAGTGTGAGTAGGCCTAGGGTAAGTGGAGGCTGAGGCATTCTGTCCACACAAGGGGGAAAGGGGCTGCACACATAGGAATTGTGAAACAGCAAAACCCACTGCCATCGAGCCGATTCTGAGAATCTGACTCATCGTGACCCAATAGGGCAGGGTAGATCCTGTGGGTTTTTGAGACTCTAACTATTTACGGGGTAGAATACACATATATCCCATCAATTCTAAACTAAATGGACTTTGAAGTCAGTCCAGCTTTCTCAACGGTAGCACCATGGGCGATTCTAGCTGTGGTAAATTCTTTGCTGTGGGCCAATAGAATACATTATGATAAACAGCGAAGAGATCCAAGTTTTCCAGAATTTCATTTTACTTGACTCCACAATCAACAGTCATGGACAAAAGCAGTCAAGAAATCAAAGGATGTATTGCATTGACTCAACCTTCTACACAAGGTCTCTTGAAAGTACCAAAGAACAAAGATGTCACTTGAAAGACTAAGGTGCACCTGACCCAAGCCATGGTCTTTTCACTCACCTCATCTGTATGCGAAGGCTGGACACTGAAGAAAGGAGACCGAAGAATTGGTGGATTTGGGTTATGGTGTTGGCCAAGAATACTGCAAGTACTATGGAATGTACTTGAAAACTAGAAAAACAAACAAAGCTGTGTTGTATGAAATATCGACAGAATGTCCCTTCTAAACAAGGATGGTTTGCTTTTTCTATCACATCCTTTGAACATGTTATCAGGAGAGACTAGTTTCTGGCAAGGTGCATCCTGCTTGGTGAACTAAAGCATCATAAAGGAAGACTGTCAAGGAGATGAATTGACATGCGGGCTGTAACCACTGGATTGAACATAAAAACAATTGTGGGGATGGTGCAGGACCAGACAGTGTTCCATCCTGTTGTACATAGGGTTTCTATGAGGCAGAACCAAGTCGTCGGCACCAACCAACACTCCTTTGGTGGAGGGCTTGTCCTGAGCATTGTGAGATGCTTAGCAACATTCCTGGCCTCAACTCATAACTCACTGATAATTGCAACCTAATTTCTCTCCGCAAACTCCCAGGTGTGACCATCAAAAAGGCCTCCAGACTCTCCTCTGGGTAACATTGCCCCCATTTGAGAACCACTGTCTTAGTTAGCTCCTCCAAATGCCCACAACCACTCCACCAACATCGAAGAAGAAGGGACAGTATAAAGCAGAAGTTGCCCTGGAAAGACTTTCCAGTGGCAGTTAAAATATTTTATATTTACAAATTTTTCAAAAAAAGAAGAAGAAATATGCAAACACATTCTTGGGTGCCTTCCAGGGTGTTGGCAGGGGCCTACACGAGGAAGGACCCATTAACTTCAGAGTAAATTTGCCTCTGGGTTAAACGAAAACGTGTTCAACCAATGCCAATGGTGTGACATTTGAGGTCAATACCATGGTCCAGACTAGTTATCTTCGTCTTGAAAAAAGACATGTTTTCATGCAACTCATTATTTTGTTGAATGAGTCACAGACAGAACTCATAGCCAATCTCTCTTGGATATTTTTTTTTTTTTTGCAAAACAACAAAACAAAACACTGAAATGGCCTAGAAATTGAAATAATTTTCTTGGCTCAATTAGAAGCATTAAATTCTCAGACTTCTTGGGGTTGCTATCAGTGCAAAGTACTTCCCCAAATTAAATGGCTTAAGATATACATCTTTATATGTATATATATAGATATATATAGATATACAAACAGATATGTCTCCATGCTTCACCCATCTGCATGGATTTGATAGAGAACATTATAAATCATCCCCGTGGGGCTTAAGGTGATTCTATTTGTACTGTCATTAATTTAACCAAAGGTATAGAATTTAAAATACTGTTGAGAAAAGGAAATTGTGCTTGTATAGGCACACTTTTCAGACTGCAATGCATGAACTGTTGACTTGTACAGCTCTTAAATGACTGGACACTATTTACACAAACAATGGGGATTGGAGACAGGGCAAATTTTCTAATAGCATTCACAGAGGCAGAACCATGCCTGCCTGACTAATATCTATCGTAAGAAAGCAAGGACAGCGATAACACAGTCAATATCTACGGTAGTCCTGGGCCACCACTCAATGGGCACCCTCAAAGCAAGAAATCTGAACCAAACTCTTAAGGACCATCAATCCTATAATTCTGGGATAGCAGTCCAGTCATCTGCTCTCACACTAGGGGGGTTCAACCCAAAGGTCAAGATGCTTAAATCTGCTGCAGGTGAGTTGGAGGTAACGCTCAGTTTGCTTAGTAGGATTTCTACATCCTCCTGGTGTGGCCTACAAAGGATGCTGTGTGCCTCGAGATGATGGGACAAAGTGTCAGTAGACTGTAGCACCTGGACGGGGTCAATCAGGTAGGTGAGAAACTAGGTAAAAATGTGTCCAATTAAGAACACAATACTGAGCAGATTCTCCCCTTGATATCTAGGTAAGTATTGTCAAGGGAGTTTTTTGAGATTGGACTTTGCTCCACTCAGTTTATTCACCAACAGACGTCTAATTGTAAGGCAGAATTTTAGATATGTTTTAGAAATACTTTTGTCTTCCATGTCACATTGGAATGTCTTGTCTGAGGAATAAAATATTCCTTCAATAACTTCTGAATACAGGAAGCAGTGATTCATCAATCCATCCCTAGGAAGTCTAGCTAGCCCTTTCTTCCCTATTTTAGCCAGCCTCCATCTGAGATACTTATCCTTGAGATGGAGCTCATCTTAGCACAAGAGATTTTCATTCTTAAAGATTGGACTATCAGTAAGGCATTTTAAGTGTTCTCTTGTAGACTATTTGAAGAGGCAGATGTTCATTTCCCCAATGCACCTGTTCCTGTGGTGGGCTGACTCCACTCAACTCAGTCAAGAATACTACCTAAAGAGTAGCCCACTCTCCCACTTCTGCAGAGTAAAAGAAAGATTTTGTATATCCTACGAATGTAAGAAGGCCTTCCACATGGTCTTAATCATTTTGTGTACATCATCTCATTTTAGCCACACCCCAGGGTATTGAAGTAGGCGGGAGAGAATGTTGAGATGCAGAGTACTGAAATCCCGTGTCCAAGGCCACTGAGTTAGGAAACAGGCGAAATTCAAGCCCAAGCAATCTCATTCCAGACTGTGAAAGCCATTTGATTTGTAATGACTTCGACGTGGTTTAGGCCTATATGGTTTGGGGGCCAGAAGAGCCTGGATCCACTGTCTCTTAGCACCAATGGGCAATGGCCCCTCATGGGGATGTCCTCAACAGAAAGTACAGACGGCAGTTGCATGAAGACAAGTGATACAAAATGCTGCATCATGACGGAAAAAACTCACTGCCATTGAGCTGATTCCAATGCTGTAGGACAGAGGACCACTGCCCCCTTGGGCTTCTGAGACTTTCAATCTTTGCTGGAGAAGACAGCTTCATCTTTGTCCCATGGATCTTGTTGTTAGCAACTCATCGCTCAACCCATACTCACTATGGTGTCAGGGTTCTTTATACTATATCATCGACTTTCCTCAAAACTATTAATCTATAAGCATAAGCATAATTATCAAAAGCATAATCTATTAAGTGTTCCATATGGTATATGAGCATGAGTTCATAAAAGAATTTCAAGAATATCAAAATATTTTTTGATTTAAGAACACACATGTCTAGGTGCCAATAGCATTCTGTGAAGGTGTGAAGGTGACATCTTTAGAGAAAGGTGATAAGACACTTCAAGATGGCTTCCAGTTTTAGATGCTAGGTATCGTTTGGAGCCTTCTGTATGCTTATTTCCCCAAGACTGACCCCCCCCCCCTGCCCATCTCCTTGTTCCTTGTGGTACCGTCCTCACAAACCCATGATTCACAACAGGAATGTAGTCTGGAACTTCTGCTATGGAAGCAGCTGCAGATACTTCAAATACCATTGCACATGTGATCCAGGACTCGCTATCAATGTGCCCCTAAAAATAAAGGAACAAGTGACTGAGCAGGAATAGGAATTAATCAGTGCAGTGTGTGAATGGAATGTACTAGACTCCACCCCAAAATCTTTTTATAAAAAGATTGATAGAATTAAAAATCCCAAAGTAATACCCAAGGATGTGATACTTCAGCAAATGTGCTGCAAAAGGAATTTTTTTTCTTTTTGCCTTAGAAAGAGAGACGGAGTGAAAGAGTGTCCCCACCCCTTCTGCAGCATTAGAAGTAGCATTATATTACTGCAGTACTGAAGAATTTATTATACCCAGAAGTTTAAATTGGATTCAGTCTTGGTAATCTGGGAGTCTTTTGAAGCCTGAGAGGATAATCCAGCCTCTCAATTAAGCTGTTTACCATGAAGGGAAATCACGTCACAGTTAAAAATTTCTACCACAATTTGTAGCAAAGATTATCTTAGTGATTCAGAAATATGAATAACCACTTGAAAATTTCAGGCAGCTCAGGCTTTTCAAAATTAGATGTAACTTATTATTAAAAATGCAAAATCCAACCAACCAGCCCCAAACATCAATAGGGTGTTTTGAAGCCTGCCTTTTACGCAAGACTGTGTAATACCGATGTCTAGCACTTCCCTTCTACCCAATCCCTCACATTTCACCCACCTCGACCATTCCTGCAGAGAGAGAGAGAGATGGAGAAGGAAGGTAAGGAAGAAGGGAGAAAGGGAGTGAGGGGTGGGGGAAGAGAGAGAGTAGGAAATACACCGGGTAGAAAGAGAAAAATGAGAAAGAATTACACTAACCAGACTTTCTAGAAAGGCCACTAGACATCTGGGTCAGAGTGACTTCTTGGACATTGAGTGCACCACAGGTAACAGAGTGCTGGGGCCACTGGAAAGACTACTTGATTGAAGATCAATTTGGGGGCTTTGGAAAAGTAGTTTTCTTTCTTTTTTAAAAAAAATCATTTTATTGGGGGCTTGTACAATTCTTATCACAATCCATCCATCCATCCACTGTGTCAAGCACATATGTACATTTGTAGCCCTCATCATTCTCAAAACATTTGCCTTCTACTTGAGCCCTTATTATCGGCTCCTCAATTTCCACCTCCCTCCCCACTCCCTCCTCCCTCATGAATCCTTCATAATTCATAAATTATTAGTTTGTCATATGTTGCACTGTCTGATGTCTCCCAATGCCCTCTTCTCTACTGTCCATCCCCCAGGGAGGAGGCTATATGTAGATTGTTCTATTCAGTTCCCTCTTTCCACCCCATATTCCCTACACCCTCCAGGCATCGCCACTCTCATCACTGGTCTTGAGGGGGTCATCTGTCCTGGATTCCCTGGGTTTCCAGTTGCTATCTGTACCAGTGTACATCCTCTGGTCTAGCCAGATTTGTAAGGTAGAATTGGGATCATGATAGTGGAGGGAGGAAGAATTTAAGAACTATAGGAAAGTTATATGTTTCATCGTTGCTACCCTGCACCCTGACTGGCTCATCTCCTCCCCACAACCCTTCAGTAAGGGGGTGTCCAGTTGCCTACTGATGGCCTTTGAGTCTCCACTCTGCACTCACCCACCTTTACAATGATGATTTTTTGTTCTTTGATGTTTGATACCTGATCCCTTCGACAGCTCGTGGTGGCATAGGCTGGTGTGCTTCTTCCATGTGGGTTTTGTTGCTTCTCAGCTAGATGGCTGCTTGTTTAGGAAAAGTAGATTTCTTAAACCCACTTGTATTACTGAAGATGAAAGGTTAAAAGCTTTAAATACTAAAAACTACATTAGCAACTGAACAGTAAATACCATCAACAGAGACACAGTAGAATTGGCAAAACAAATATTAAATGAAGCGAGGAAAAAAGAATTCATTTCAGAAGCCAAAAAAACCCACCTCTTTTCCCCTTTTCTTTATTTTCCAAAATTGATTTAGTCATTTTAGATGGAAGTGATAATGGGCAATTTCTATTGAATGCTTTCTAAACCAGTGCATAAAATCCTTCTCATCTCCAGAGGAGCAGGAATCAGTCCAGGTATAACCCCTTGGACAGCTTTCTCTCCTCTGTGTTCGCACTCGGGGCGCTTTACAAGGAAAGATGATTTGTGAAGAGCTATATGAAATGCAGTTCTCCTAATTGCACATGAACTTGGTTTAAAACCACAACTGATCAGGCTGTTTTCTGTGGTATTCTTTGATTTCTAGAATATCTATGTTGCAAGAAAGAACTACTATGGTGTTGCAAAGCCCAGATGGTTAAATATTATTATTTTGACATTAAGAGGATCTTCGCAGGCAGCTGATGAACCTTTAAAAAAATTAACCACTAATATTAGAAGCAACAATGCAGTTTCCGACTTTCTCAAAAAGAGAGTGAATATAGTAATCGGATCTCTTTGTGAAGATTCAGGGTGATCATTATCAACACCACTTATTAATGATACAATGAATGATGCTCATAGGGCCTGGAGTGTGTTTCCCCTTAGATGAAAACTAAAACCCACCGCCAGCTAGCTGATTCTGACTCCTATGTGGGACAGAGTAGAACTACCCCTATGGAGTTCCCACGGTTGTAAACCTTTATGGAAGCATCTTTCTTTTAGAGTGGTTGGGAGGTGGAGATGGATTTGAATTGCTGACCTTTGGGGCAGCAGCTGGGCATTTCAGCCCCTGCACCACCATGGCTCCTTTCTTTTATGCAAACCCAAGCCGCTGATTCCAACTCATAGCGACTCCACAGAAGTTGTAAATCTTTATAGGAGCAGGTAGCCTCATCTTTCTCCCTCAGAGTGGCTGGTGGGTTTGAACCACTGAACTTTCAGGTAGTTGTCCAGCATTTACCTGACAGCCCCATCAGGGTTTCTTGATGTTAAAGATCCCTAAGAGAAAGAAATCAAATCAAGCCAATTGTATGTACTCATGAGACTTCCCATGTGTCCAACGAGATCTGTGGCTAAGAGGGCATTCAGGAGCTGATTTTCAGAGGAAGCTTGCTATGCTTTTATTGCCGTGCCCCTGGGTGGACTCAAACCTGCAACCTTTCAGTTATCAGCAAGTGTGTCAACTCTTTGTTTTACCCAGCCCTATAAAAGATCCTTAGTAATTCTTGTAGCCATTAAAGTATAATTTCTGTTTCCTCCTGGTGTTTTTAGTCATTGCTTCTTACTTCTGAGTTTTATACATTTAATGTTTTTGTGCTTATGATTGTCTTTGCATGTATTTCTAGATGATAGGTGGGATAAACAATCCAGAGGAGAACCAGTGGGACTGACAGTTCCAGGGGGACATGGGAGAAGGGGAGGCAGGGAGAAAGGAAAGGGGGTGTCAACACACCCAGGGACAAGGGAACAGCAAGTGATCCAAAATCAATGGCAAGGAGGACATAGGATGCCTGGTGGGGCTTAATCAAGGGCAATATAGCCAAGAGGAATTGGTGAACCCGAATGAAGGCTGAACATGATAGTGGGACAAAAGGAAAGTAAAAGGAAATAGAGGAAAGAACTAGGAGGTAAAGGACATCTTTGTAGGACTACATACAGGCATGTACATATGTAAATATATTTATGTATAACACAATTGGGAAATAGATCTATATACATATATTTATGTTAAGTATTAAGGTAGCAGATGGACATTGGCCTCTACTCAAGTATTCCCTCAATGCAAGAACACTTTGTTCTATTAACCTGGCATTCTACAATGCTCACCTTCCTGACACGATCACTGAAGACAAAATGGGTGCTTAAGCAAATGTGGTGAAGAAAGCTGATAGTTCCCGGCTACCAAAAGATATCGCGTCAGGGGTCTTAAAGGCTTGAAGAAAAACAAGCGGCCATCAAGCTGAGAAGCAACAAAGCGCACATGGAAGAAGCATACCAGCCTGTGTGATCAGGAGGTGTCGATGGGATCAGGTATCAGGTATCAAAGACCCAGAACAAAAAATCATATCAATGTGAATGAAGGGGAGCATGGAATGGAGACCCAAATATTAAGGAAAATCTTCAACCATTCTGGCTGCCTACGATGGTCTTCATCTAAGACTCTTGGTTACCATAGCAACTAAGTGTTTACATAGGCATTCTTTTATCCCACCTACCTAACAGAAGTTGTGCTTGAGCTGATCTCCTTTACGAAGGCTCCATGTATACCTGGATTTTCACAAGTAGACCAGCAAGTTTCTTTTCTGGGGCAGCTCTGAGTGGATTCCAACCTCCAATCTTTTGCTTAACAGCAGAGCATGATGACCATTTACACTACGCTGGAACTCCACCCCACCTAACTAGTAAATGTGTAGGTTTTCATACCTGAAGCTGGAGGGAAAGATGGATGACAAATACTGGATATACTCATGTATAAGCTGACTTTTCCCAGCACATTTTAAAAGCCATTTCTGTGGTAAAATTAGGTGCCTCGGCTGATATTCCGGTCGGCTCAGCCTCGAGTATACACGGTTAGCATTTATGGAGGATTCACAGAATCCACTGGCTGACTGTGTTCCAGTCTATATTTTATTTAGGGTTTTCTGGCTAATCTTTTGTATCATTTTGTACTTTGCTTACACATTAAAAATTTTATTTGAAACATTTTAAGACCATATTCCCAATTCTTTTTTTTAATCATTTTATTAGGGGCTCATACAACTCTTATCACAATCCATACATACATCAATTGTGTAAAGTACATTTGTACATTCATTGCCCTCAACATTCTCAAAACATTT
>NW_022103908.1:9916254-9918512 GCF_000313985.2 Echinops telfairi | reverse complement strand
CAAAGTCCACCTTCAGCATTCCCTGGGGACCTTGCCGCTCTGTTCCCTTGCTGTTCTGTTGCACCCCTTAATGTTTTGCCTCGGAGTGGTGGGGAATTCCTAATTCTTACAAAAGTCAAGTAAATATTTAACCCGTGAAATAAAGTAGGAAGCAAAGAAGCCCTTAATGCTAAAGTTTCACCATGAAACCTGCTTTAAGGTTCTCTGAACATCATTTGGAATCTAAGGAGCCCTGGAGACCCAGTGCTTATGGGGCTTAGCTGCTGGAAGGTGAGTGATTAGAACCCACCAGTCTCTGTGGAAGAGAGAAGTGACTGGCTGTTTCTATAAAGATTTAAACCTAAGAGGGCAGCTCTATTCTGTGCTTCAGGGTTTTCAAGGGTCGGAACCAGCTGGAAGGCCCTGTGCAATGATTCTGGAAGGGAGTGACAGGCTTTACTTGAAATTTGCCTCAGAAAGAACTTTCACCTCCTGGATGCGTTTTCTAGGACTTCCTTGTTGCTGTCCACCACTCTTTAGTCAGTCCCTGACTCATGGTGACCCGATTGACAAAGACAACAGTCCTGCACTGTCCCCAGTACCATATGCAGATTGGCCTATTGTGATCTGTAGGGTACATGCTGGCTGGTTTTCAGAAGCAGATTGCCAGGCTTCTTCCCTTCCCAGTCCGTTTCATCAATTTATTTTAACTATTTATTTATTGTAACTGTGACTTGAGCCATGATTTATAGAGCATGTCCTCAGTTTTATACCCAGCAGTTCATATATGTTTCATCCTATTTGGTGCCATCCCCTCAACACCAACACCACTCGTCCGGGCTCTCCTCCCTGTGTTTCTTGCCCCACTCAGCTTTCGCTCCCAACCCTTGGAAACTTCGTTTTGGAACAAATGCTGCACCCTGATTGCAAATGCTTGATTCCTCTGAGGTGTGTTCACTCCTGCATGAAGCTCTGCTGAGATTTGTTCAGCATCATGGCAAAGGGACACACTCACGAGTAATAAGGCCAAGAGAAGATTCTGGGAGAAAATTCTTTCTGGAGCACGGGCCCTTTCCTTGATGTTCTCTCTCTCTCTCTGGCTTATCCTTGCTTCCTGCCCCATTGAAACACACTCATTGGTGGAGGTGCCTTGACAGGATGAGTTATGAAGACCTTCAAGATAAGGAATACCTTAAAAGGGCTGACTGACTTCCCCCCTCTTCCCTTTTCCTCCCAGTAGACGACTGGCTCCCCACTTAACCCTTTCATGCAAGCATGAACCTAGGAGTCACCTTCAGGACACTTCCTCACCTACTCCCCACACTTACTCTTATCAGTCAGTAGTGAGGGCTGATGTGACCCCCTTAGCTTTGCTTTGTTCTCTTCCTTCTCACGCCTCGGACGGTTCGCAAGAGCAATTACAATAGGTGTCTTCACCAGCCTCCCAACCCAGCCTTCCCTCCAATCCAAATCTCATGCTATTGAAAGCTTTAGAAAACACAAATATTAACTTATGTGCCTGCTGAAGACAATAAAACACAAACCCAAAACATCATCGGGGTGTTTATGCCTTTAAGATCGTCTTCATTCCTAAAGTTGTCCCTTATCTTTTGACTCTCAGTCGATCACTTAACCAGTTACGCATCTCCAGGGTCCCTGTGCACAAGACTTTAGAGCAGCAGTTCTCACCTTGTGGTTCGTGACCCCTTTGGGGGTCGACGACCCTTTCACAGGGGTCGCCTAAGACCACATTTCCAATGGTCTTGGGAACTGAGACACCGCTCTTCTATCCATCTCCAGGCGGGTCCGCCCACAAACAGATACGCCCACATACGGGGTCACCACAACATGAGGAACTGTATTAAAGGGTCATTGCTTTAGGAAGGTTGAGAACCACTGCTCTAGAAAGCACTGTGGGATAGGGGTTGGGCTGCTAACCGCAAAGTTGATGGTTCAAACTCACCATCTGTTCCTTGGGAAAAAGATGAGGGGGGTTAACTGCTCTGGTAACAATTTACAGCCTCAGAAATCTATTCAGGGTTGCTGTAAATCAGAATTGACCAGATTCTAGTGGATTTTTTTAGTTTGCTCACATAGTGTCTGTGATCTGAAATGCCTTTTCCATCTTTTAATACATGGTCTTTTCCAAACATCTCCAAGTTCCCTTCCTTGAAAACAGAGTACATCTTCTTTTTTTTTTTTTAACATTTTATTAGGGGCTCATACAACTGTTATCCCAATCCATACACACATCCATTGTGTAAAGCGCATTTGTACAT
>NW_022103908.1:9902901-9915415 GCF_000313985.2 Echinops telfairi | reverse complement strand
CTTGTTTACCTTCAAGCTTTTAAGACCCCAGACGCTATGTCTTTTGATAGCCGGGCACCATCAGCTTTCTTCACTACCCTGCCTGTATTTCTTTCATTTCTTTGAGATATGTTAGATATGTGTGTCCCTTTCCTTCCTTCCCTCCAGTTGTTAAATGCTGTAAAGTTGTTCCCGTTGCATGATGACCTCACACACCATGGCTCGTCCTACTTCATCCTCATGATGGGTTGCTATCAGGCTATTGCAATCCACAGGGTTTTCATTGGTGGGTTTCTCTAAGTAGCCATCTGGGACCTTATTCCCATCTACCTCCATTTGGCAATGACATTTCCAATCACCTCATATGGAATCTGGTCAAAGAATAAGGATGACCTAAGAAGAACTGATGTCTTTGGATTATGGTGCTGGTGAAGAATACTGAATATGCCATGGACTGCCAGAAGAACAAACCAATCTATTTTAGAAGAAGTACAGCCAGAATGTTCCTTAGAAGTGAGAATGGGGGTACTCTTTGTTAAGTACCTTGCACATATAACAACAAAACCAAATTCGCCGCCATTGGATTGATTTCAACTCATAGTGACCCCACAGGACAGGATAAAACTACCTTTGTGGGTTTCCAAGACAGTAAATCTTTAAGAGAGTACAAAGATTCAGGGAATTATTGACCTTGCAGTTTGCAGCTACAGCACCAGGGCTCCTTAGCAGGGAGTAATCCCTAGAAAAGGATATCTTGCTCAATAAAGTAAAGAGTAATCAAGAAAGAGGAAAATCCTCAAGGAGATGGATTACAAAATGGGCTCACACATACCAATGATCGTGAGGCTGATACGGGACCAGGCAGTAATTCAGTCTGTTGTATGTAAGGTTGCTGTGAATAGGAACGGAATCAATGACATTTGACAGTAGCAAGAACATCTTAGTTTGGAAAGTTTACTGCAACTTGTTCAGTTTCACAGTAACACACAGGCTTCCACTGGCAGACTGATAGTTGTGGTGCATGAGGTGGCTGTAAATGGAATACAGGTCTGGTGCATAGAAGGTGTGAATTTTACCATGCAGCCACCAATGTCTCCCACTATTCAGGATTAAATCCTTGAAAACAAAGGCTTGCTTTATTTAGTCTTAGATTCCCAGAATTTAGTATTTAACCTGACCCATAGAAGGGTTAATATTTCATATAGAAATATATTTGATATATATATATATTGTGTGTGTGTATGGTATATAAAGATTGTAGTAAGACAATTGATGTTGGGTAGATGTAGGCCAATCTTGGTTATCTGTTTATACTCTTTCTACATAGATCTAGGGTGTATTTCTGCTTTAACTTTTGTCCTATTTTATACCCACTGCCCCTCTCAACCATTTTATTAAAAAAATCATTTTATTGGGGGCTTGTACAATGCTTATCACAATCTATTCTTACATCCGTTGTATCAAGCACATTTGTACTTTTGTTGCCATCATCATTCTCAAAACATTTGCTTTCTGCTTAAGCCCTTGTTATCAGCTCTTCTGCTCCCCCCTCCCTCATGAACCCTTGATAATTTATGAAATATTATTATGTTGTCATATCTTACACTGTCCGAGGTCTCCCTTCACCCACTTTTCTGTTGTCCATCCCCCAGAGAGGAGGTTATATGTATGTCCTTGTAATTGGTTCCCCTTTTCTACCCCACCTTCCAACCACCCTCCCCATATCTACACTCTCACCACTGGTCCTGAGGGGATCATCTGTCCTGGATTCCCTGTGTTTCCAGTTCCTATCTGTACCAGTGTACATGTTCTGGTCTAGCCAGATTTCTAAGGTAGAATTGGGATTATAGTAGTCGGGGGTAGGAAGCATTAAAGAACTAGAGGAAAGTTGTATGTTTCATCATTGCTACACTGCACCCTGACTGGCTCGTCTCCTCCCCATGACCCTTCTGTAAGGGGATGTCCAGTTGTCCACAGATGGGCTTTGGGTCTCCATTTTGCACTCCCCCTCATTCACAATAATATGATTTTTTTGTTCCTTTGTGCCTGATATCTGATCCCTTTGACACTTCATGATCACACAGGCTGGTGTGCTTCTTCCATGTGGGCTTTGTTGCTTCTGAGCTAGATGTCCATTTGTTTAACATCAAGCCTTTAAGACCCCAGACGCAATATCTTTTGAAAGCCGGGCACCATCAGCTTTCTTCAACACATTTGCTTATGCCTCTCAATCATTTTGTGGTTGCTTTACCTATAGATTGAATCTCTGGCAAGATCTGCCTTTCTCTTGGAAAAGCATTATTTGCCATCACACTGTCTGTTCTCCTGTATCATATTTCCTTTCCTTTGTGGGGACGACCAAGGGTTTACCATGGCTGCAATGCAACTGGCAGCTGTCTGAATAAAAACTCATTAATATATTAAAAAAAAAGTTTAGGGTTCAAAGTACATTACATTACTCCTTCAAAGACTTTTGTGAACATTATCTTATTAATCATCACAATAGCTCAGGGGAAGATAAACATTGTTGGTTATCTTACCTAGATCATATTTTGAAGGCAATTTCCCCCCTCTCTTGTTATTGTTTGATTATGCTAGGAAATCTGGATGGTAATTTTCATATTGGCTATTTGGATATAATTTGATATGCTGATGTAAAATTTCCCTGGATCAGTAAGGTAAGTTTTATTTTTATTTTAGATATCTCACCCGGACTCCTGTAGAATTCTTTCCAGAGAGCTGAACAAAGAATAACAAGCAAGTGACTCAGCTCTTTCTCTGGATAGCTTGAGCCTCATTAAATCAGTGGTTCATGATCTTGAAATCCGAAGATGAGCCATCTCCATAGACCAGGTGCCCAATTGATGGTTGAAGAACTGAATGATGTCATTCATGTATAATCTGGAAGCTCAAATGAGGGGTTTGCTTAGGAAATGAGTATCCTAGTTGAGGCCTCCATTAGTAACTGGTGTCAAATAGCTCAAGGAGAATTCTTTCAGGAAAGAATTTTACTGACTGAGGAAACTGGTTTAAAGCATTTCACTCAGTTGCTTTGGCCCCGCCTTACCTTTAGCATTCTGTTTGCTTTTCTCATAATGCTTCTCACACTTTTTCCTTTTAAACATACAATATAAATGCTTTATTGAACAAATACAGATCATCACCATGGGACAAATGGTCAAGCAGACAAATACCCAGGGCCTGGCAGCAGCCCTAGAGTAGCCTGAGAGCCTGTAATTCTGATCCCCACTGGCAGAGCCTTTGGCCTCCAACCTTGTGGATGATGGGGCATCTCCTATCATTCGTTACCCCCACGTGCATCTGTGAGCCGGTCCTGCCCAGCACTTTGGTGACTTGGACCAGCTTGAGGGGCTGCGCAGACCTGGTCTCCATGACAGCATTGTGGAGGTGGGCAGTCCAAGAACCTTATCATTCCTTTTTCTAATGTATTTGTGGTTGGCGCTATATTCCCTTCTGTAACAGAAACAATAATAACTTCTTATATGCTTGACAGGTAATCAGGGCTTAACAACTGATTGCTGAGTGAATGGGAGGGCCAGAAAGAGATTTTTCCTATAAAAAAAATGGAATTCATCATGAACTCAGTCTCAGATTTGTAGTTGAGAATGGTGTCGTGAACACTCGGTTCTAGTTGGACACCAGCCATCTTGAACGTGTGAAGAATTAAACATTTCACCCAAAACTCAATACGAGATTGTGCAGTTTTGGGGAGTGTCTCCCTCCTTCAAGAAATGAGCGTCACAGACGAGGTCACATTTTCTGCAATCTAAGGTGGCGTCTGTGGTGTGGAATTGTCCACATGTGGTCGCCATCAACTCTTGCTATCGCTGGTGTGAGGAAAATGTGCGAGTGTGGGTTTTGACTAGATTTACCTCACATTTCTTTCTTATCCATGAAAGCATTTCTGATTTCTTAGATTACTGTCCCCTCTTTCCAACCCTGAGAGACAGGGAAAAAAACAGGCTGAAGTCAAGAATCTAACATTTCTCTTCTTTTCAATAAATCTGTGGCAATGGGGTCTGGAGCTGGGTAGAGGGTGTGACGTTTCTCTCACCACCTCCCTTCTGTGTTGGTCACATATACTTTCTCGTGGCACCTTCTCTTCCCGCCCTTCCTGCTGTTATTCCAGGAAGTGCTGGGATGCAGGGCCAAGGGAGAACTTCTTTGGGAATCAGTCTTGCAACTGTTCTCCAAGCCCCAGGGGATTGTGTCTCATTATTGAGAAATGGCAGAGCAGAACATTCAGATTCCTTATGCGACCTTTCAGGTTTGGGGTTAAACACCTTTATACCTTTCTAAAATCTTGTTTCTTCCTGCCACTTCTCCTTCAAGAAGAAAGTTGGTGATGGCATTCAGTATAAAGGAAGCAGAGCAAAGAGGATGAAAAACTGGTTCTGGAGTCTAAATTCAGACGTTGTACCTTCTACACCTCTGGGGTGTAGGAGGAAGACTTTTTATTCAATAGTTTTCCATAAGAATGATTCTACTTTTAAAGCAAAATCCAAGGTTTTACCAAATCTACCTCCCTTAGCTTCAGCTGTGAAGCGTGTGCATGTGTCACCATCTGTTTCTGTCTTCTCACAAGACGAGATTGCTTTTTATGAAATGCCTGTGCCTCTGTTGTCCAAGTTTTACATAGAAATTTTAGATTGGGTATTTATAGCAATCATGACTTTACTATCCAGAGCAGTCTAGTAAGCAGGAATATTTCAATCCTGACACTTCGCTCAGGGAATACTGGCCACTTTCAGAAGTCTCAGTGGAACTTGATAGGCAAAGTTTCCTTTTCCTTTTTTTTTCTTCTTTAAGCACAGGAAGCTTGTTTTCACAGGAAACCTTGGGGCAAAGGTGTAGGTGCAGGTGCCTTAGGTGTTTATAAGCATGTAGGTGGCCAACCCCCACTGCCTTTTCCATCAAGTTAGCTGGCTGGTGATTTAGCCTTTCTCTGTCCTTAGGCCTATGGCACTGTCAGGCAAGCATTGGATTCCTGGTTAACAAGTAGGCTGGTAGTTCCAATCCACCTGCCTCTCTATGGGAAGAAAGGAGACTTCCTGTAAAGACTTATCGCCTTGGGAACCCTACATAAGGTGGCTGGGATCTGGCATTGACTCAATGGCAGTGTATTTGGCTTAGTTTGGTGTTGGTGTGCAGTCCTGAGACAGGAACCTGGTAAAACAGCAACTCCAGTATTTTGGAGATCTTTGGAAGCTATTCCATGAAAGCTGTTTCAAACCAGGTAATGCTGGTTTGAAAGCCACACCAACACAGTTCTATTTTGCTAGCTCTGTGGTTGTTAGCTGCTGCGGAGTCCATCTAGCTCGTGGTGCCCCTGTGCGTAAACTCTTCAGTAGGGTTTTCCAAGGCGGCGATTCTTCAGAAGCAGATCACCAAGCCTTTCTTCTGAGGCACCTCTGGGTGAGTTTGAACCACCAACCTTTTGGTTAGTAGTAGTGCACTTAATTATTCTCACCTCCCAAGGACTCCTAGCACTCCACTACCAACTAAAAAAAATTCAGGTTACGGATGGTAGAAGGAGCCCACCAGACACCACTTACTTAGTGGCATGCATGCCACCTAGAAGGTTGTAAATTCCCAGGAGTGAAATCGTTTAACAAAAACACACAAGTTCATAGGTGCAGGATGTCTCAAGCTCAATGGAATTCTATTTTGCATGGTATGAGCCAACAAAGCACTCACAGGAATCTCAGGGTCATCTTAGAGGTTCCCAGAGCGATGAATTGACTGGGTAAAAGTTCTTGAGCAAAAAATATGAGATGGCCAAAGCTCGGACTTCGCAATTTGACCACATTGAATCCCCCAAACTATTTGCTTTTCTTCTAAGAGTTGTACATAACCACTCATCTAGAGTAGTTATTGAGTACATAAAGCTTGGAAGACTGATTTTAAGAACTGATATATTCTGGTTTGAAATATCCATTACCTTTTAGAGAAGAAAACTTGTACCTGGATTGTGCGTCTGCCTTAGGTCGTTGAGACAAACTTCATTTCAGTTATCAGACCCACCACTTAGCTTTTTGAGTTGCCAAATGATTTGCAAAGAGGGGGCTTCATTGAATTAATTCACTCTCCCTACCATACCTAAGAATCAACCATGAGGTCTAATCTTCATGTTTTGGCAAATATATGTATGTTTCTTACTTTTGTGTTTGAATTTTAACCTCCTGACACCCTCACCTTAAAACTATCATTTTCAGCTCTGATGTTTATAGGGTAATCACTTACAGTTTGTGCTTGACTATTGACCTAAAGGTTGTCAATTAGAAGCCATCCTTCAGACCTGTTTCTGTTAACATTGCAAACAAGAAAACTTGAAGGCGCAATTCTACTGTTTAACAAATAGGGTAATTATGATTTGGTATCAACTTGATGGCAAATAATAAGAACTTGACCTCTTAGGATTTAGTTAGCTTATCTGTAAAATAAGCAGACATTAGACTGGAATGATCATGAAAGCCTCTTGTACCTCTGGTATTGAATGATTGATTACATAGAGTCTGGTCACCACATCCATATTAGCAGGGCCCTGTCCAAATCCGGGACCACTAATCTCTTAGATGATGTATCTGTCCCTGGAGGTGAACAACAAATAGGCACCTTGCAGGGCAATTTGAAAGGCGTGGCCAAGTTTTACCTCGACCTTGAAAACTCCTTCCTTTATGGATGCTTTAAATTGCTACCATTAGAGACTCCAGTTTAAAAATTATACTCTCTGGTATGTTTCTTGGACAGCTAGCACATCAAATCATTAAAACGTGATGTGAATTGTTTTTATTTCTTTTTTGACCAGAAGTTCCTAGAGAAATATGAGACTGACCTGATTGGCAGGTGGTGGCAGCAAGGAAGGGAATTTTCGAGGCTACTGAGCTAGAAATAAGTGAATGCAAATCTTGGACCCACTTATAAATGGTGTGACCATGGGACTAATGGTACAAGCTTTTGAGTCTTGGTTTCTGTGTCTGTAAGGTTGTAGTGTTTTCCTTTGTGGAGCTGTTTTCAAGAATGAGTGCAATCGTGTGTAAAATGTCCGGCATACCATAGGCACTGGATAAATCAAGCTATTAGCGATGACATCACAATTTTACCCACAACTAGATCTGCCATGAACTTATGTGATCACTTCATCAAAGGGAGAAAGAAAGAAGAAAGAGTATGTGAAGGAAGGAAGGAGTGAAGGAAGGTAGGAAGAAAAGGAGGGACAAAGGGAAGAATAAAAAAGCTCAAAATACCAGAGTGCTGGTAGTCAAGGGACAAACAGACACACCTTCCCCTTCAAGGAACAACTGTTTGTTTCATCATCATCTGTGCCTTTGGCATAGTGAGGCTAGGATGCCAAGAAGCGCTTGCTCTCTGATCTCCCTCATGCTCTCTCCAATACCTCTTTGTTGTTTGGCACATGCTTTGAAATGGGAAAATGAGAATGGTACTCTCAAACTGTAACATCATTATGTTGGACTGGTAGTGACACTCTAGGACAGAGCGGAACTGCTCCAGGGGCTTCCAGTATTGTACATATTTAGAGAAAGAGTTGACTCTGTCTAGTGAATTTGGATGGCTGATCATGTGGTTAGCAGTCCAACCTTTAGCCCACTACCCCATCAAAGCCCCAATAATATAACCTTCCACGGCATAACCAAACCTTGAGGGAATGAGTCACTGGACACTATGCGGGTCAATTCCCATAACATAGTCCACACAAAAAATGCTCTGCCAGTCGACAGTCTACTTTGGTTAGTGGTGACTAGGTTTTAAAAGCTTACATGAAGCCATCTAAATTCAACAGTTTGTATTGATTGATATCAATAGATACAACCATTGATAGCTTCCCATCTGGAGCAAATAAGTGTGAAAAAAATCAAAGACGCATGGAAACAATGCATTTAAAGGATTACTAGCTCACCTGAACTAGAACCTTTATAATCCTGAGACCAGAAGAACTAGATGATGCCTGGCTACTACTACTGTCCATTTTGATCCGGATCATAACAGAAGGTCCTGGACAGAGAGGGAGAAGATTGTAGAAGAAATTCTAAAGCATGTGACTGGCCATATTTACTGGTCTGATCAAGACTGGTGGGACTCCTTGAGACTAGGGTCCTTACACACCCTTCAAACTTGGATCTCAACCTACCACCATATGTCGGTTTTCGCCAAACAATAGACTTGCCTACAAAATCACGCTTGTGAGGAAACACTGCAGAGAACCATCAATGACAGGAGCCCCGAAGGGCAGCTGTTGCCCCCAAACAAAGCTCAGAAGGCAGAAAGGGGCAGGAACGCAGGCGAATGAAAAAGGGGAGCCCAGGGAGAAAATGGAAAGAGTACTGTCATATTGAGGGGATCACAAGTAGTATCACAAAGTAAAATGTACACGCTATTGGATGAAAAACTATTTCGGTAAACTTTCTCCCAAATCACAATGAAAAAAGAATGTACTGTTTTATCAGGAAAACAAAAAGAAATGGGAAAATAAAAGGAAAAATGGAGTTGAAGAAGGCATGGTAATAACTATTTAGAACAAAGAGAAGAAAGGAAAGTATTTTGGAGAAAAACAATTCCTTTCCCATATTTCTCTTAAGTTGTATATCTTGGAACTCATTTTCCATGATAAGGACCTTCTCTTTTGTTTATGGAAAAAAAAATCTTCCAGAAGACAAATCCCATAGGATTTGTCCATTTTCCTGGCTATTTTTCAGGCAGGATTCAAAACTACCATTAATGATCTCTATTCTTTGTCCAGTCCAACTTAAAAGTATTTCTTTAGAGGTTACAAAAGATTTTTCAAACATGTTAAAGGACTCTTCTTTAAAAGTTGACTCCCCTCGGGAACTTGGAAAGTAGATTTTTAAAAAGTGCTTCCCAAGTGTCTCTGAAATTCACTTGTGAATAGCATTGTGCCTTCTTCCGAGCAAATGGCAGTTTGATGTGGCTAATTTTCAAGTGCTGGAATGCTCGAGGTGTGAGGTAGGCAGATGATGCATTCCATTCGAAGGGTACATTCAGATCATTTATTTTAGTGCAACATGTAGATTTCAGAGTTAGAGTCTGTTGAAGGAAATGATTTCCTTTTCTTCATCTCCTTGTTTCTGTTCTCTATCTCCGTCCATTTCCCCTCCTTTCCTCACCCTCTGAATGTTAACATTGAGGAAATGCTCCCATTAGGATTGGGCAAGTAAGACCGTAGTTTTGAGGACCCTATCAATCGCTATTTATTGAACCAGTCATTCCGATCTCCTTTATGACTTTTGTTTGCATTTCACATTTTCCCCTCACAAAATCTGTCTTAGAAAAAGTACAGCCAAAATGCTCCTTTGAAGTGAGGATAGGGAGACATTGCCTCATGTGCTTTGGCCATGTTATCAAAGAGGATCCTGTCCCTGGAGAAGGACATCATGCCTGGGAAAGAGTAAGTCAAGAAGAGGAAGACAATGAAGGAAATGGATCGATGCCATCACTAGAACGATGGGCTCACACATAGGAATGATTGTGAGGATGGCTTAGGACCAGGCAGGGCTTCGTTCTGTAGTACACTGGGTCACTATGTGTTAGCACATAGCAACAACCAGGTGCCATGTGGCTGATGGCAATTCAGTAAGCCAGGTAAACAAGGCTTCTAGGTGATTTGCAGTAGTACTTCTCCCCAGCCGAGGAGACAACTAGGAATTGGCTGCATTGCTTTTTTATCTGTAGTTTTGGAAGTAGTCCTTAAAGGAAATATGTGATCACATATGCTGATCAAAACTCACTTGTAAGGGAGGTATATCTGCTCATCTGATCCAATTCTGCCGTTTCATACACGAGGGAGGCACAGAGAATTCATGTGATTTTAAGGCCAAGCAACCAGAGGCATAGTTAGGACTAGAGTCTTGTCTAGTTCCTCGTCCACCTCACTTGCACGCTCTTTGATAAAGAAACAGTCACAGATTTAGAGGATAGTTTAATCTTTTTTTTTTTTTTTTGCACTGAGATGAACCTTTCTCATTTTATCCAGAATCAGTTTGCTTCCTTACACAATGGAGATGTATTGCTAATGAAAATAGTATCCATTTCCACCTGTAACTCCCATGAGTTTACTCTTGAGAGTTCCAGATGTGGGACACTTTAAGCTACTTAGCAGAATTGCTACATTAACCATAGTTTTGCGGTTAAAAAGGAGCAGGGGACCAGGAAGTATATGAAGAAAGGCCAAAGAGTAAATATCTATCTCCCCCCCCCCTAGTTTCATCATGCTTATAAATTTAAATTTGCATAAGAGTGAAGACACAATTTCAAAAAGACAGGGAAAAAAAGCCCTGATAAAACCAAATAACAAAGGCTTGTTATTGTTCTCATCACCACAGTTTGAAAGGTGGGGCAGGAGAAAGGAAATAGAGAATCTCAGATGAAACACAATATTGATATTTGGCATGCTTAGATGATTTTCCACCCAAAGATATGAAATCATTTTACCCACACTAATTATACCTGCTGGCCAGGGCCATCCCTTGGCACATCTGTAAGTCAGTAGAGGTTGTCTTTGGCACCTCTGGCCTCCCCTTGCTGTGCCCCTTACCCATTTTGAAGCTGCTTTCAAGATTTTTCCAAAAGCACTTGAGATTGCTGTTAAGAAAGCAGATTCCTGGTTGCCACATCAACCTACTGAGAGTGGTGTCCAGGAATCTGCATCTAAAAAATGATTTATTTATTTTGTTTTTGTTGAGAATATACACAGCAAAACGTCCATCAACTCAACAATTTCTACAGGTATCTTTAAGTGGAAAGAATCACATTTTTCAAGTGCAACCACCTTTACCTTCTTTGTATGAGTTGTTCTTCTACCCTCAATGTACGTTCACTGCTCCTCATAGGTAGCCATCTAATTTTTAAATTGCACATCAATGGGATTCCGATTTTATCCCATATAGATAGTTCTTAAAGAGCATAATACTCAAAGCAGGCATGTTTACTAGTTATGGTCAACATGATTGAATTTTCCAAGAGTAAAGTCATTCATTGCAAACAACTGGACAACATGAAGTAGAACACAACATCGGAATTAGAGGAAGACTCATTAATAACTTGTGTTTTGCACATGACACAGTCTTGCTTGCTGAAAGTGAACAAGACTTGGCATGCCTACCAATGAATGTCAAAAACTACCACCTGTGGAATGTATTGCACATTAACATGAAGAAAATGCCACTTCCCACAAAAGGACCAATAAGCTACATCATGAAAACAGAGATGATACGAATGTAGTCAAATGTTTCATTTTACTTGAATCCATAGTTACCACGCAGGGGTGGTTGTGTTATTGTTGTTGTTAGGTGCCATCAAGGTGGTTCTGACTCATAGCTGCTCTCTGTACAACAGAATGAAACACTGCCCAGGCCTGTGCCAACCTCAAAATTGTTCTTGTGTTTGAGACCCATGTGTGTCAATCACTGTGCCAATCCATTCTTCTTTGGTATTCCTTATTCGGTGTCCAACTTTCACAAGCAGATGAGGTCATTGACTATACTGTGGCTTCGGTAAGATGTAACTTATCTTCAAAGTAACATCTTTGCTTTGAACACTTTAAAGAGGCCTCGGCCAGCCAATTTGCCCAATACAATGTGTTGCTCGATCTCTTGACTGCTGCTTCCATGAGTATCGATTGCAGATCCAAGCAAGACAAATTCCTTGCCGGCTTCAATCTGTTCTTTTTATCATGATGCAATCCATTGGTTCACTTGCAAAGAATTTAGTCTGCCTTACATTGAGTTGTAATCCGTACTGAAGGCTGCAGTACTTGATCTTCATCTGCAAGTGCTTCAAGTCCTCCTCGCTTTCAGCAAGCAAGGTTGCGTCATCTGCATATCAGAGGTTGTTAATAAACCTTCCTCCAATCCTGGTGCCATGTCCTTCATACAACCCAGCTTCTCTGATTATTCGTTCAGCATGCAGATGGAATAAGTATGATGAGAGGATACAACTCTGATGCACACCTTTCTTGGCTTTAAACCATGCAGTATGCCCTTGTTCTGTTCTCACAACTGTCTCTTGGTCCATGTACAAATTCCACAATGAAGTGTTCTGGAATTCCCAGTCTTCTCAAGGCTATCCATAATTTGTTATGATCCACACAGTTTAATGTCTTTGAATAGTCAATAAGACACAAGTAAACATCTTTCTGGCATTCTTTGCTTTCAGCAAGATCCATTTGATGTCGGCCATGATATGCCTTGTTCCACCTCCTCTTCTGAATTGTGCCCAAAGCTCTAGCAGCTTCCTGTTAAATGTACTCCTGCAACGCTTGTTGGTTGATCTTCAGCTCAAGTTTACTTGTATATTGTCCTATAATTTAACCATTCTCTTGGATCACCTTTCTTTGAATGTGTATAAATATGGATCTCTTCCAGTCAGTTGATTAATTAGTTGTCTTTCATATTTCCTGGCATAGATGAGTATGTATTTCCAGGGCTTCATCAGCTTGTTGAAATATTTCAATTGGTATTCCATCAATTCCTAGAGCTTG
>NW_022103908.1:9887730-9902311 GCF_000313985.2 Echinops telfairi | reverse complement strand
CACAAAACAGGCATGTTTGAAGTCCAGGCAAGTTCAATGTCTGTGAGTCAGAGTTAAGACTGGGGGCTTCTTTTAACTTCTGCAACTGTGAGGGTTGATGGACTCAAGTTTACCAGGAAGACAACAGGCTTGGAGATGCAGAAACCGATGTATGCAAGGTCAACAAGGAGGATGACAGGTTTCTGATGACTCCCAGGATTGACAGTCCAATGAGGCAATGAAAAATCTAGATCCAGCGGAAAGATTAAGAAAGCTGTCCAGAGAATGCATTGATAGTGTAAGCAGGCCACACCTCGTGAAAACTTCCTTTCAATTGATTGCTCATGTCATAATTCATTATGGAGGTAGTTATATTATGTTAGATCTCATCATGGGGGATTATTAGGTCTTACTTGTCAAACCACTAAGGTCCTGGACCAAGTTGATGAAAAATCTCAGCTATCACATCTATCAACTACTGTTCCAGGAAGTCTAGCATCCATGAGATTGTGAAATTCTTTTCTATTTCCCCCTTTGATTCATTTATTCTCTAGAATCTTTGATCAAAAGGTAGGAATCTGCCTTGTTAGTAACATTTCTATTCTTCCCCTTACCCCCATGATCTTCTGCACCCTGAGCTTGGAAAATATTGTGTTAATAACTACTTCAGCTTTCTACAGACTCACGTTCGTTCTCTGCTTGACAAACCTCCGTGAGGTGTGGATGACACACATGCACGTGAACATGAGTGCACTGGCATCTACCCCTCAGGGACATAGTGCTTCACAGCATGGGTTTGAATACTGACTGCTCCACTTGCTAGCTGGGTGACTTTGAACTATCATACTAATCTCTGTGTGTCTCTGTTTTCTCAACATAGGAATAAAAATAACATTTGCCTCACAGGGTGGCCATGTGGATTAGATGAGTTCATGTCTACAAAACCCCTAGAAAAGGAGTCATTGTATAATAAGGACTCCATTGCTGTTAGTTGCCATTGTCACCTTTTGGAGGCAGATTCCCTTGGGTGGATTTGAGCTGCCAACCTTTCAACTGGCCAAGTGAGAGCTTTGAACTTCCTTTTCAATCCAGGGGCTAGTACTAAATTAGGATATTATTATGCCAACTTTTCCACAGCTTGGGCACATTCCAAACTGACAGCTCTAAACAGCTAGCCACTGGCTTCAAATTACATTTTGTTGCTTCCTGGCCTAAGGGAACACTCCTGAATTAACATCAGTATTGTGAAATAGAATGTTCTTTTCTTTCCCTTAAGGACACAAATGTGCTCTTCTTTATGAAGTTTAAAAAACTTCATTTTATGGTTTCTGAGCATTTTAGGCTCACTATGGAAACTTGCAAGACTGCGCATTGAAAACCAACTTAAATGTCAGTACATTTTCAAAGGTCTATTAGCAACATAAATCTGAAGCTACCAGGACTGTATATAGTTACAATAAGGACAGAAATTGCACTCACTAAATGTCAGAAAAATGTTTTTTTAAGATTAAAACCAATTTTTAAAATTAAAATGCAAAATTTTAAAAAAGACAAAATAATCTGGTTTTAGTTGGACTGAGTTTGCTAATCTTATTTATCTGAAGTCAGAGCTAATTATCTTACTCTACTAATCAAAGTGTGGCCATTATTGATTGATTGCTTAGCAAATACCAAGATTCCTGCTTATCTCACTTTCAATGTCTTCCCATGACGTGCAATCAGATCGCAACTCAAAAACTCAGACTCACCACCTCTGAGTCACTCACCACTCACTGCCCTGTGAGTTTCCAAGACTGGAACTGTTACAGGGAGTAGAAAGCCCTGTCTTTCTCCTATGGAGCTGCTGCTGGTTTGGAACTCCTGATCATGGGGACCGCAGCCCAATGTGTAACCACTATGTCATTTTTCCTTAGGATCATGTTATTGGGGGCTCTTACAGCTTTTATAACAATCCATACATCAATTGTATCAAGCATTTTTGTACACATGCTGCCATCTTCATTTTCTGAATATTTGCTTTCTATTTCAGCCCTTGGTATCAACTCCTCTTTTGTACCTCCTTCCCTCACCTTCCCACCCACCCACCCTCCTGACACCTTGATAACTTATTATTTTCATATCTTACACTGACCACTGTCTCCCTTCAACCACATTTCTGTTGTTCATCCCCCTTGGGGGAGAGGAGGGTGGGGGTGGTGGTATGCGTGGCATCGCTCATTGCGGCTTCCATTGAACTGAAAGGTAGGACTAGGGTCATGAGAGTGGGGGGTGAGGAAGCCTCAAAGAACGGTGGAATATTGTGTGTTTCATTGGTGCTTACTGCGCCCTGGTTGGCTCATGCCTTCCTTGTGACCCTTCTGTGAGGGGATGTCCTGTTGTCTGCAGATGGGTTTTGGGTCTCTGCTCCAATCCACCTTGTTCTCAACAATATGTTTTTTGTTGTTGTTGTTGTTTTGGGTCTTCTGATGCCTGTTACTTGATCCCATCGGCACCTTGTGATCGCACAGGCTGGTGTGCTTCTTCCATCTGGGCTTGTTGCTTCTCAGCTAGATGGCTGCTTGTGTAACTTCAAGCCTTTAAGACCCCAGATGCTATATCTTTTGATAGCCGGGCACCATGCACTTTCTTCACCACTATGCCACTTTCAAATATCTTTTAAATGCCCACATTCACCTATCTAGTTAGCAGTGAAGGTGATATTTGAATTCAGACACGAGTCTCTAATTATAAAGCCATACTTCTCAAATCATTACGGTCTCCATGGTCTAAGTATTCTTTCGGCATTCAGGCAGCTTCCGTAGTCCATTTGCTGAAAATGCAAACCTTGATCATGTGCATAACTGTCTGTTTAAACACAGAGACTTAGAAGAAATAAAACTGAAAAGCTTCCTAGGAGTGAGCCTGGCGAAAGTTTGAATCACTTGCTTTGGATATATCCAGGGTCACTGTGAGTCAGAATCAATTAGATGGCAGTGGGCTGTTTGACTGGTGACAGAAAAGAACAGCATGTTTGGGAAGAGAGTCAGCAAACACGAGGGAAATCCTCAGTGAGATGGATTAACACAGAAGACGAAAGGTGGGCTCACTCCAACTTAGCCACTACCATGAAGATGGAGCAGGGCCAGGCACGAGTTACTTCTATTGCTCTGTAGTCTCTGTGAACAGAGGTGGCTCAGTGGTAGCTAACAACCACAGGGGAAGGTAAGAAAACAAGTATTGCTATAAAATAATAGAAACCTTTATAAAACAAAAATATTTAAAAGCGAGGAATTTTGTTTCTCAACATATTCTCCATCTAGGTCGATATACTTCTGAAGACTGTGTTTCTATCTCTCTAACCCTCCCCTGGGACTTCTGTGCTCTTTGGTGTACGCTCTTGTCAAAGCAGAGTTTGGGCCGCCTCGAGGGACTCAACTCACGATGCTTTTCAATGTTCTTCAAATTGGGGGAACAAAAAGACAGGTGAAAGGGCAAGATCAGGTATGGGGTGAGGGTTCCCAATGAAATTCTCATAGGACAGCCCTTGGCCTTGTCGTGATGAAAAAAAAAAATCCTTGATGTAATTTTCCTGAGTTTTCTTCTTATCCATGCAGTTTTTTTTCTTTTCTTTCTTTCTCTTTTTTTTTTTACAATTTTAAAAATAAATAAGCTAATGTTCATCCAATGTCCTAGAATCCCAAAACACAGTCATATTAACCTCTGGAGGTTTTGTCAAGTTGAAGATCTTTTTTCTGCCCCTTCCGAAGAAGACCACGGAATCCTTTGCTTTCGAATACTCAAAAGATGCTCCTCTTTTTTTGGCCTCTGTCTTTCTTCTCATCTTTTTCTTCCCTTTTCATTTAAATCCTTAAAAACATTTTTTTTAACCACGTACCGAAAGGCTATAGTCACATGCAGTGCAAATCTGCCTGGAGCTGCCGAGCGTGGCCAGCCCCAAGGGAAAGGAAGCGTAAGGGAAACCAGAGCCCCTGTCAACATGGGAGCTGGGCCTCCCCTGCTTTGCCTTGTTGGCGTTCTTCAAAGGCATATCTTCCAAAGAGCTCAGACGTTCTGGAAGCCATTCATTAGCATAGTGTTGTGATGAACATTTACCCTCTTTTATTAAAGGAGAATGATTAATTTAGGGAAGGCCTGTTTTGCTTGGTGCCAAATTGTGTCCCCCTCCCCCCCCCCCCCATGACCATGAGCTTTGTGAATCGACTAGTGTGCCCCTCTAAGGAGGTGGGTGACTGAGCACCTGGGTTTGCTGAATCAGAGGCTGCTGTGAGCTCTCGTTCCCACGAAGCTCTGTCATGCACGCTTTGTGTTCCTGCGACGCTTCAGGAAACAAGTCACGGCAAAGGTTAATTCCCAGGAATGCCAGGAGGACTGCTCACTTAGAGGAAACGATTGAGATGAAGAATCCTCTGTAGCTCAAGGCTTTTATTTCCCTCGCAAACGTGTTTTATGTTTAAATCTTGCTTATGTGGGGGGGAAAATGCCAGTGATATTTTGAGAGTCTTCCCCTCCCCCCTTTTCTTTTTGAGTAGAGGTGATTTGAATGTGATCAGCAGAAATCATGAATGACTCATTTGGGTTTTGCTTGCCTTGAAAACATCTGCATGCTTTCCTGATAAGCACATTTGATTGTGGGAAATCTAAAAAATTCGGCTTGTACATTTTAATGCTCACGGGAAACATTTATTTAGGGTTTGCTGGCTGCGAGCAACAATCTAGAGCAGACAATGGGCAAGGAGATCACTGGAAGAGGAGCAAAGAGAAGCGGGACACTAACATGTAGAACAGAGGCCCGACCCTGAGGAGGTTTATCATTGGGCCGAGGAAGCATCGCATGTGCACGACGTTATGAGGGTCTGAACATGGTTAGTCTCTCGTGTGGGCGAAAGATGCCAGGAATTGTCTTCCAGCTTCCAAACTGGATGTTAAGGTTAGAGTTGGGGCTGCTATTACAGCTGGTCCAAGCCGTATCCGTTCAGATCCTTTGATGCTAAACATTCAGGCATACATCACACTGCATGAATCAGCTCGTGCTGGGCTCTTCTTATCCAAGCTAAATGGAATGAATAGATAATGTGAAAAGAAGAGGGAGGACATAATCCCCAAGCCCTTTACAGTTATGTCCTGATCTAGGATTCGTGCTAAATGCGGGAGCTTTTCATTTCTGAATCAGCTCGTGTGTCTCTCGAGTAGGTGGGTGACGGAGCACCTCTGCTGAATCAGAAGCAAAGAGTTCTCTAACTCTTTTCTTCCTTATGCCTCCCCATCCCAATAAGGGAGCTACTACAAAAGTCTTCTAAAATAATCATTAGGCCAGAGGAGGAAATGATGAAAGACCAGTATTATGCTTACCATGAAGGAGAAAATGAAAATAATTTGTCTCAGGGAATACTAAGCATTTTTAATAGAATTTTAGCATCAAAAGGATGCTCAATAGATGGAGTGCAAAGCCCTCTTTTACATCTCTATAGCTGCTATTGTATTTCCAAAGTGTCAGTGCTCCCCATCATTTTGGGGTGTCTCATTCACATCAATGATTAGTCAGAATCTCAGTCACAAGGGACAGAAAGCTGACTCAGTGTAGATTAAACAAAAATAGGACACCACCGTATTGCTTTATGTAAAGCAGGTAGACATAACTGGACCCAGAATTTTATACATCATTAAGCATCTTTCCCCATCCCCCTAGATAAGAATCTCCTTCCCATGTTGTAGCAATGACAGATACCATGTCATTCTTCCACTAGGACTTACACAAAGATACAATGTTCTTTCTTATAGAGCATATTGGACAGATGTATTTAATCCTGCTTGAACGGTAGAGTTAAAAGAGGGACAAGGTAGCTGCTCAAGAGCTGTTACATATCTACACATATCCCTCAACTCTAACTCAGCATAGCCCAAACTGAACTTGTCATCTCTCCTTCTAAAACACGCAACTACAACATCTTTATTCCCTTCTTAGTGAATGACTGTATCATCTCCATCTACCTCATTGACCAAACACTTGGAAGCATCCTAGACCCTGTTTCTCCTTAATCTCCATAATCACATCAGTGAGTCTTTTCAGTCTGACTTTACTTTTTCACAAATTTGACCCAGTCTGATTGTACAGTGTGGTTCAGGCTCATGCCCATCATCTCCGGATCACGCGAAGCCTTCTAACTAGTCTCGCTGCCTCCACTCTGAAGGAGCACCCTGCAATCTAAAGGCTTTCCCTCACCAGCTAAAAGCGTGATCTTCCCGTGGCCCAGTTAAAAATCCTCCAATAGATTTTCCTTTGCATAATTAAAAAGGTCCCTCATGATTTGAAGCTTGCCATAGAATGAACATTTATGATGGGCTGTCAGTTTAGTTTGGTAGTCATTTGAAACTATAAACTTAGAATAATGAATCTAGCATGAAGCCAAATACAAAATTAAAGATTCAATAATTCGGATGGATAGTCGCTGCTTCCTGAGAGCTGGCGCTCCACTCTTGCTGGATGCACGTGTAGATGGCCCTTCCTAGCCCCTGAAGTTAGTTGCCTTTGCCGGCTAATGAGCAGACGATTTGATTGCCAGTGTGAGCTCTTCCAGAGCTAGACTGTGTTTTGCCAAAGTGATTTGCAACCTTTCAGATAGTGGCTCCTCCATCAGCTGGCATCTTGGAGTGAAGTTGATACTAAGCAGATTCCCCAGATGACTGGTAATGAGCAGGCCAAAAGAGTGAGCCAAGAAATGTTTTGGTTTTAAGCACATGTTGGAGTTGTTTGTTACTGCAGCGTAACCCTGCTGCCTGATACAGTGGATGTGGTTCTCTTTTCTGTGTGTAGCGTGCAGGGGCAGTTGGAGAAGTACTGCTTTCCAGCATCTAACTGGGTCTTAGATCAATGAGATGTTCAGGTAATGCTTGTAGAAGAGAGTTCATTCTTTTGCTGTGAATGGGTTGAATGTTGTCTTTTCTGAAGTCAACCCAAACCCAAACCCAAACCAAACGATTGCACGGAGTTGATTCTGACTCCCAGCGACTGCATAGGTTTCTGAGGCTGGAAATCTTCACAGGAGCAGGCAGCCCGATCTTTAGCCCGCTGAGCGGCTGGTGGCTGAGAACCAAGCACGTTGTGGGCAGCAGGCCAGTGCTTATCCAGCAATGCCACCAGGGATCCTTCTTTCTTCAGTGAACAAGATGTATTTTTGACCTTTCTTTTCTTTTTTTGGACAGTTTTATTGGCACTTTATCCACATATCATACAATTCAATCGTTCAATCATCAAGAGGAGTTGTACAATCATTACCACCGTCAATTTTAGAACATTTTCTGCTTCCTTGTACTGATTGCTTTTCATGTAATTATTTTTTCTAATTGTGGAAAAGATATACACAACAAAACAGTCTACATGTTTAATTCAATGCCATTGACTATACTCTCAGTTTTCTACAACCATTATTGCATTATTGAAATCCCCCCCCCCCAATTATTCCACCACCATTAACATATACTCAATGTCCCCTAAGCAAAAGAACTCTTCTGCCCTCACCAGGGCAACCATAGGTCAAGTTTGTTTGTTTTTCCTTTTTTCAGTAGTAGTTTTCTTGATATAGTATCCACATAGCATATACTTCCATAGTTAAATCAATTTTAAAAAGAGTTGTATATTCATCATCCCAATCAGTTCTCATGCTCCCTCCCTAATTTTGGCTTTTTAATAGACTACTGAGAGATAATTCTTAAATGACCTGTGATTCATTTTGTCTCTACTTTTCGCTTCATCAACAGCAAACACCATTTTAGGAAAATGTATAGCCCTGAGTCCAATCTACATTCTATTACTACAGAGAAGTGATTCATCACACCCAGGTTTACATTACAAATCGGAAGGAAGTTTCTCACACTTAGGTACAAGGGGGTTTCCTGAAGTTTGTGGAAACATGGAATTAGAAGTTACTGGAATTTTCCCTACAATGTTTTTGAAGCTGCCTGGTATGTTTTCGTTCTTGTGATGGAAAGATGATGCTCCCACCCCCGCGAGGAGCAAACCAAAATGGCTCCCTGCAGATGTGCCTATAACATGCAGATTGCAACGTCTGTGTTTGCAGTTAATATTTTCCTGGACAGGCTTAAGAGCGGTCTAAGCAAATGCTTGTAAATTTGA
The DNA here is from genome assembly GCF_000313985.2 of Echinops telfairi. Classification (NCBI taxonomy): domain Eukaryota; kingdom Metazoa; phylum Chordata; class Mammalia; order Afrosoricida; family Tenrecidae; genus Echinops; species Echinops telfairi. Next base: position 9,894,201 of record NW_022103908.1, on the reverse strand, counting down.
CTGCAGTGTTGTGAAGCAGTTACGAAGCAAGTAAGGAGCGAGCAGATTTCAATAAAAGTCTTTTATTGCCATAAAGCTATGCCCACCCCACCCTAAAAATCATTGCAATGGGCAACTATGGGCTCATAAAGAACTGAAAAAGTAGATTGAACTGTTGCAAGCCCTATGATTAGCCATGCTGAGATAGGGCAGGAGATTTTCCAGGGCTAGTCAAATCCTCTTTTGATCTGAGGAGAGACTCTTTGCTGATTTGGGTTTGCAAATGTTTGCCCCTCAGCAGCACATCTACTGATTTTGCTTGCTAGTTGAGGTTTCATCCATGGAATACAAATTCAAGTTTTCAAAAACAAGTCTCTCCCAACCCCCACCCCAACTCCCCTCCCCCAGCCCCTCCCCTCATGTCTCTAAGTGTTACACGAAGTAGTTATTGGAGATAAAGTGTAAACTCTGTTTAGAGTATTTATTTTTCACATTATTTAGTCACTTTTTTGTAAATGGCTCTTGAACGAGGTATAGTATGGTGAGAAAAAAAAACCCTCAGTTTATATGGAGTTACATCATGCACAATGTTCAAATTCAACTGTTATATACCTTTTGATAATACTATAGGTATGTTTGTTTTTGAATATTAAAATTGGCTTCATTTTATGACTAGATATTAGAGCCAGAAGCTCAAATTTTTACTTATTTGCAGTGCTAGTTCAATTGCTTTGGCCGCTAACACATCTCCCCTACTTCATTATGTTCTTTTCCGAATTAATCAAATGCTATGTATGTGTTTGTACAGGAATTCTCTCTTTATTTCTCCCTCTCTCTCCATGGGGGTGTGGATTATTCAGAGGTGCCATCTTGGTGTTTGGGGGGAAACCTCGGAATTCTGGGGGGGCTCACAGACATTTGGGGTACTTGCTGCAGTCTAGTGGAGCATGACTCACGGTGACCCCACAAGCACAGAGCAGAAGCTCCATAGGGTTTTCAATGTTGCAATCTTTCAGAAACAGATCCCCAGGCTTTCAAGGCACCTCTGGATATGTTTGGACCATCAACCTTTTGGTAAAAACATCCTGTGGTTAATCATCTATGCAACCTGGGGACTCCATTGTGTGGCAATAGAAGCTTCCTATACTAAGACTCATTTCTTTCACAAAAACTGCAAAATTAAGTCCCTTAAAGGGGGAAAAGTTGTGAGTTGAGCCAATAGTTACAGGTCAGCAGTTCAAATCCACTAGCCACTCCACAGGAGAAAGATGAGACTTTCTGCTCCCATAAAGATTTACAGCCTCCATGACCCCAATTCTACCTTACAAATCCAGCTAGACCAGAGGATGTACACTGGTACAGATAGGAACTGGAAACACAGGGAATTCAGGGCAGATGAACCGCTCAGGACCAGCAGTGAGAGTGGCGATACTGGGGGGGGGAGGGGAGGTGGGGTGGAAAGGGGGAACCGATTACAAGGATCTACATATAGCCTCATCCCTGGGGGATGGACAACAGAAAAGTGGGTAAAGGGAGATGGCAGACAGTGGAAGAGACGACAAAATAATAATAAATTATAAACTATCAAGGGTTCATGAGGGAGGGGCTGGGGGAGGGAGGGGAAAATGAGGAGCTGATACCAAGGGCTCAAGTAGAAAGCAAATGTTTTGAGAATGATGTTGGCAACAAATGTACAAATGTGTTTGACACAATGTATGTATGTATGTATGTATGGATTGGAATAGGAGTTGTATGAACCCCGAATAAAATTATTAAAAAAATAATAAAACTTAAAAAACAAAAAAACATTTACAGCCTTCGAAACCCACAGGGGTAATTCCACTCTGCCCTGTTGTATGGTCACTAGGAGTCAGAACTGAGTGAGTTCTGAGGCGAAGACTACCTGGTTTTCAATTCCTCCATTCTGTGAAATCTAATATCAGAATTTCAAACAGTTAACAAACAACTTCTCTCATGAAATAGACTTGAATATTTCATCTTTTGTATATGCATCTGGTTTTGAACTTCTGTCCTTGTGGTTAGCAGTCAAACTTAGAACCATTATGCCACTACCATCTCATTTAGGTGATATATAACTCACGAGTTTTAAAACCAAACTTCTATGATCACAAGTTCCCTGCGATCTAAATTTTGATCGACACTTGTCATTATTATTACTGAGAACACGAGGTGATGGTCACCATTAGAATGTATCCAGCCATCGTCCCTCTCTTGCAGTGGATTGTGTAGGGTGAAGGACACAGTGGCCAGCCCAGGATGCAGGCCATAAGGGGTACGGTGGGCGTAGAGGACTTTTAAACCAGCCAAACGTCAGTCTATTTTTCACCATCACCATGTCTAGACAATGCCAGTGATAAGTTCCTCTTCCCCAGGGGACAGGTAGATGCTCTGAGCGTGCTCTCACCCAACCGTGACATGTGAGTCCTTTGACTGCAACCAGTCAAACTCAAGTGCGCGCGATTTCATGGACTTCGACTAAGTATTTCAAAACACCATTTTGTACAAAGAACTTGGCAGGCTCTGGAAGGATTTTGAGCTTCAAAGTGTTAAGTTCCTCTGAAGAAAAGCGGTGTTGTCTTCATGTGTTGATGAAGGCCACTTACAGTGATTCTGTGCTCAATAAGGGAAGGCCTTTCGGGTAGTCTGCGTGCCAGGACCTCAGGCCTCCATATCTCAAAAGCCCTTCAGAGCTTTCCCTGATGCCTGCCCTGAGCTGCTTCTCTCTCTGCTTTACTGTAAATGCAGGCACTTGGCAATTAAAGATAACTGAAGGTAGCCGGCTAGAATTGGGAATCTGTCCACCAAGAACATATGCCTGGGTAATTAAAATATCAATATATCATTTTTATAGTTCTCATAGAGTGTTTTCTTAGGACATCACCACCAACTATTCAAAGTACGTATTTTGACTTGATGGAAAACATTAAGTGAGCAATCATAATCATGTTTCTTTTCGCTCATAATTACTCGATCATTTTTTCATGCCTTCTCATGTTCTACCACAACTTAGTACAACGGCATAGAGCAACTGTGAACCAAGTGATGGGAATACATTTATTCTCTATTTGTTTAGAGAGGCAGCACTTTATAATAAAGACAATCTTGACTGCAGGGCTCCCATTTAATAGTGTGTGGTGGTCACTTTCAGCAAGCCAAATGACCCTCAGTAGATCACATTTTCTGGCCTGAAAGGAGAGAATCATAGTAGCTAATGTAACACTTCTCACTGTTACTGATCTAAAGAGCAAGCGATATAGGGCACACGAAATTACTTTGAACACTCTAGAGCCCAGTGGGCAAACTCAAATGTCTACAGAGGCCCGGTAAACCTCACATATGTATGAGTGGGGTTGGGTGTTAAAATAAGGGTCATGGTGACCAGGGCGGGGCTGGAAAGCAGACCATGCCCAAATGTGTATGTTTTGTAAAATGTGCTTATCAATAAAAAGTCTGATTGTCGCTGATTGTAATTCCAAGTCACACGCTTAAGACAGCTGTAATGGTCTTCTGTATAAGGATGTATATCATTCCTATTTCATAGAATGAGTAAAAAAGAGGATTTAATCTTTGAGTATCTGCCACCAGAAAAGACTTAGGTTCAATATTAAGGATAACTTTCCAAATAATCAAAGAAACATATTTTCACTTGCCAGTTTGATGCAGAGATATGTCCATAGTGTCCCCACCTGTATGCGTTGGCAATGTGTCCATTGCCTTCTTGAGTTCTCTTTTGACCCCTCCTCAGTTGTCTAAGACTCCTGAGAGTTACCTTAAGCGGACCAGGGGTAGAGGAGAGAGCTTCAGTTCTGACCCGTCTATACTACACCTGGGCTGCTGTCTCCTGTGATTGCTACACAGCGCATGCACAATCTTGGGGGCGATCTGTCCATTGTTGCATCGTGGCTGGCTCCGAGTCCTTGACAGTTATGCTCCTTGGTTGGTGGCCAGGTTATAGCTCTGTATCTAGAAGTGCAGCTATTTCTCCCCAAGCACAGCCATGTGCTAGCTGTGGCTAGACACTCAAGTGGAGCAACGGCAATCTACACATCTGATCTGCTGATGAATGCTGAGGCCAGTGCAAGCCACTGCTGCAGTCTTCCTGGGACCGAGAGGATGCAAGCCTTTCAGTATTAAAACGGAGACAGGCTTGCAGACAGGCAGCTGCTCTCAGGTAGTGTAATCATCTCATATGGTCCCCCAAGCAATGAGGCTGCACGTGTTTGCCTAACACTCCGGAACTATATCTCGCCTCATTATGTATATAACTTAAACCAAACAATGTCTGCAGGGCCGCCTGTACCTCAGCTGGGGTCAGTTTTTCACATCGTGAGGGGCAGGAGAAGACGAACTAATTCTTGCCCTTATAATATTGTTCTACAATCACTCTGAATCAACAGACATTCCTACAAGGGGGCTCAGGGAATCTTAATGCAAACTCAAGTGGGGGCTGGGAGGCAAGCATGTCTGTTTTGGAGATGAATTTACTTATGTCGATGGATAAACCAAGTGAAGCAACCTGTCACTGGGGAAAATTGCATACCAGTACATCTATAGATCCCCCACCTCCCCTACACACACACATACACACACACACACACACACACACACACACACACACACACACAGAGAACATACCCAGGATTATGTTCCTAAGTGGGCACTTTTGATCTAGTTTGTATCATGCCCCAGGCCCTGTGTGATAGACAATTTTAGACTGTTCTTTGAAAGTGCACAACATCCTTCATAGGCCACACAAGAAAGGTCCAATTTGGAAATCTCACTAAGTGAACTGGGCTTTCTTTTAACCATACTTGTAGCAGATTAAAGGAATTGAAATAAGCCCTTGAACCTAAGGTTGAAAAGTCCTAGCATGAGAAGAAGCAGATGAGAACTATCCCAAGGTTATGGAGTTAGGAGTCATTGGACATTGGTTCAAATCTCTTGCTTTAAGGGTGCCTCTTAAATGATAACTAAGGGCTACAATACATTTGCTATTTTCATGCACTCTGGTTTTTTACGACATCTCAGTCTAGCAGAAATAGTTCTATCTTTTTGAAAAAGCATTATTGAAAGTTGTTCTTGTTTCTGACGTTCTTTGTTTGCAATGTCTTCACTTAGGTTTTTAATCTGTACAAGTCAACAATCCACATATGTTAGTCTAAATATTCCATACATGTAAACTTTCCCTTTATCAATACTATGTTAAATTCTATATCATTGGCTAAATTAATGATAAGATCAATAGAATTACCATATGCCACAAAGGAATGATTCTTAATGTTCGCCAGTAAAAGGATAATGATGTTTCCAAAGTGGACAAGGGACATATATAAACCTTAGATATATGAATGGATTTTGAGCTTGTACTTAAATCGCAGCCTTAATCTAAGAACATTAGTTCTTATGACATAGCACTACTCCCTACTTGCCCTCACAAAGGGATCACTGAAGATATAGGTGCTGTAGCAAAGGGTGGTGAAGAAACCTGATGGTGCCCAGCTATCAGAAAGAGTAGCATCTGAGGTCTTAAAGACTTGTCTTCAAACAAGCAGCTATCTAAGTGAAGTGTCAGCTAAATCCACACAGAAGAAGAACAAAAGATGGTATAATTCAAGGCTTGTAAATAATTAAATCCAAAGCCAGACGAGGCAATCGTATTACAGCTTAAAATCTGAGCACAAACTTTACAGAAGGCTGTGGTTGACAGTGACAGCCCGGATCGATTTGCAAGGTCCTCACGTGGATTAAGCCTCCTGTGAATCCCCTTCAACCACTGATCAGGAGTGCAAATAACCTTACTATCAGACAATGCACAATGGAAAGTGGAATAAGGCAGACAAGTTTAGGTTAAAATTTAACACCTTATTTTTAAAAAAAATTATTTTATTGGGGGCTCGTACAACTCCTTTTAAAAATAATCATCTTATTGGGGGCTCATACAACTCATCACAATCCATACATCCATCAATTGTGTCAAACACATCTGTACATTTGTTGCCATCATCATTCTCAAAACATTTTCTTTCTACTTGAGCCTTTGGTATCAGCTCCTCACTTTTTTTCCTTTCCCTTCCCCCCACTCGTCCCTCACGAAATTATCCCTTGATAATTTATAAATTATTATTTTGTCATGTCTTACGCTGTCTGATATCTCCCTTCACACATTTTTCTATTGTCCATCCCCAAGGGAGGGGGTTATATGTAGATCATTGTGATAGGTTTCCCCCTTTCTCCCCCACCTTCCCCTTCCCCTCCTGGTATAGCTACTCTCATTGGTCCTGAGGATTTTATCTGTCCTGGATGCCCTATGTTTCCAGCTCTAATCTGTACCAGTGTACATGCTCTGATCTAGCCGGATTTGTAAGGTAGAATTGGAATCATGATAGTGGGTGGGAGGAAGCGTTAAAGAACTAGAGGAAAGCTTTATGTTTCATCAGTGCTATACTGCACCCTGACTGGTTTGTTTCCTTT
>NW_022103908.1:9884755-9887338 GCF_000313985.2 Echinops telfairi | reverse complement strand
GTCCATCTGCTACCTTAGTACTAAATCTATAAATATATGCACATAGATCTATTTCCCCATCATCATATATATAAATATATTTACGTATGTGCATCCCTGTATTTAGACCTCTATAAATGCCCTTTGCCTCCTAGTTCTTTCCTCTATTTCCTTTTACTTTCCTCTTGTCCCACTAGAATGCTCAGCCTTCATTTGGCTTTCAGTAATTCCTCTCGGTTACCTTGCCCTTGATCAAGCCCTACCAGGCCTCCTACACCCTTCTCACCATTGATTTTGGATCACGTGTTGTTCCCTTGTCCCTGGGTTTGTTAACACCTACTTCCTTTCCCCCCTGCCTTCCCCTCTCCCATGTGCCCCTAGAACTGTTGGTCTGTTGTTCTCTCCTCCAGATTGTTTATCCTGCCTATCTTATCTAGATAGACCTGCAGAGATAATAATATGCACAAAAACAAGACAGAGCAAAACAACGCAACAGAAGAAAACAAAACAACAACAACAACAAAAAAACCCAACAACAACAAAAAAGAAAGCCTGTGAATAGTTCAAGCTCTGTTTGCTGACCTTTAGGAGTATTTTCTGGTCGAGTCTGATGGGGTACTATGCCCTGGCCCCCAAATCTATTTCTGGTCCTCCCTGGGGACTTTGCTGCTGTTTCCCTTGCTTTTCCATTGCACACCTTTAGTATTTTGCTCAGTGGGGTGGGGTCAGATTGGGCGCAATTCCCGCACTGGGTCTCCAGTGTTGTCCCGCAGCACTATTAATGCCTTACCATTTGTTCTCCCTTTTTAGCTGAGTTGCATTTGCTCTACCTTTCCATAGTCTCTGCTTTCTTTTTGTTGAGGGTTTTCTGTTTTCTTGTTGGTTCTGCTTTTGTATGTTTTTCTCTGTATCAAGCCCATGACAGGAAGGTCTATAGACTCTGGATGGATGAATGGTTTCTTAGAATTATGGCAGGGGAAGTAGGGAGTAAATAATAATGAGTACAAGAAAGAAAAAAATGTTTGAAAATTGTGGTAATGACACACAACTTTTTAAAAAAAATCATTTTATTGGGGACTCATAGAGTTCTTATCATAATCCATCCATCCATTCCTTATGTCAAGAACATTTATACATTTGCTGCCATCATATGGAAAACATGTTCTTTCTGCTTGCGCCCTTGGTGTCAGCCCCTCATTTTCTCCCACCCCTCTTTCCCCCCTCCCTCTGTCATGAACCTTGGATAATTTATAAAAATTATTATTTTTTGACTGTACAACTATTTAATATGATTAAACCACTGGATTATTTACAAAAGAAAAAAATACAATCACTTTGGGTAATGAAACATAGATGGATATGTTTTCAAGGAAGAACGTTCCCTAGATTTCAGACAGGATAGATTTGTGCCAGAGCCAGCAGCGGATGCACCCACAGTAGGCACACATGAGTGTCTCCACACCATAGAGAGTGTGTGTGTGTGTGAGTTTTCAGCTGAGGATAGACAGGAGGTACACACCAATCAGTCTGTATGCATGGGAGTCTTCATTTTAGGATCACACCCTAGGTGTGGAAGTTAGGTGGCAATTAGTAATGGATTTTCTCTAAATGTTACCTTGATTGTTGTGCAGTATCATCCAATACACCGGTTCTCAACCTTCCTCATGCCGCAACCCTTCAATACAGCTCCTTGTGGTGGAGACTTCCCAACCATAACATTATTTTTGTTGCTACTTCATAACTAATTTTGCTGCTGTTATGAATGGGGCGACCCCTGTGAAAGGGTTGTTTTAGCCCCAAAGGGGTTGCGACCCACAGGTTGAGAACCACTGATCTCATACAATTGTATTGGAATATTTTTTGAGAAAATAGAAATCTTCCACAGCAGGAAACAAACAAAAACTAAGATAATCTTGAGCAAGCTGGGGTATGTGATTCTTTTATCTTCGATGAGGGCAAACCCTTTGAAGAACGCTTGCACCCAAATGGAAAAGAAGTGTCCTTTTCAGTTTGTGGGTTGCTATTTCAGAATGAAAACAAAATAAAACAAGCATTTTTTTTGACATCAGTAGATGTGATCGGACACCATGAAGAAAGAACTGAGTGAAACCAATCGACAGTGGATGAGAAGGAGAATGTGAGAATGAAGACACTGGGTGAGAAAAGGAACACAGTGGGAGGAATGGCAGAAAAGATAATATTTACATTCAATTCATGGACAAAGAATGATCAGACCAGAAGCAAAGGGGAACACAAAAGTTTTCTCTGCTAAAATAAACATGGATTTAAAAATTGAAAACATTTCTTGTACACCACACAAACCCATTGATGTGGCAACCACACCTAGATACTTTTGCAACACTTGAAGTAATCATTTATTATTAAAATAAGGAGATCCATGTGACCAACACATATAAAAGGTGTGTGGGGACAAGCCACTCCTGTCTTTTCACTTGGAGAACAAATGGTGGCATTTTATATTTTTCTGTTCCTGAACTTTTTCACTTGGCAATAGGTATGTCTGTAAGAGTGTTCCGTATCTCTTAATTAATGGACTTTTTAGCTCTTGCCCCCCTGCCCCCACCTTCTCCAAATGGTACATAA
>NW_022103908.1:9880569-9884280 GCF_000313985.2 Echinops telfairi | reverse complement strand
TCTGGTGGTTTTGAACTGCTGACCTTGAAGGCAGCAGCCCAACTTGTAACCACTATCCCACCAGAGCTCTACAATATATTTAGTAGGGGGTGGGGTGGAGAGTTCAGTGTGAATATTGAAAAAGTAAAAGGAGTAAATATTCCAAAAATTCATGCTAAAACATAAATAATTGGGAAAAGATTGTTATAATATTTCTAGTGGAACCAGAGGAAGGTCCTCAACAAGATAGATTGATACCACTGCCGCAGCAATGGACTCAAATATAAGACCAACAGGATGGCGGGAGAGCAGGCAGGGTTTCCGCCTATCACAGGTTTGCTAGGAGTTGGCATCCACTTGATGGTACCTAACAAGCACCAACCACATATTTCTAAGGAGTGTGGCTGCTCAGTGGGTTGCAGTTGGCCTGCTAAGTGCATGGTCCGCAGTTTGATCGGCTGCTCTGAGGGAGAATCATGGAGAGTTCTGTTCCCCTCACGATTTACGGCTTTGGAAACTCCAAGTGCACAGGGCTACTCTGAGCTGAATGGCAATGGGATACCATTCCTACAAGGGTTAAGAAAAACAACTTTATTCCCTCTGCTCTTGCTCCACTCCATCCAGGAAGACTCAGCTGAAGTTAAGGACTGCTTGTTAAAAACCTTTCATTTTTTTTGTCCCCCCAAATTCCCAGCTGATGCATCAAAGGGTTGAACCTTTCAGAGCGTCTGCCTGAGTTCTAACCAATACAAATTGTAGAGTATAAAATGTGGGAGGTGGTGGTGTTTCCGTGTTACAATTCTCATTTTTCATGAAGGAGAGCAGTTTGATTCCTGGCCAGTGCATCTCATGCATAGCTACTGCCCAATTGTCCCTTGAGGCAGTTACATAATCTCCTGTCAATCCGTGAAGGGCTGGAGTCTAGCCTGTTGATCAGGTCATAGCCAGTGATGCCTCTGTGTGGGAATGGCTTCTTCTGAGGATTCTGGGAGCTCCGGTCTTCCTCCATGGAGGTGGGACACACACTCTCCCTGTGACACATTCCTGTTGACAAGCCACATGGCACTACACTGATGGACCCAGAACCCTGGAGCTGGAGGAGTCACATAGAAACCCATGTCAGTGCTGAGATGCTTCCACCACCACTGGATCCACAAGACTTCCCACCCACTGGTCTGTGATCTTCCTGGTTTCGGCATCCTTCCATGTGTTGTGTGAATCTGAAGAGGAATTTATAGACTGGAATCAGCCATATGGGGTAATATCACACATATGGATTTGATATGGACTGGGCTGGGATGATTTCTTAATACACAATTGTGGGGGGAAGTCAGATACTTGCTGCCAGACTGCTGTCTCATCCCACAGCAGGGCTGGGCCTGCTCCCTGCTGCTGGAGACAATGGACTACCTCTCTCTGGAGCCTAAGGCCATTAGCTTGGTTCCTGTAGGAGGGGTTTGCACCCTACTGATAATGTTCCTATGGAGACCCAGAGACCACCCCCTAGACCACCCTCTCATTGCTGTGTAACCTATAGTGCAACTCCTCCCTGTGACATATGTCTCTACCTGTAATTAGTGGGCTGGTATGCCCCCAAAAGTTATATAGGCGCGAGTCAGCAATATAGAGGAGGCGGACTTCTCTCTCTGACTCTGAGCTCCTTGCTGCTCACTCCCTGGTCACTCCCCTCTCCCTTGTTCCCTTACCCTCCTTCCCTTCCCCCTCTCTCCACATGGACCACCAAGCTGGGCTGAGGTGAGCGATGGTATCATGTAATGTGTCTGACTGTATTATTGTAATATCTCTCATGCTCTTGATGACTTTAATATAATGCTTATATATCTCAACCGTACAATTGTGCATTACTGAACCCAGAAGTAGTATTAATGAATTCGAGAAGTAGTAATAGGAGTATCAGTGGGTGGGGGCTGGTCCCCCACCACCCCCAGTGCCAATTTTTTAATTTAATACTACACACAATTACTCTTAGGTGTAAAGCTTTCTTATCTACATGTGAATGTTTATGAATTTGTTTCTGTAGTATACCCGGACTAACACGTCCACAAAGACTTGCCTGTTGCAATGATGTTCAATAAATTTCAGTGATGTTTCCAGACTAAAATGGACTAGGAATAAAGACCTGATAATGTACTTTCAAAAATTAGCCAATGAAAACCTTCCTAAAAGCCCCGATGGCCTATCACGTGAGTGGTGCAGGACCGTTCCTTCTTTTGTGCATAAAGTTGCCTTGAGTTGACTGATTGTGCGGCAGATAACAACATTACCAACATCTTAGAGAGCGAGACAAAGGGATCTCCTACGGAATCTGAAAATTCAGCAGACTCACCTGCCCAGTCCTGATTGTCCGCACATTGGGTCAGGCCTCTACATGTCATGTATGAGTCAGCCATGGAGAGCAGAGGAAGCTGTTACTCCCAGAGGTGCCTCAACGACTATGCACAGCTGAGCATGGGAGTCCATTCGTTGCAAGCACACCAGCTGAAGCCACGCTTCTTCACCATAAGTCCATGAAAGGAGCGATCAAGGGTGGGGATGGAGCTGTCCATCAGCTGAAATGTCAAAACTTAACTTGGGGGGAAAAAAACTTAACTTGAGAACCCCCCTCCCCAATCATTTCATAACAATAATGTGACTTTAAAACTCCTAATTACATTTGGACTTCAGGAATGATTTCTTATTCAGCATAAGCAGCCTCAAAACCTAACATTGTCTTCATAACTTTGCTAGAGAGATATATTTTGGGAAGTATATGGCTGTTCAAACCTGAGAGATAATCACTATAAATATCAAAACATTGTATTTATGAGGAAGCCTCAAAAAGTCCTGGAAAAATGGCATTGAATGACAATGGGGATAAAATTTATTTTATTTATCACAGATTAAAATAGCAAAGCATAAAAGTTCACGAGCCATCAAAGACACATAAAAAGGTACAAATAATTAACAAGATTTTAAAAGATTAAACAAATGTGATATCAGTAAATATCAAAGACTTAAAAACCCCATTAGGCACCCAAGATAATAGAATTATAGAAATTATAGAAAAAAATCGCCAAAGGTTGATCAATAAATATGGCAAAAAACACAAAAAAACAGGAGGATTTGGACTATGTGGCTAATTATATCTATGAACAATTGTTCCCCTATTGCCAGAAGACTTGAATCATTCTCAGCTACCATTTTTGATTATTTTGATAAATATTCACTATAAGAATCTTTATCAAAGGGGTGGCGGGGACTTCCGAAGAGAATTTTGAATTCTCATGAACTCCAGATTTCTGGAGACACAGTATGGTAGTTTCATAATTTCACACCTACTTGAAGTGTAGGGGTGGAGTCTAGACTGTCATTCAGGTCACAGACTGATGGTGCTCCTTGTGGACATGACCTCCTTATAAGGAGGGTCTTGGGAACTTCCCTCCCGTCTGACCCACCCCCCTCAGGCCTTCACCTTTATGCCAGTGAGCCCCCCTGAGACCTGTGCAAGTCCTAGAGATACCATTGGAGCCACAGACTTTGCACCACCTGACCTGTGATCTTTCTGCATTTTGTACCATTGTTGGTGGCGGTGTGAGTCTGAAGTGGGATTTATGGACTACTATCACACGTATGGACTATTATCTGACTTATGGACTTGATTTAGACAAGGCTGGCATGTTTTCTTGATAGCTAATTATTCCTTGATATAAAGGTCTTTCTTAACACATATAT
>NW_022103908.1:9877911-9879322 GCF_000313985.2 Echinops telfairi | reverse complement strand
TGAAGATAAACAAGCAGCCCTCTAGCTGAGAAGCAGAAAAGTGCACATGGAAGAAGCAGACCCGCCTGTGTGATCATGAGGAGTTGATGGGATCAGGTGTCAGGCATCAAAGACCCAGAACAAAATCAAATCAACGTGAATGGAGGTGGGGGTGGGCAGCCTTGAGTGGAGACCCAAAGTCCATCTGTGGGCAGTTGGACATCCCCTTACAGAAGGGTCACAAGGAAGAGACGAGCCAATCAGAGTGTAGTATAACACTGATGAAACATACAACTTTCCTTTAGTTCTTTAATGCTTCCACCCCCCACTCCCCACCCACTATCATGACCTCAATTCTACTTTACAAATCAGATTAGACCAGAACATGCACATTGCTACAGATAAGATCCCACAACACAGGGAATCCTGGATAGATAAACCCCTTAGGGCCAACAATGAGAATAGAGAAACCAGAAGGATAAGGGGAAGGTTGGGGGAGAAAGGGAGACTCAATCACAAGAATCAAAATATAACCCCCTCCCAGGGGGATGAACAACAGAAAAGTGGGTGAAGGGTGATAGAGGATGATGTAAGATATGAAAATAATAATCTATAACTTATCAAGGGTTCATGAGGGAGGGAGGGTGGGAGGAAATATGGAGCTGATATCAAGGGCTCAAGTAGAATGAAAATGCTTTGAAAATGATGATGGCAACATATGTATAAATGTGCTTGACGCAATGGATGAATGTATTGATTGTGATAAGAGATGTGAGTCCCTAATAACATTATTTGATAAAAATAATAATAATGAATATGGACATATTTGGAAAAATGGTCTCAAATTTTTACTCAAAAGCAAGTCCAGGATGGTGAGCATCAAGTCCAGGAGGTTGAGCAGGGCCATGTCATAAAAGCTAATTGCTCTTAGATTGGGGCTAGAATTAAGGGTGCTCCCAACATCCAGGAACACATTTATGGTGTATATATGTGGCTGGTTCACTTTGGAGGCATCATTATCATTTTATGATAGAGAACATTATAAATCATCCCCCTGGGGAAGAAGGTTTTTCTACTGACAGTGTTATTAATTCGGCCAATGGCATAGAATTCTAAAACACTGTTGAGAAGAGGAAATTTTACAACTATAAGCAGGTTTTTCTGACTCAAAGATTTGAATCATTGACTTGTACATTAAGTGACTGGACACTATTTGGACCAACAGTGGAGGCAGGTGATCTCACGTGAAGAGATCACTGAAGCTATAGCAAAGTGTGGCAAAGAAGTCAGATGGTGCCTGGCTATCAGAACGAATATCATCTGGGCTCTAAAAGGCTTGTGTTAAAACCAGAGGCTATCTAAGTGAGGTGTCAACTAAGTCCACCTGGCAGATGCACACCAGCCTGTCTGGCCCAAGGATTGTAAAGAATAA
>NW_022103908.1:9874724-9876420 GCF_000313985.2 Echinops telfairi | reverse complement strand
CTCCTAACAACCAGAACAGCAACAGCCTTGCTTTGATCTTCATTGAGTTGCAACATTTTCAAATTGGGCTAATTGATTTGGCTCATCTAAATTTTAAGTGGGACTAGAAAAGATGTTATTGTACTTAAGGCCATCATGATGTGATTCCAAAGTTTCAAATCTCTCCCCCTGGCTCATCAGACCATGTTGCATTTGAACCAACATGCAGATAGTGGGAACAACTTACCATGTGTCAGCTGAGGGAACACTTTCCTCTTTAAACAGTGTGGAGAGGGCGCAGCCTTGAGTCAGCCGGGTCAATCTACATGGGAACCTCTCCTTTCCAACCGCTCCTTTCCATTCAGTGCCTTTTGAATCATGGGCAAATCCTTTGGGGTTCTTGGAATCTTTGTTCTCCACCTGGTGAGTGGGGGTAATGATTTTTACCTTAGAAGGCTATGGTCAGGAACAGCAGCACCTCCACGTCACAAGTGCAACACAATGCTGGGAGCAAGGCCTGGGTCAACGCTACTTTCTTCTTTGTTGCCTTCTTCACAGAGTCAGTCCACTGATTGTACTAGAAAAGGATCATTTTAGAAGGTGAAGAGACTCTTTCTAACCATTTATTTAGGGGAATCCATTGCCCTTTGTTTCTCACTTTTTAATTTAGTTTTTGTGAATCTTGAATTGTTTGTCTTGTATAAACTTTAAAAAACAAACAAAAAAGGCCAACATCCAACTATACAGAAAACACAATTTCCAAAGGATCATGTAGACTGTACCGTGACTGCCATGGAAGAAAAGAGTGGCACATCAAAGGGACAAAGACAAGGAGAATTCGATTCACATGATTCATAAATTGGAACATATGCTGCACACAAACTTGTAGCAACTCACAGTTTTGTACCATATAAGCGTGTCCATGTAAACAATGAGTACACAGATATAATGGATGGAAATGACAAAATTAAGTAAAAAAGGTTCTGGCATAGCATATCCATCCATACAGCATGTGTGACTTTTTCAGAAGTGGATCTGGGCTTCATTCCTTTACATTCGGTAGTCTAAATTTGTTCTTTTTGACCATATCTGTAAAAAAACCCAAACCAAAACAAACATTGTAAACCATAGCCAAGAAGCCGTGAATGGAGTTTGTTACTACTTTGTAATCAGAAAATAAAGAATTGAAACAGTGCACTTGCTTTGGGCAGTTCATGACTAGGCCTGGGATGGGTGGAGTTCTTTGTAATTGATCTGTGCCCAGATATGGCACCCTGGAAATGAGTGTAGGGCCAGGAGGAGAGCTATGCATGGGGCTGCCAGGTGAGCTGGGTAGCAGGATGGTGCAGGTGTGGGAGAGCACAACCCTGGCCCTGCAGGGCCTCCATGCCGTCAGCTGGGGCCCCCCATGTGTCAGGAACTTGTTCCCACTCTATGTGTATGGTCTGTAGGCTGAGTTTGCAGCATTGTGTGTTGACTGGGCAGTCAGATTTCAGCATGGAAAGTATGTGGCTGGGTCTGCTGCTGGGAAGCAAGCAGATTCAACAGGTACCAAGGTGAAAGCTTATTACTAAATCCAGTGGACAGGGAAAAAAGAAATACAAGCCATCAGCCACAA
Source organism: Echinops telfairi (assembly GCF_000313985.2). Classification (NCBI taxonomy): domain Eukaryota; kingdom Metazoa; phylum Chordata; class Mammalia; order Afrosoricida; family Tenrecidae; genus Echinops; species Echinops telfairi. The sequence goes on along the minus strand of NW_022103908.1, from coordinate 9,874,823 downwards.
AAATATTGATACAGTGCAGTTAGGGAAAAATATGCATGGATGTGTGGTATGAAACAAGTGTGTAAAGCTTGTGTTATTTTCATGAAAGACACAGAGCAA
>NW_022103908.1:9872425-9874070 GCF_000313985.2 Echinops telfairi | reverse complement strand
GATTATTGATTGGATTGTGTCCTCCTCACCCACCACAAATGTAAATCAACTCTTATCTCTATCCTGTGGTTATAATCCCATTTGGGAATGGGTTGTCTAGATTATGTTAAATTTGTCTAGATTATGTTAGTGTGGAGTGTATTTTGAGTCCATCCCTTTTGGGATACGAGGGATTTAATGCAAGTGACACATGGGGTAAGATAGATGCCAACACATGAACAGGTCTCCAAGGGCCCAGGATGCTGACTAGCTCGGGACCTTCCTCCAGATCGGACACCGAGTCGGCGGTCCTCAGAGCTGACCTGTGAATTCAGACTTCTTCCCGGCTTCTGAAACTGTGACAAAATCAATTCGTTTAAAGCTATCCACTTGTGATATTTGTTCCAGTAGCACTACGGCACTGTGGCACTAAGACAATGACTTTTATTCAATGAAGCAAGCTTCAGAAAGCTATAAAACAGCAGCATGAACACGAAAGCAAGAACACGAGGAAGCCGAGTGAAGCAAACCACCGTGACACTCGCTGACTCTGTAGACAGACACTTTCCAATTCCAGAGCTAGGACCATCAAAGGGATTGTTCTAACGATTCTGGTATTCTCAGCCCCGCTGCTCATTGGAATGGCGCTTTTGAATTAGCAAATAGATAAAGCTCCACCACAGTGACTTTCCTCACTCGTTTGGGAGCCAGATAGCTGGGCCTTGTGTCCCCAAGCAGGTCTGTGACTGAGCGATCCCACGGCTCTGACAATCATTTAACTTCATGGAAAGGTGCTCTTACCCTAACAGACTCATGTCTTTCAAAGTAAATCATTTCCCAGTCTGTTCCAGACAGCATAGAAATCTCTTTTCTGCTCAGTTGTGTATTTAAAATCTGCTTTCTATGTAAAGCAGCCACTGTCTACTGACCATGTTCCTACTTTGTGGGACATGTTTCCTAACTTGAGACAAAAAGAAATAAATTACCATTAACAAAAGGGGTTGGCGAAAAGGTATAGCTCTCTGCATTTCCATAAAGCTACCATTGCCCACATGTTTACCTTTCAGTTATCAGTCCCTGAGGCATGTGGTGCCCCCAGGTTGTTAACCTCAGAAAAAACACATACCTTCTCTTATAAAACTGAGATTGAACGAGATGATAGTGTCTTTCCAGTTCTTAGACACAATGGGAGCAACGACACATCCAAGGTCAAGGAGAGCAGGGAGACATTACCGATGTTAAGCCCAAATGTTGGCAGCTCTACCTTCCTCTTTGGACCCGAGTAATTGCCATAGGTAGGAGTTTAGCTGGAATCTGTTGACAGTTGTGTGTACAGTTATCTCTTTCCTCCATGCCAATGTTTCTTAAATAGTGTGTCTGAGTTGCCTGGGAAACTCACTGAGGAGGTCATTGTAAGGATAACACTGCCGGTGATTCTGGTCCATTAGGGTGAGGGTGGGGTCTAGAAATTTGTATCTAAGAGATGATTCTATGATATTCCAGTAAATGAATGATGGATTATCAATCACTTTATTCCAAAGGGAGGAGGGAAATCCCTGAGGCATGGTGCAATTAACATGGTTAACTTCTAACAGAAAATCTGCAGGTTTGAGTCTGCCAAGTGGCGCCTCAGTGGAAAGGCCCGGTGGACAATGTGCAAAACAAC
>NW_022103908.1:9857354-9869485 GCF_000313985.2 Echinops telfairi | reverse complement strand
TTTAAGCAGAAAGAAAAACCTGTATATAGATCAAGGTCTGATTTTTGATCTCTAGGCGTGTCCTTCAGTCAGGACCAATGGGGTACCATGCTCTGACCCCAGAGTCTGTCCTTTCTACTCCCTCGGGGGGAGAAGCCACAAACAAATATACAAATACAACTGTTCAAAATATAGTATTCAAGAGGGAAATGGCCCTAGCCTTTAGTCAATTAGCAAAAAGGGCAAGAGAATCATCAATGGAGGAAGTCATTTTTATTCCATTTCTAAAACATACCAAGTGTTTAATGAACTTTCTTTCTCTTAATGTTTGTAACAGTCTATGAGAAAGTCTCTGAGATATCATGGAAAAATGGGATGAACAGATAATGGAATTATTCCACAGACTTTTTGAAGCTCTCCCACGTGTTTAAGGGTTTAGCACTATTTTGAAAATAAAGAATGTGAGTTTGATGCATTCAATCATTTTTTTTTCTGGCTGCAAATTAAAATTTACCCAGGGTTGGGCTAGAGGAGCTGTGGAAAAGTATAGATGTCTGATCTACTCCCCCAGAGAGTCTCATGTGTAGTCGAGTGATCAGCATTCATATTAGTCCAGGTTCATGAGGTTAAAATGATTCCCAAAGGAGCACTCAAAAAGCGCTTCCTTCGATTTCCTCTGGGAACAGAATATATGGTCTAAACCCTGAGTTGAGATTGCTGAATGAAGATGCGACTTTGCTAAATTGTGCTGTGCTCATAGGAACACATTTTGGAAGGAACTGGTTTTTGTATCTCCTGGTCATTACTCAGACCCCGAGACCCTCGCGAGATGGGTCGATGCAGTGGATGGTACCCTGGGCTCCAACATGGCATTTGGCAGGGTGGCACAGCACAGTGCAGTTTACTAGGGGTATTGGTCTGTTTACTAGAGGTATCGTGAGTTCAAACACACTCATTGGCCCTTAGCAACAACAGTAATAAGATCCTGGGAGGTCAATATTATTGTTATTATCTTCCTCACAGAGGAGGAAACTGAGGTGGGAAACCGAGGAACCCCTCAGAGGCAAAACTTGGAATTAATTCAGGATTTCAGAATTTAGAACCAAACTCTGTGAAGTCTACCACCCTTCTTACTGTAGCAGTTTTTGTGGACGACTTTCAGCTTCTTAGTGACTATACCTTCACCAGGCCAGGTAGATGGGAGTGATCTATTGTCAAATCGCTTCTGAAAAAATAAATTCAGCATATTCATTGGATCCCTTGTAAAGCTGCCTCACTTCCCCAAAGGCTTAACTTTCGTGACTGTTAAGCAGAAGAGTATCAAATATATTGAGAAAAACTACTGAAACAAACAATATCGAACTCATGGCAGTCAGGTTGCTTTTGACTCACATCGACACTGCAGACACGGTAGAGCTTCCACACAAGGTTTCCAACACTGTCATCTTTGTAGAAGAGATGGCCGTATCTTCGTTCCCAGCGGGTTAGTACTACTGACCGGTTGGTGAGCTACCAAGCTCTGTTACTGTGCCCCCAACCAGGGCTCCTTAGAAAACTATGCGGGAAAGTAATTATATTTTAAGTGTTTTCAAAATAATTGTTCATAAGAGAAAGAAAAACAAACCTTAATATTGATATTTTAGTAATATTAGTATCAATGTATGTAATGATTAACTTACCAATTCTCAATATTCTATTTTAAAATAAAGACAAGAAAAGAGTAATATGAATTTATGTATCATTTTACAATCTCCCCCTAGGTTTCCAGTGTCTTCTTATTTCACTTTATCTCATGATTGCACTATTGCAGGAAAAGATGAGTTAGGCATTTTTTTTTTAGAGTTAAGTGATTTACTAGGGAAGTAACAGGTACCACTCAGGATCAGGAATGATGCAAAAGCAATGGGAACAACTCAGGATACAATTCTTGATCAGGACATGCTCTTTTAAAAAAAAATTATTTTATTGGGGGCTCATACAACTCTTATCACAATCCATCCATCCATCCATTTTGTCAAGCACATTTGTACATTTGTTGCCATAATTAGGACTAGGGAAATGAAGACATTCAAAATAAGGAAGAACGTCTTTAAGGGAAGCTCCCAGCAGGATGTGATGAGGATTATCACGTGTGCATGTTGGGAAAGCAAAACCTGCAGCTGGAAAGGTAAACAGAGCTGATCAGAAATGGCATCAGACTCCAAAGAAAGGATTTTGAACTTGATTGTCTAGATATGCATAGTCCAATACAATGGCCATTAACTATATGTGTTTATTGAGCACTGGAAATGTGATTCATCCAAAGTAATGGACTGTGAACTGCATGGTTGGTGGTTCAAACCTACTAGCTGCTCCATAGGAGAAACCTAAGGCTGTCTGTTCCTATAATGATATACAGCCTTGGAAATCCTATAGAGCAGCAGTTCTCAACCTGTGGGTCGTGCCCCCTTTGGGGGTCGAATGACCCTTTCACAGGGGTTGCCCAATTCATAAGAGTAGCAAAATTAGTTAGGAAGTAGCAACAAAAATAATTTTATGGTTGGGGATCACCACAACTGTATGAAAGGGTCACAGCCTTAGGAAGTTTGAGAACCACTGCTATAGAGGATCTCTGTGAGTCAGAATGGACGGAATGGTCAGGGTTTGGGTAAGCAAAACACGTGTTAGAATCCAAGGACTTAGTATGACAAAAATCATGTAAATGATTCTTGTTGTCAAAGGGGCTACTTGAAAATTTTAAATTGCGTATTTAGCTTGTGTTCCATTTCTGTTTTCCAGTACTGTCCTAAATTGACCAGGTATCAGAAAACTACAGCTTCCAGCAGAGTGCCTTGTTTTGTAAGATTACTGAGCTAAGAAATGTTTGGGTATCTTTAAGAGATTTCTTAAAAAGGAAAAGAAGTAGGAGACAAAAATATGTAATAAAGATTTTACGCTGCTATAGAATCTAAAATATTTACTATTTGTCTCTTGAAATTTTTTTTACTGAGTTCCTCTCTGGAAGCTTGTCCACTTCTACTGTGCTCCAGGATTGGCACCATTGGCATCATTTGGAACTGCAGAATCTTGACCTCTACTTGTTCTGCCATGACATCCCCAGGTGGTCTGTAGGCATGGTGAGATGATAGACATTCATGGAGAAGCATGAAAGAAAGAGAATGATGAATTTATTCTCCTACATGGGAGCCCACTCTTTTACATTAGGAATAAGTCAAAGTATCTGCGTGTTTTGTGATATTTTGTTGGGGGTAAGAGGATGGAAAAATATTTTTAAAATATGAAGCTTGAGATTGCACCTTCTGATTTGACACTATGTCTCAGATGAATGCAACTCTGAATTAAAGAAAAGACAGTGCTGGGGGTCTGATCTAGTTCAATGATTTTCTAACTTTCTTTTGGCTACAAAGCACAGCAAGACATTTATTTTAATTTCTTATGTAGTGTTCACACACACGCACACACACACACAAGCACAGGTATATTTAATGGCAGTCATAATCTCACAAAACAGTATACACCCTTACTAGGGACATGCTACCGTATTTCTTATTCTGTTCCATGCCATTTCATGTCATTCTGTTCAATTCAATTCAATCCAAGGGTGTTTCCCATCATGATGGAGTAGTTGGCATTGGTTTAGCCCTCTTATTATAAACAACATCAAACTGCATGAAACATATGAAGCAACTGTTTTGCGACAGACCTGAGTGAAGAAACTTATGAGATGAGTCCTACAATCACCCACCTCTCAGCGCTGGGAAATTTTTGAGTCTGTGTGTTAGACTGGGTAGACTAGAGAAACAAATTCATAGAGACACTCATATGTGTATAAGAAAGAGCTTTGTATACAAGAGCAATTGAATATTGAGAAAACGCCCCAGCCCATTCCAGATCAAGTCCATAAGTCAGATATTAGCCCATATGTCTGATACCAATCATAAAGTCCTCTTCAGACTCACAAAACACATGAAATGATACTGATTGTGGGACGATCACAGGCCAGTGGGTGGAAAGTCTTGTGGATCCAGTGGTGGGTGGTGTAAACATCCCAGTGCTGGCAGGGGACTTGTCAGCTGGAATGTCTCACAGGGAGTGTCTGTTTGTCCTGCCTCCAGTGCTCTATTTATCTTCTTAGTGCCTCCAAGTGAGGTCATCAAGCTGCAACCTGATTGACAGGCTAAACTCCACCCCTTCACTCTTAAGTCTCAAATTGACAACAGATTATGTAACTACCACAATCTGGTATAGAAAACCAGAATCAGAGCTGATCCTGGTGATTCCATTAGTTAAGGAGACAAGGATCATAGTTTTGGATAATTGAAATGCCTGGAATCTGTGAGCCAGAGAATAAGAGCTGTTCAGCAAGGGGTGGGACGTCAAGGAATCCATGTTGCTGTTACCTTGAATCTGTGTCTGGGGGAAGGGTTATTCATATGCAGGATAAAAACACCTGAATTTACCAGAAAGCAATAGCTACTGAATTAAGAACAGTACTTCAAGTCCTCTTCACTTCCAGCAAGCAAAGTTGTGTCATCTGCATATTTCAGGTTGTCATTTACTAAGTTTTCCTCCAATCCTGATGCCACACTCTTCTTCATATAATCCAGCTTCTCTGATGATTTGCTCAACATAGAGATTGAACACGTATACTGCAAGAATACAACCCTGAAGCACACCTTTCCTGATTTTAAATCATGCAGTTTTACCTCGTTCTAGTCACACAACTAACTGCCTCTTGATCTATGAACAAGTTCTGAGTAAGTACAATGAAGTGTAGCACAATTCCCATTCTTTTCAAGATTATCCACAGTGTTTATGGTCTACACAGTCAAATGACTTTGCATAGTCAATGAAGCGCAAGTAAACATCTCTCTGGTATTCTCTGCTTTTGAGTCAAGATCCATCTGACATCAGCAATGATATCCCTTGTTGCTCATCCTCTTCTGAATCCAACCCAAACTTCTGGAAGTTCCTTATCAATGTACTGCTGTGACCATTGTTGGATATCTTCAGCAAAATTTTACTTGTGTAGAATTTCAATGATATCAAACTATAGAGTTTGAGCATTATGCTGGGTCACCTTTCTTTGGAATGGGCACAGATATGGATCGCTTCCTGTCAGTTGGCTAACTCGTTACCTTCCAAATTTCCTGGTATTGAAGAGCGAGTGTTTGCAGTATTTCTTCACCTTTTTGAAGGATTTCAGTGGGTATTACATCAATCTCTGGAGTCTTGTTTTTGGCCAGTGCATTCAGTGCAGCTTGAACTTCCTCCATTGGTTCTTCTTGCTCATGTGTTACCTCCTGAAATGGTGGGCTGTCAGCTAGTTCTTTTGGGTACAATGACTCTGTATTATTTCCATCTTCTCTAGATTCTTCCCTCATCAATCAATATTTTGCTTATAGAATCTTTCAAAATTCAACTTGAGGTTTGAATTTTTTCTTGCGTTCTTTCAGTGTCAGAAAAGCTGAGCACACTTTTTCCTTTTGCTTTTCTGATCCAGGTCTTTGCACATTTCCTTATAGTATTTGGCTTTGTCTTCTCAAGTGGCTCTTGAAAATTTTCTATTCTGCTCCTTGACTTCATCCTTTCTTCCATCTGCTTTAGCTACTCGACGGTTAAGAGCAAGTTTCAGGGTCTCTTCTGACATTCACTTTGATCTTTTCTTTTTTTTCCTGCCTTTTTAATGAAGCTTTGCTTTTTTTCATGAATGATGGTCTTCATATCTTCCCACAGCTCATTCAGTCTTTTGTTAATAGTATTTAATGCAGCAAATCGGTTCTTGATATGTTCTCAAAATTAAGGTGGGATAAACTCAAGGTTGTATTTTGACCCTTGTGAAGATGTTTTAATTTTCCTCAGATTTATTCTGAACTTACATAGGAGCAATTGATGATCTGCCTGTTCCATAGTTGGCCCTGGTCTGGTTTTAGCTGCTGATATTGAACTTCTCCATGTTGTGTTTCCACTGATGTAGTCAATTTTATTTCTGTGTATTTCATCTAGACACGTCTATGTGTATAGTTGTCTTTTGTGTTGTTGAAAAAAGGAATTTGCTATAAACAATTTGTTGATTTTGCAGAATTCCATCATGTGATCCACAGCTTCATTTCTGTCATCAAGCCCATGTATATATTTTTTTATTTTATTAAAAGATCATCTTATTGGGGCCTCTTACAAATCTTATTACAATCCATACATTGATTGCATCATGCATATTTGAACATACGTTGTCATCATTATTTTTTAGACATTTACTTTCTATTGAGCCCTTGGTATCAGCTCCACCCCCCCATGACCCCTTGATAGATTATAAATTATTATTATTTTCAAATCTCACACTGACCACTGTCTCCCTTCCCCCATAGTTTTGTTGTTCTTCCCCCTAGAGGGGTGTGTGTGAGTATGTGCTGATCATTGTAATCAGTTCCCTCTCCCTCCCCCCCTCCAGCCTGCCCCCCTTCCCTCTACCCTTCTGGTATAGCTATTACCATTCCTGCTCCTGGATTCCGTGTGTTGTGAGCACTTATGTCTTATCTATACCTGTGTATATGCTCTAGGTTAGTCTGAAGTGAGAAACAGCACTGGGGTGATCATACTGGGGGCTGAGGAAGCCTCAAATAACCAGAGGAATATTGTATGTTTCATCAGTGCTTTACTGTACCCTGGTTGACTCATCCCTTCCTGTGACCCCTCTGTGGGGGATGTATCCTTATCATTATGGGCTTTGGGTCTCTGTTCTGACCCCCCCTTGTTCTCAATAGTATATTTTTGTTTGTTTGTTTGTTATGGGTCTTCTGATGCTTGTTACCTGGTCCTGATGACACCTCATGATCACACCAGTTGGTGTGCTTCTTCCATGTGGGCTTGTTGCTTCTCTGCTGGATGGCTGCTTGTTTAACTTCAAGCCTTTAAGACCCAGATGCTATATCTTTTAATAGGCAGGCACCATCTGCTTTCCACACCACATTTGTTTATGCATCCATTTTGTCTTCAGCGATTGTGCTGTAAGGATGAGCATCACGAAATGTCAGTTTGTTAGAACAAAGTGTTCTTGTATTGAGGGAAGGTATGAGTAGAGGCCTGAAGTCCATCTACTACCTCAGTGTATTACCATATAAAAATATGTACATAGGCCAAGACCTCTATTTTTATGGATTAATGTGTTTACACACCTATGCGTATACCTCTATCCATTGCTTTGCTTCCTAGATCCTTCCTCTGTTTCCTTTTACCTTCCTCCTGCCCCATCATAACGTTCCCCCAACTGCTGCCTCTTAGCTAGATTGCTGTTGCTCTAACACCCTTATTGTTGATCTTCATTCCCTAGTTGTTCCCCTGTCTATGGAGTTGTTTGCTCACCACACCCTCCCCCCCCCACCTTCTCCCCCCAAGTCCCTCTGGGACTGTTGGTCCCATTGCTTTCTCCTCGAGCTTGCTCCCCAAGCCTGTCTTATATAAGTAGACAAACCAACAATGACATAGACTAAACAAACAGAAAATATAGACTGAAAAAAGAAAAGAAAAAACATACATAATTCCTGGTCTGTCCTTTATGGCATCTCCCCACTGATCCTGGGGGAATTCCGGGAGCTGCCCCTCCTAGCCTGAAGTCTATTTGGGGGCCTCCTTAGGGGCTTTGTGACTGCTTTGCTCCAGTTGTTGATCTATTACATTTCCTTCTTGGTTGCCTGCTGTGGGGGGTTCCAACTGCAGTACTTCCCAGCTGTGTGTCCCCAGTATTGTCCCCTGTCGCAATGTGTTCAAGTAAGGGGACAACATGTCTTGAGCTGTTGTTGACCATACAATCCTCTCTGTGCCTTAGCAGCTCCGTGCTGGGATGTAGTCCTCCACGCTTGGTGTGCCAATATGGGTCTAGACTGACTTTCCCTTTTTTCCCTTCTTGGTTTGTTTCTGTGTGGGTGTGGCACGCCAGCCCCTCTCCCCAGCATGTAGGTTTAGTGTTGTTCTCTGTCATACATACTTCTAGGGAGGGAGTCAATTTGGCTCTGGTTGGGGCTGGCCCTTTAGCGCAATCTTTTCATGCCTTCCTCCATGTGGTTACTTTGTCCCAATGGTTTGGTGCACCGTGTTGTGGGCTGTATGCACACTCCCAATTCTGTAACCAATACTCTCCCCCTGGGTGGGTTAGTTCCCTGCTCCCCCCATGCCATCATCTTACTTTCACCTCCCCTCTTTTCTCCCTTCCCCTTCCCCCTTTTCCCCTTCTTTGTGTTGGCTTAACAACCAAGATGAGGACAGTAAAGATCACATTTAAGACTATCATATTCAATCTACTGGTAAAGAGAATGTTTTGAAATGAGCAAAAATAAAAGAATATCTGAGACCCATAATAAGAATGACAGTAATATTATCATCAGAAACAAGAGGGCTGAGGACAATGCAACAAATCATTAAAGTAAAAAAATTTAAAACAACAGCAATAAACCTCCCAAATTTACTAATTTAGAATTTTATACCCAGCTTACCTGTCCATCAAAAACTGATGGTGAAATAAAAGACATTTTATGGAAATCAAAGTTTGAAAGATTTTCCTGATAGTACATCTTTGATGTCAGAGCTATTTATAGAACACAGAAAATGGTAATCCCCAATTAGTTACTTACAGACATCCTCACATTCTTCAGTTTAGTTGGGGAGGAACAATCCTGTACTGATAACATTTGCCACCATTATCTACTTTCTCTCTTCCTTTCACCACAGGACTGGAACAGAGGTGAAATATAACAATAATCTGGGATATATCGGGGGTTTTATTCAATATGAATTTTGCAGCATTTAAAATTTCTATTTTCTAGTTTTGTAGATTTACATTAGATATTAATAGTTTCTATACAAATACTAATTAGAAAAGAATAGTTTAGTATAATTGGTAAGTATAAATTATTTTAAGGGCACATTTAAAATAAATTATCTTAAAATAAAAAGACAATTGCTGGAGATTATATGTATATATATATCACTGAACACAAAATTTTTAAAAAATGCATATGTTCATTCCTGGAAGGATTTATATTGTTTATACTAACAGAAAAAAAAAAAACTCAACTTCTCATGTTTCACATGAAAAGCTTACAAACACAGTGCAAACATATGGATTAAAATTAAAATTATAATGTATTGCAACATTTGCATTTGTCATCTTATGAACTGATTTCCTTAAAACTCAGACATTTATGGAAAAATCATATGAATCTATAGAAAATATTTACATTTTTGAATCTATAGAAAATATTTACTACTTACATTTCTGGATGCAATGCTAGCTGTGTATATTTTTAAAGATAATTCAGAATTGATGTACATTTTTTATTGAAAACTTAATTTGATACTTCCAAAATACCTATGTCACACTCCTAAATATTCTTGTTAAAATTGAATCCTATTTTTAAAAATACATTAATTTAGGGTTCTCTGGGTGTTGCACACAGATAGGAGTGACTAGGAAGACAGGGCTGGCAAACCATTTCCTAAGGTCACAGCCTTGCAGTCTTTGTGCAGCCATTGTGCTTGGTACCTATGGAGGCCCAATGAGTTGCAGTTGATGTGAACTAACAACACAATTAAATGTTTCGGTAATTTACATTTTTGGGTGAACTGAAGGGTAATTCTAACCTTTTATATTTCTGTAGCAGGGAAAACAGTTTCCATTATTCTTGTCTGTGCTCTGATGGAGATTTCTTAATAGACTTTTATTTTGCAATTTCTATTTTCTTTATTATTTATTTAGTTTTAGAAATCATTTTATCAGGGGCTCTTATAACATTCGATACAAATTCTACCAAGCATATTTGTACATATGTTACTATCATTATTTTATAACCATTTATTTTCTATTTGAGCCCTTGGTATCAGCTCTTTTTTTCTTCCCTCCCTAGCCCCACCCTTGTGACCCCTTGATACATTATAAATTATCATTTTCATATCTTACACCCATCACTGTTTCCCTTCACCCACATTTCTGTTGTTCATCCCTTTGGGGGCGGGGGAAAGGCGTTATACATTGATCATTGTGATCAGTTCCCCCTTCTACCCCTTCTCCCCCGACCTACCCCCTAGTATTGCTATTACATTTTTTCCCCTAAGGGTTTATCTGAGCTGGATTCTGTGTGTCGTGAGTTCTTATCTGTGCCAGTGTATATGCTCCGGTCTAGCCAGAAGTCATTCACTGGATTCATGATCGTGGGGGGAAGAGGGGGCGGTGAGCAAACCTCAAAAACCAGAGGAATAGTGTGTGTTTCATCAGTGCTATGCTGCGCCCTGGTTGACCCATCCCTTCCTTGTGACCCTCTGTGAGGGGATGTCCTATGGTCTACAGATGGGCTTTGGGTCTCTGCTCTGACCTCTCTCGTTCTCAACAATATATATATATATATATTGTTTTGGGTCTTCTGATGCCTGTTACCTGATTCCTTTGATACCTCATGATTGTGCAGGCTGGTGTGCTTCTTCCATGTGGGCTTGTTGCGTCTCTGCTAGATGGCCCCTTGTTTAACTTCAAGCCTTTAAGACCCCTAGATGCTATGTAGGATTTTTTATGGCGACTAAGTATAAGATTAAGTTTACACATGTATCTGAGGCAATTAAAAATACCATGACTTGGGTCAGCTGATATTAAGTCCTCAAAGTAGCAGCTTTGTTTTTCAAGATTTTAAATACATCTTTAGAAACAGATTCGCACAATGCAAGAAGTCCTTTGATTTCTTGATTGCTACTTCCATGGATGTTGGTTATGCATTCAAGTAAAATGAAATCCTTTATAATTTCAACTTTTTCTCCACATTTTGTAATGCTGTTTCTGGGTCCAGTTGTGTAAATTACCTAGATATTGAATCTGAATTCATTTTGCAGCTTTCAGACGAATGAAAAGCTTGTGGATTTGCAACAAGAAGGAGAAGATGGTTTTATTTTGTTAGAATAATGCAAACATCTGCTTCTTTCTTTGAATAGATTCTGATTTATGTGCTTGTACCAACTTGATATCTATAAAACCAACCAGCAGTATCATATTCTGAAATTTTATTTTCTGTTTGCTCTAGGGAGCTCCAGGGCCTAGGAAGTGACTAATGATATTGCACCAGATAGATTAGCCTAATTCTTTCATCATCAATTTTTGTTTGTAACTACATAGTAACAGCCCTGAAAATAGAGACCAAGTGCTCATGGCTTGGAGCAGTTCTCCTTTCCTGTTGTACGACAGTCATAAGCAGCTGTGTTTCACAATTCCAAGAGGGCTGGAGCCTCCGTGAGCATCATGCTGACTCAGCAGTTTAAGCCACGGAAGCAGAAGAGAAGAAAAGTGAAATATTCAGATTCTGACATGGCAGGGTGGAGGTGAAAGGGGGACTTTAGTCAAGTTTCAAACTTAGTAGAGCACCTTTGTAAACATAGTACATGATATTTGAAGAATACATTTTGGCACAATTACTACCATTTTATCATGACAATAATAAATATTTAAAATGTGAAATTATCCCTTCTTTCTGCTTACCTCGAACTCTACATCCTTTAACTTTTTCCCCTAGGAAAAGGATATCTTTTCTCCCATGTTGTTCCCTCCAAAGGCCATTTTGGGAGCTTTGAAGAGTCTCATGTTGACTTTAGGTCTATTACTCTTATTGTTTCCCACGTCTTTCGTATTGGAATAGTCACTAAGGAGCAGTGACTGCAAGCTCTTACTCATTTCTCATCAACGTATCCACTGGTGCTTCATCATTTCTCTCCATTCTTTGACTTCTCATTCTGAGGGCACCCAGATGGCCTTAGTTAGGCTGTATCTAAAGGTCAGACCTCGTAAGTTGATTAATATGGTGTCAGATGATAGGCAACCTCTCCCCACCAAAAAAGAGAGAGCCCACTTAACACAGGAAGTGAGGATAATGGCTCAGTAGGTTAAACTCTTACTTCTGACCCCCCGTGCCACCTAATACAATGGTATATTCACAATGAAACTTCAGTAAGATGTTTGTGGACTGAGACCTTTACCACTGATGAGTGCTGAGAATAAGGAAGATACCAGGAAGGAACCCACCACTCGAGTTCTAAAGATCAGGAAATAGAAAGAGAAAAAAAATCAAATATGTCTGATAGACTAGGGGGATTCAGAGAATAAAAGGCAATAGAATTTTCCC